>NW_016690273.1:3275623-3377410 GCF_001604755.1 Lepidothrix coronata | reverse complement strand
ACCTGCTCAGATTGACCCTTCTTTGAGAAGGGATTAGACTAGTCCATCTTCAGAGATCCCTTTCTCCTTAGGGTGTGTCATGGTAGAGATATTGTGATCGTGTGTATAATGTGATATGGTATTTATCTGTACAGTCATTGTAATATATTCCCTTTCCCCCATTCTGAGTCTGGTGTGTTTTGTCTGGAAAAAACCCATCTCACATTAGGTTGAGATGTGGGAGGAAGCTAAGACTAGGGGATTGGATTTTGGGGCTTTCTCAAACCATGACATCTCTAAAGAGAAATACTCTTTCTAAAGCCCTTGCCTTGACAGTGCTCTTAATAAATTTAGGTTAAAAGAAACTTCAACTTCCCAAAACAAAAATATATGCAAACCATACATGACAGCAGGGCAGCAGTAGCTGCTTCACAATCATTAAGTGAATAGAGGACCTTGCCACGGTCATATTTTCTAGCATCAGCTTCTGGTGAAATTGATAGAATCCAAGTTAATTTCTAATATAATTTGGTTTTATTTCTTCACTCATTTAATTTCCTTTTAATAATTAATGACAAAATTCTGTCCCAAGCTTTACTTCAGGCACAATATGCATCTGTAATGGCCTTTCCCTATCTCTCTCCAGAAGACATCTGCTTGGACCTGACAAGTTTTTTCCTCTTGCGCTTATAAAGAAAGACCAGCCTTTGCTGACTTAGTGTGTTCCCTGGGACAAACAGCTGCAAATGGAGCAGAGAGAGCCAGCAGAGTTCCGGCTTGTGTGTCCTGGATGAGTAATTCAAGCTGAAAGACCTCTGCATGGAAATTCAAGTACTACCTGGACTATATCAACTGGCTGCTGGAGAAGAACATGTGTCAATACTTGAGAAAACAGCAAGGCTCTGCAGGAAAAGAGGGGCTCTCACAGTAGAAAGCACACACTCTTCTTGGATAATATGCCAAAGGCAAGTCTCTGTCAGCAAACTTTCTGTCAGGCTGTTCTTATGTCAAGTGTAACTTGTTTTCTTGAAAGAGTCTAATTTCCTTCCCTTTCATAGGCACCTCAGGTGACATCCCTTATCTGTAACACATTCTTCTCTAATGTCAAGCAATATTAAGCCTGACTAGATTGTACTGAGAATACTGGTCCTGGATATTATTTTAATTGCAATTCCATATTCATTATCTTACGTGTCAGAGACCAAGTTATTCCACGGGGAAAAAAAACCCCAAAACTTGGCATGACTTAATCAAAATGTATCTAATGACTAGCAAGGCCAGAGCATTTTAAATAGTTTGCTGGGACACAGGATCTGTTCTTAGAGACACTTGAAAAAAGTTCAACTTTTACAGTTCACAAAACATGAAAGCTCTCTGGCTGTTCATGGGAGAGAGTTTACAGTCTCCAGTGGAAGGTTTCCAAGGAGGGTCTGCCAAGGAGGCCATGGAGTCAGCTGTCATCAAAGAATAGTCAGCTATCACCTTTGCTGGGTTTTAAGAGTCTAGAGACCCAGAGTTTGCTGTCCTCCCATTGAGCTTCAACAGTAAGGAAACTTTTAGAAAGAAATGTCATGAAACAGTCAGATATCAAACATATTCCCTTATACTCCCCCACTCCTTTTTCTCCAGTCATTCACCCTTAAAGAAGCTCTCCCTTCCTAGGTTTTTGTCCTACCACATTGGATCTGAAAACCAGTAGGTTTGTAAGTACTTTTTCTTAGGCTGAAAATGAGTCCCCGTTCCTGCAGCTGCCACCATTATAAGCAGTATTTTATTATAAGCAAAATCAATAAGGCAGTATTACAACCTTTCTATCAGTGAAACAAACAGAATTAGGTTAAATTACAATCTTGTTACTCCTACAGAATCTTCAATAAAAGGGAACATTTCTTGCTAAGAATATAAACCACCTGAAATTAAACATAACAAAAAATCAAACAGCCCAATTAAGAACACTGAATCCAAAGCACAAGTGAAAGATCAATACCCCTTCAAACACACATAGAAGCAATCATCCTCATTTGCCCACATAAAGAATTCATCAAAGTGCTTTTCAGGTATGATTAACCTATCATGGTGCTTCAGTGTTAAAACCACAGTCCTCAGTGCTGGGCCTGTGGGCCTAAATGCAATAACATTTTTCTTTTTGCATTAATATGTCCAAGCTTATTCTTGCTCTACAAGAAAGGCTCTTCAGAAGTAATGATTTAACCCTGCAGTAATACTAGTTTTGTGCTAAGTCACCATTTGAAACACAACATGATGTTGTAAAATAACACAATATTAATAATGGTAATTATGAAAACAGCTATTCAGTTTTCCTCTCACTTCTCCATGGCTTTCTATTATACTGAGGACATTTATTATACTAAATATTCAGTCACACTTTTTTTCTTATTATTATTAACATTGCTGAGGGACAAGAATTAAAAAGTCAGGAGATGTGGATTTTCTGAAGGCAGATGCTAAACCTCTGGAGGTGTCAGGGATTGTATTTAGCTTTGCAAGTCACTCTGGAAAACCTTACTTTAAAGACCTTTAAAGCCTACAGGACTCTAGGACAGGGAAAAAGACTTCAAGACTCTCTACATACTATCTGTAGCAAACATACCTGGAGAAAAATGAATATTCAATAAATTCTAATTCTTCAATAAATAGATACATTTATTCAATAGAAGAATATTCAATATTCATAACAGTATAAGCCTCTCCACCTCATGTATCACAGAAGGTATTACTGTGATATATTCTGTCAAGATCACATCTCCAGATGATTTCAGAAAGCACGGGGACATAAAATTTGAGAGTAAGCCTGAGCTCAACA
The DNA here is from genome assembly GCF_001604755.1 of Lepidothrix coronata. Taxonomy (NCBI): domain Eukaryota; kingdom Metazoa; phylum Chordata; class Aves; order Passeriformes; family Pipridae; genus Lepidothrix; species Lepidothrix coronata. The sequence continues at coordinate 3,374,607 of NW_016690273.1, read as the reverse complement.
ATTCCCTTTGCTCCTGAGCATCCTAATTCCTTACAAATTTCTTTTAAGCGCTTGCAGTTACACATCTTTTATTTTTGTATTGGCTGTTCCCAGACAGACATGCCTATTCCTTATGAGGGGACACATGATCAAAGTTGGGTTTTTTTTGTAAGAGATTGGAGAAATCAGTGGAAAACTGAATTGTCTCAAAGCCAAAATTGTAGAGAAACTGAAGGTGGATTCAGTGTAGTATCAGTCAAAATAAGTGGGTGGGAAATATTTTAAAAATGCTTAAATATTTCCTCTTCGAATAATTTTGAAGAGTCATTTCTCATTTAGAAGGCTATCTTAATAGGGAAAAAAGAACAAAAAAGCAAATTTCTGTTGAGTTAATGGAAAAGTTTTAGGCTAAACCAAAGTAAAATTATGGATTTTGTTTAATAAAACTTTCTCTTTCCCCCATTGCCCTGAATAATTTCTGTTTAGGTTCTACAAGGCATAATAAATTTTTCCTTATTTCTTTGTTTTGACCAGCAACCAAAAAGCCCTCCACAACCTGTTCAGCTATGCTTGTTTTATCACAGAGGATGCTCAAGAATTTCTTTTGTGTGATCACTACATCTGTGGATCAGTTAAATACTCTTGTGACTTACCAGCAGCATCCAGAAGGGAAGTGGAGCTAGAAAACATGCACCCTTTCAGTTTTACAAACCTGTACTTTCCATGAATTTAATGACTTTTTATTACTCCTAAATTGTTTAATATATTTTTACTGGCAATATGTTATATGCTTTTCCCCCCCATTATTAATGCCATTATTATTAATGGAAAAATAGTTTTAAAACTTGAGTTTTAAAAGCTGAGTATCCAAAGAAATACAAATATCTTGCCCAAACTGGAGAGAGACATGGAGGGAGGAAATATGGAAAGCCCACTCTTGCACTAGACCAGAGCATGGCTTTAATTCACAGATGCACAGCCTGTTCAGATCTTTCTCCTGTGGGAAGAAAATTATCCAGCTGAACTGAGGCAAGTTCAAGTCTGGCTCACTGTCCCTCGTTGGAGAACTTATTTGTGTTCAAGTCCCAAGCCTTACCTTTCCAAGGACTGTTTTCCTGGGTGCTTGGCTCCTCACTCGCCAAGAGAGCTGAGCAGTCTCTACATGGTGTGTATCAAACACACAGCACCAACAAACACCTTCTGTTAATGTAATTCCCCTTTTTACTGTGCCTGGTAAAACTTAAGGTGTTGTGTTTCTCTTGCAACAGTGAGCATGTGCAGCTTGATGAGCAAAGCGTCTCCCAGCTCTGCTTTTAGTGTTAGTGCTGATGTGGTCAGATCTTTCAGGGGAAACATGAAACTCAACTCCTAAAATCCTTCTGGTACACCAACTAGTGAAACAAACACATAAATATATTTAAAGATTCCTAAAACGTGAGATAGATGAACTACTGACTGTGCAGTCCTCCTGTGAAAGATATACATTTTGCTTTGCATGCATATTTTTCACCACAAAAAGATGTGGGATAAATAAGGCGCTTGTGACTTGCTTATCAAGAACCCTCAAACAGGGCTGGGCCTTTTACCTGAGAGAAGACAAAAAGAGGTATAGGTCTTCTTTTCATTTTCCGAGAAGGATCTTCTTCCTCAGATAGTTTCCTGATGCTGTTTGGCTAATTTAATCATTAGCTGTAAAAATGAAAACAGTAGTTTTCTCATTGCAGCAATTCAAGAGATACCATATGGGAAAAAAACACAAGGAATAGGAAGCAAAAAACCATAAAGAATTGTTGGAAAATTTGTTTCCCCTCTTGAAGGTTTGATCTGGTATAAAAATAGATTAAGGTTTGACTAACTTTTTGGGAGTTGATTGGTATGTTTTTGCTGATCTTGCATATGTTGAAACTGAGTTGTATTGAATGTGCTTTGGTTGTTATCAGGAATGATATGGAATTTCAACATATATACGTTATCTCCCTCTTAGAAACTGGACAATATTCCCATTCTGTCTGTCCTAAACTCAAATATAATCTCTACATTTGATTTATATTCTCCCAAATTGAATTTTTCTTGCTAAATTCCAAAGACTAATGATGGAAACCACACCTATTTAGATTGTGTATGTAAAGACAAGGTCTTAAATAATAAAAGGGGCAGATCCTTTAGCTGCACTTCCATTCTCCTTCTTCACTTCTTTATTCTTACTTGCTTTTGTAAAAAAATACTACATTCAGAACTCTCTGTCCCTTCTGAACTGTGAACATGGTCTACGTGTAAAAATAAAAAGGTTAAAAACAGAAACAAAGTTAGGCTTTCAGATGTGTAAATTCTGAATAGTCAAAATTAGTATGGCCATTTCCCAAAACATGGAATACTATTGAATAAATTGATACCTGAACCTATAAAGGTACCTTTTTCTCGTCGGTTTTGAATGTTAAAAGTAATGGAAAAGGAAATTAAAGAAACAAGAATAAAGAAATCTAAGTTATTTCTTGTTTCCTGAAACAAAAGAATGAGGAAATCTGTTTAATACCTTAAGGTTTACAGTCAGGTCAGAAAATCTGGATTACAAGAGTTCTCACAGTAGTATAATCCTCTGACTTCACACATATTTCAGTGTCTGTCTTTTCCAGCAAATTCATATCTACACATGCCCTGAGCATCCAAGATAGGTTTGTGTTGTTGTTGGAATCACACTATTCTCAGAATCTGTTTCAACATGTAATTTTCTTCTAAAAAATTTCCTGCTGATTAATATTGTTTAATTTTGAGTTCACTGACTGATGGATTTTCAACTCTACACATCTCAGATGCATTTACAGTTTACAAACATGTTCAAACGGAAATAAAATTTGGGTTTATATTTGTCTTGTCCCTTCCATTTAAGCCTGGCATGAATCCAAGGCTACATTTCCTCATACAGATATTTCTGTTTCATTATGTCCAACACAATCACAAAGTCATTTCTGAATCCTGATAGAACACTGGTATTTATGTTATTTATTGTCTTGCAGTGTTCACTTGAGTTAAACTACAATGGTCTCATGCATGCATTAAGATTTTGATAAGTGTATCCTGTCCTGCTTTATTTTCACATGTAAATTTCCAAAGAATGTGAAAAAGAAACCCCAAAATATTATGCACAGATTATCTGCCTTAAGTCTGATTTTAACTGTTGCATGTTGATCCCAGCACTGCCCTGGTACTTGGCATTTCTTTTTCCTCCAGACATTTGCAGATTTATTTCTAGAAGTCTCTGAAAATTTTTTCTTAGAGAGGAACAATTTGAAATAAATAAATAAATGTATCTTGAAATAAGTGTGGGGGTTTTTTTGCATAAAGAAACTCAATTTAAGGGTGTGTAAAACTTGCTTCAGAACAAACGAGTTAAGAAAATCTCATAGAGAAAATTGTGGCATTAATACAGGATCCCATGGTCTGAGGCCACCTAGAAAGCACACAGCCCATACCAAATCATTCATTAATGGCTAATGAAAAGCAATACTATCCTGTTAATATGGATTAGAGATGAAGTCTGAACTGTGAATCCCTGCCAATTTAAACCGTTACTGTGACAGCATGAATAAAAGAATCCATGGACATCTTCCTAATAGGGGGTCACTAAATCATGCTAGAATCAATACAAGTGCTTTGGTTTAGTCATCTTTACCGAGAGTTGAAGAAGGCTGGCATTTGTCTGACAAGTCTGTGGCAGGATAAGATGCACAGCTCAAATAAAGTGGAACAGAAACTACTCCAGCTGCCCCCACATATATTTTTTAAATCCTGACAAGAGTCAGTCTGGGAATGCGAGGATTATGCCAGGTTGGATGAATGAAAAAGAGCACTGCTTCTGGAGCATATGTTTCCTCTCAGTCTAGAGGTGGTCTCCTAGTGGGCCTGAATTTCTTTGCTCTTTATGTTTGGCATGAGTGTGCAGGATCCGAAGGTATTTTTAACACACAAAAAGAAAGTGCCTGGGCAAAATGCCTCCCACACAAGATGACACTCATACTGGGTTTCTCCTTGTGAATTACCAGATTTGTTTTATATTTATGATACAGATGCTTTCACAGTGGTTTTTAATTTTAAATTTCTACAAGCCAGAAAATAATTTCAGACATTTAATAAGAAGCAAAGAAAAACAGAAACACAATTATACTCTTAGTGGTAATGATTTCTTTTCCCCGTAAGTCCTACTTATTTAGGAAAATGTAACTTCTTTTCTGTATCTTCTATATAGCAGGAAAAATTCTGGACAGAAACACTCCCAGAAACTTAAATACCAAGGGACTAAAAAAGATAAATTAGCAGAGAGTGAGAATTTATAATTTTTATGAATAGAAATGCAAAAAGAAAACATTATCAGTATGTACATATACTTCTATTCAACTGAAATGTAAAAATTTCCATTTTCATAAATAACATAACAGAGAGCTTCAAAGAAAAGAAGACAAAAACATATTTCCTTCACTATACCATTTCCAGTATCTGACACTATTTGCAATTGCCTTTTTACCCTGTATTAACCTGTGTATTTGGTATCAATTAGCAAAATGTTATTTCTACAGATTCGCCTTAAACTGAACCACTACTGAAAAATAAATAGAGAAATTATGACTTAAGGCATTATGAAAATCAGCTCAACTTCCTTACTCTACAGCAGCTCACCAATGCAGAGAGATCCTGTGCCCCACACAATTAGTCTGTACTAAGAGTTTAGTAGGCAAGTCAAAAGAAAATCATATCTGAGTATTTCCAGCTAACTCTGATTAGAAGTTCAAAAGGTTTACTTCTCCTCCACCCTCCAAAGCTACAAGTTTCTGCTCATATGGTCTTACTCTACATCTTTGCTGAAAGATTTCAAGAAATTCCTGGATTTCCAAATTTAGGGATGTGGTGTAGGGAGTTAGAATCAAAGAATTTTAGTGTATGTGTTAAAGACTGGTAATCCTTTGTACACATAAAGGCACAAAAGAGCCATCAAAGCCTCTCTTCTGTTCCAATATCACCCTTAGGGCAAGCACACCAAAGGTTTCCTAAAGGATTCACTGAAGGGAAACCAGAGACTCTCAAAGCTCAACAACGGCTTTGTAATTCAGAGACATTTTCTAAGTTCTAGTAGAAGACAGGCAGAAATATTGCCGTCAACAGGTTTAAACTGATATAAAAATCCATGTGGTACTTGGTGAGGTGTAGTATCCCAAAGTTTTTTTCCTGATATACATAATTTTCAGACTTATTTTTAGCTGATGACTCTCAAAGTAGAGTTGGTTGGGAAATGCTTTTGGGGTTATCTCAGAGAATTGGCTGGAAAAATACTGATATGAAGAGACCTTTGTCTTTTAAGGGTTATAATACAACTTACTGGTACAAATAAAAATGCAAATATAGAACCAACAAAAGCTGTGAATTTATAGTGTCCATCTGCCACGAAGAGATTTGCCTACTCCACTCATGAAGAGCCTTGAGTGGTGGGCTGGCTGCTGGTTCAATCCTGTTACTGGTCAAGAACTTCTGAAGGAGAGGTAAAACTGGAAATTTGTTTTCCCAGTGCTTACCAAATTCTTTATAACCATCCTTCACAGTGGTTTTGATTTTATATGGTCTTTAAAAACATGCAACTTGGATTAAAAGTTTGGAGGAGTCTTGCCTCAGCCTCTGCAAAAATTACTCTGTGTTTAATTACTCTCACTGCCGTTCCTTTTCTCCACAGCCTCTAATTTTGCATCTAAATTTACTATGTGCATACTTATTTTGCTTTTCTATGCAAGTTTTATTATGCTACGCACAGTAGAAAGCATTAACAATTCAAAACTTTAGTCAAATAAAACAGCAGCACATTTTCATTCCATGCAGCACACTGGGTTTTGGAACAATCCCTCAGTTTTGAAAGCACAGTAAAATAGATCTCTGAGAGCAGGGTTGTTACAGAATCTATTTTTCTGGTAGTGATAGGACTTGTTCTGTATTCCAGCCACACAGCTACAGTCCACTTGAGAATACTGCACATGAACACAGCTATAACAAACACTTCATCTTCAGTGGGTCTCATAGTTCAGCTGTGGTGCTTCTTAATGTTGCTCATATTTAGGTTAATGGACATAGCAAGAAGGGGTTGTTTGCCCTTGTGAACAGCAATATTTCAAACAGTTATTTGAGTTGAGAGCTTTCCATCATTTGCACTCAACGTCACAAATCTTGGAGCACTTTCTATGTTTTTATAATTTCTTTTGCTGGTAGATTATTGATTCCTAAAGATAACATGGCTTGAAAGATCAGTAAAGGTTAGCTAGTAAAAGGAACACATCATCTAAAATGCTTCTGTGCATATGGGAGTTCAACAATACCCATTAGGAGTTACAGAAAACAACTACTTCTGGATGATTTTTAAACCAGACTTTTTGCTTGTAAAGCCAATTTTTGAGTACCAGGTACCCTTTCCTGTGCAAACTTGGAAGGCAACTTGGACATGAAGTAACAGCACATGTCTGCTCAAAGTTAAGTAAAATACTGATGTTTTACACCAACATTGGGATCTTCAATATGGACTCTCGTCAATGCTTGAGTTGAGTGGAAAAAGAGAGTGGAAAGAATAATTCACTTTACTGACTCATTCATTTTAAAATGCAGTGATGGAGTCTAAAGAAAACAAAGTCCCCCATGGGTCAACTATCTTATATGAAAGAGCAGCACTTCTCTTTCTTGCAGTTCTGGACTGAGCTTTTAAGGAAATAATTTACAGGTAAAACATGAAGAAAATAATTCAGTTTTCCAGAAGACTTTTATGTTTTCAAAAGCAATTTATTCCATTCAGAAATCCATATTAAAACTCTGGCTTATTAAAACACTTCTATGAGGTGGGAGTTTTAATATTTTCCTTCCTACTAGGAAGATAAATCCATTAAAGTAATTAAAGTGATAAAAGAAGGAGACATTGAAAAGATGTTTCACTTTTACAATCTTTGGTCAAAACTGAATTCACATCCACAGTTAGCAAGAAGTATTCTGTGTATTTGGAAAAGTAAATCACAGATATGCATAGAAGATTTTGAATATCCTTCTTGTTGTGTCTGAACTCACACTGTAATATCAGACTCATTTATTTCACATGCACTCTTTCCCTTTCCTTCTCTTCACCACAAGCCCCTGAAATCATCCAGTGTGGAAGTCAAACATCTTATATCTGTCTAAAATAGGCTTCCCCAGCTATGATGTAGCCATTTTGTACGAGAAATAATGCTTTTATCCATTCAACTTGCAAATATATCTAAGATGCTAATTTAGAAAATTGTACAATACTTACGCTGAGGGTAAAAACCACTCTCTTTACAAACATTAAAACATTCAGAGCTTTACTACTAATGGCTCACTTCTATTATCCATCAACCTATAGCCACCTTTGCAGTGCTATAACGCCAGAGGTAATTAGTGCAGGGTTGTCAATTTGATTTTGGTTAACTTTATGGCCTCTTTATTTTATGATCCCTGGGGGAGCTTGTATCTTGTTCATTGGCCAAGCAAAAAATGCATTTATTCTGGGCTAAACAATAGCACTGTTTAATTAAGAGGTGTCACACTATTTATTGTGTATCACGTGCTGTACCTTTGATGAGGGGCCATAAACACAGAAGGTCCGTCAGATTGAATTTCTCTGATGTAATTTCCTACCAGAGAAAATGTGACACAAGGCAGAGATACAATTTCCCATTTCTATTTAGCATTTATATTGACAGAATTAATGATTTTATCATCATCTTTGGCCTGCTCCTAAATGGAAGACACATATTGCCTGCCGAGATAGTAATTCTTCCTCTAAATTATGCATATGTGTGTGTGTGTGTGCAGGCAGTTATATACACTCACACACAAATATATTTCCTCACTTCTTTTTCCATGGGGAAATTATACCTCTTTATTAAACCCATATTCAGAAAGGAAGGGGAAGTGTTGGGAAAGGCAATTAAGAAGAGTAATAAGAGTGATCTTAGGCAATGTTTTTAAGCAGTGATAAAGATGAAATAGTCCTTTGCACATTTGCCATGACAAAGGATTCAGGACGGCCCAGGCTGATGAACTCACAGCATGTTGATGGAACTCATTTTAGTTCTGAAGTTCTCCCCTGAGAATGCTATACAATATATATGCTGCACATTCGTCAAAGTTGCCTTGTAAGAAATTTCAATTTCCTTCTCTAAAAATAATTGATCAAAGGATCACGAAGTTCAAAAGACTGAGGAAATGAATAAATATTATATAGAAATATAATGTATTGTAATCATACTGTATATGCTATTTTATTAGAAATCTAGAGACCCCTGTTACAATTCTTGAATCTCTTAATGGAGCCAGAGTGATCTATTTCTGTAGTTTCAGCATGCTGAAATAGGGATGAACTCCTTCCTTGGTAATCTAACCATCGTTATAATTTTTTAAAGGTCAGTAGCTTTAATTTACTGCTAAAATAATATGAAGTGATGATATTTTACATCCCTTTTCATGAATATTTTATACTCTGAATAACTTCCATTGGAATCTGTAAGAATCAAAAAGAGTCTCACTTTGTTTTAGGAAATACCTACAGCTGCCACCTCCTTATAAAAAGAGTGGAAGTAGCAGCTTTGGGGGTTGGTTTTTTGTGTGTGCGCCTTTTTTTGTTTGTTTTGTTTCAATGTAAGAAAGACACTTGAAAGGAACCTTTGTCCATACATACTGTTTTTCCACATTGAAAAATTGGAAATTTTCTAAGGTAGCCCTTCCTAAGGTCCCAAGCAGGCTGAGCTCACATGGGATTTTGGGATTTATGGTTGTCTGGCTACAATATTGAAAAAAGTAAAGTTTCAGAACATATCTTTCCTCTTACTAAGGTTTACCCTTTGCTGGTGGCTTGAGGTGCCATTTGCCCTTAATTAGGGCACTTAAATATTCTTTCTACTTTACCCTTTTTACTCTACTCAACTACACTTACATGACTGAAAGAGCTGCCCACTACAGCTGGCTTGGAGCCTCAGGTCCCTTCCCTCCTTATCCTGGGTGAAGCCAGACATCCCAACATGCCCAGGCAGTGAAGAAATGAGGGAGAAACAGATAATTGCAATTCCCAGCCACCTACCTAAGGTCAGGTGAATACAACTATTCATCTCCAGAGCCCTGGGAGTGCACAAGTAAGAGGATTTTACGTTTGTTTTTTGTCCATAGAGAGGTGGCACTACAGGAATATAAGATGACTGGAGTTAACAGCAATCTGAACAGAAATAAAACTATTTTATTCAAAAGGTTTGCTTCTAGTTGCTCCACAGGCCAAATGAATCAGAGTTCACCACAGATACTACAAAGGTGAACTTCCAATTTGCTGAATACCAGTGAATTTCTGTGTAAGCGTCTCAGGAGGGGAGTGGTTTATATTATTCTGATGTTCCTACATCTTCCAATTAGTCTGTGGTAGGAGAGTCTTCTGATTTTCCTGTGTATGAATTCAGTGGAAATAAACATTGAAGTAAAGCTTTTTGAATTCTTTTTTCTTTTTTAAATTATTCTTTCAAACTCCAAATCTGCTTGGGAAAGCTACTAAAAGTAAATCCCTCTTAATATGGGCCAGAATGCTTATTGAGTTGAATGCCAGAGTTGTAGGATGCATATGTGTCCTGAGTAAAAGTACTTTATTTAATGGTTACCATTTCAACTTAGAGATTTGGTATAAACAAATTAGCCTGGCTTAAGAATATTTTTACGGGAAGAAGTTACAGAAAAACACTTTCTTATACAAAACTACTTTTTACACAGTCTCATAAAAAATATTATATTGCATATTGTTCATCTGGCAACCACATGGGATCAACAACATGTTAGAGGGCATCAGAGGCATCACAAATTTGCAAATTACTCCAACCAACAGGGCAGATACCCTTACAGATTATAGAAGTAAGTTAGTGATAGTATAGGTAATTTTCCAGTTATAAAATTATTTTGTATATTTTCTACCCGTGTGCTACAGTGAGGTAAACAAGGGAAGAAGAGTTACCTTTCCTTAAAGATGGGAATATAGCATTCACTTCAAAATGCAAGTGAGAAACAGCACAATTTCACTAAGTCATGTAATGGTGGGCTGGGGTCAGGCTTCTCCCATATTTCAGTTTCCAGCAGGTTTTGAAAAATTACTGCAAAATAAAAAGCCGTAAAATTAGTATTTGCAGCTTTTTTTTTAAAAAAACTTTTAGTCACCTTTAGCAGTGAAACAAACAACACACTTAAAATACGATTGAAGGGTGTGAACATCATTAGTATTATAATGGGAGTTTTATACAGAAATAATATATTTTAGGTGAGAAATGAAATAAAAATACACTAAACTGAGACAACTGCAGTTATATTATTTTTAGAATGTAAACTAATAAAATTTCACATTGTACAAATTATAGAAGAATCCTATTTCTTCATAAACTGTGGTTAATTTATTACTGTAAGAACAATATTGACAACCTTAGAGGACATGTAGAATTTATGAAAAAGCAGCAGCAGCAGCATTACCGAAGACAAAGCTGCACTGTTTTCTGCCTACGCAATGAGGACTTTAACAGTAATGTGATTATTTTGGTCATTCACTATTGAAACTAACCATATGAAATGAAATTTTAGAGATGATATGTATACATGTTATGGGAATCTGGATATATTCTTCATCTGGAAGGGCTCAGTTGTACTGTAAACAGGCACATGTAGATACATTCATAACACCTTCCTTTTCTTTTGAGTATCATGTCTAAAATGTCCTGAGGAAATAAAACAAATAAAAATCAATGGAAACGCTGTCTGGGTTACAGGCTGAAGACAGAAAATGCCTGCCTCTGTAGAGATGTTCTGGTTAATTTATAGAGTTCCCAGTGCTCTAATTCAAAATGCAGAAAACCCAGGAAAGCTTACAGACCTCCAGCTCTTCTGGCTATGGAAGTGTCCCACAAGAGCAGAGCCCACAGGAGTATCCGTGGCATGAGCTCTTACTGGGGGCCTCCAGCTCTGTTATTGATCAAGAAAAACAAAAAAAGGTTAACGTAATTGACTTCTATTCAGACAAGAAGTAAAATCAAACTCCCATTTAAAAGCTATTGACTGCTAAAGCTGATTTATGCGCTTTGGGGCTCATAATTAGCAGTGTTATGTATAACTGCTCATAATTATCAATGTTATGTATAATGTAACCTGCATATACTTTTCCAGTCACTTCTGTCACAGCTTCCACCTAACAAGGGAGAAGATGTTCCTGAATGGGAGCCAGGAAAACTACAGGGAACCCTTTAGGAATCCACATGCCTGTGAAGAACAATTCCTGGTGGCCTCTTGCAAAGAAAAAACTCTTGTGCCATATGATTACATGGCATCAATGGGAGAATCTCCCAGAGGAAATTGTTTCTGGAAGGTCTTGCTGGGCAAAAAGTGGGATAAATATGGATCATATAAATTTGTATTTAAAAAAGCATAGTGCAAGAAAACACCAACAAACTCAGCTATGATGCTTTGCATGGGTTTGAAGGGGTTAAGAGAGATTTAAAAAGCAAAGGCAGGAGGAGATGAGGGAAGGAAGAAGGACAGTGAGCCTATTCCTATTCACAAATCAAATCCCCAGAAATCTGGACCTACCAGAGTATAGTTTGGAAAAGGGTACATTTATAGTGTTAAAAGCATGTGACAGATTAATTAAGGAATTTTAACTATTGGCAACTGATTCATAGCCTCTAAATCCCTCTCAACAGCTAAAGGTATTGTATAGGTGTGTGTAATGGCAATTCTATGTTATACACTAAGTGTATTTGACCCCTTGCAATAGAATTTATTGTAACAGAGAAACTAATTCACGAAGGAAAAAGCAACCAGTGCATTTTGCATCTTTGCCTGCTCTGTAATCAGATTGCAATTTGCTGTAATGTTTTCTTACCAAAAATTGCTCAATTAATTCCTTCAACATTGTAGGCATAGCATGAATTACTTTCTTCAAATATTCACTCTTGAAGGAGTATTGATTAGTTCACATTAGCTGGATAAGTAAATAGCAGTGCTTCTGGTCTCCATCAGGCTGATACTGAAGGACCCTTGGCTCAAACACTTGTTTATGAATCCAGAAATGGGGATCATGAATACAAGTTCGGCATTTGCTTTGCACAAACATACATCATGCTCCCAGTCACTTTGATTTTCACAATGGCACGATTTTGTTGGACCTCTGGCAAGAATCAAAGTCAGTGTAGTGAGCTTACAACATTTGACTTTTTACCTCCTGGAATCAAAATGACAAAGTTTTACTTTACAAATTTTTTCCCCCCTTTGTTTCAAGATGGAGCTCCAGAGCCACTGAAAACCTCCGTGAGATTTAGATCCTCAGGAGAGAACAAATAGTCCCATGTTTCATTTTAATCTTCACTTTTTAGTTTATTTTATAAATCCAACATGGTAATTGTCCCAGCAGTGGGAATTCTGCAAGCAACCCCAGTGCTTGGGGAGTGTGGTGCACTGAGCAGCAATGCCAGTGGGCTCTCACATTGCCATTTGATAAAAAGAGCCTGAAAAATTAAATCCATTTCATAACCCCATATTTTTCTTTAATTGCTCACAACCATAATGTTTTACTTCACTGAAATGGCATGCAGAAAAGAAAGAGGAGGGGAAGATACAGATATTAATGAAGTAAGGGAAGAAATTACGTAAAAATAATTCTAAAAAAACCTGATTTTCAAAAGTTATAATTCTGGCTCCTCACTTTTGCTTGGAATTAGTAGCCATGTTTTCAAGCTCAATTCAAGCACAACCTATGGACTAGTACTTTACCAACCTCCATTCAGCCAAAAAGAAAATGCGACACTCAAAAATAGATTTTCAAGTAATAACATATCTCCAAAGTTTAGATGACTGCCAATCATCAAAATTTGATCTCTGCAAATCCAGTCCTGAAAAGTATTTCAGAATGAATTAGACAACAATGATGAATGCCAAGAAACAGAGCAGAAAATACAGGATGATGGAGCAAATGACATTTTCATGCGTGCTTTAGTTAAATCCAGCACTGTTCCTGAAGAAAGTACTGTCTTCCTCGCTGCTGGTTTTTGACAATGGGCACAGCCCCTTCTTAGGTGACATGTTTCTGTAGGATCTGGCAGAATTGACCGATCATCTGGTGCAGCTTAAAAATGTCTCCTTTTTTTTTTTCCCAGGTCAATTTTAATCCTAATCCTGTTTCCCAGTTTGTTCTAGATTGGCCTTTTCCTCTAAGGCTCACGAGAGCTGCAACCTACAGCTGTAAAGATGAGCCTAAGATTTCCTCCGGGATGTGAGAGAACTTCTCTCCTCAGCACTGCCTGACCCTGACCTAATGAAGATGAGAGCACTGCCCAGACAGCTGCATCCTTATGAGCGGACATAAGGCATCCAGCTGGGAATGCCAAAGTCCTTTGGCATGTGCCAAGCAGGGACTGAGTGACAGCAGGAGCTACCACAGTGCTGATCTTGCCAAAGGTACCCCGTTGTGATGGAGTGGGGCAGAAAACAGGCAATTCTCTCTTCAGGTGGCCAAAAATGTGTAAATTACTGTCCTCCCCCCACAATACAGGAACTGCCCCGTTGCACTGAATATGACCTCACAGAGCCGCCAAAAAAATTCAATACAATTACTCCCAGTGAGTGCACATAAATTCTTGCACTGTGAGATTAAAGACAGACATCAACCCACTTCCCATATACTTTCTTCTGGGTGACTGTGGGCAAGTCATTTCACTTCTCCTCTGCTCATTTTCTTCTTTTGCGGGAAGATGATGGGACTCTGGAGTCCTTATTGAAAAGGCCTTGAGATTTGTAGATGGCAAACATGATGTGAGTTAGTGTTTGGTGCTTCTATGTTCATTCAAATCTAAGAATTTGGTACCTTGACTTCGTACATTGAATAAACAAGCACTAAAAGCATAAAGGGAGCAGACTAAATCCTACTGTTGACCTTATCTGTAAACATGAAAATCTTATCCTGAAATTCTTACCTGTGGGAATTGCACCCTCGTCTCAGAGCACAAACCCCAGTTGGCTTCCACAGGACTTGGGCACACAGGTAAATGTACTGGTAAACTGAAACTTGTCCCATCAGTAGAAGAGGAAGTGTCAAAATATCCTAAAAAATACTTCAGCACATGATTATTTTGCAGCTAGAAACAAAGTGTAGGATTTTCCTGTAAGAAAGACTTCAGCAGAAATGTTGCTCTTCATTTTACAGGGTAAGGATCTTTTGCACATACACCAGGGTGCTTCTCAAACCAGAACTGTAATGTTTTACTACATTTAATAATAAAATCAGGTATATTCAAAATGTGAGGCAAATACATAGAGTTACCAACTAAGGCATTTCTCTGGATTATATGATTCACCATGATCATAAAAACCCTTCAGAGAAATCCTTTCAACCCAATTACCTAACAAAATCCACCTAGGAGTTCCAGGCAGTGTTACTGCTATCTACCTTTCTAAAACTCTAAGATTATTTTTCATAGTACAGAAAGAGCTTGGAAGAGGGTTTTTTGGAGGGGAAGGGAGGGTGAGTGTTGGTATTTTTAAGCAGGACACAGTAGCATACAGTTATCAGAGTCCCATTCCTCTTTGAAGCACACGTAATATAACGTGGCACAGTGTATTTTCCCAGACTCCTACTCCCTTTTCATACACAAAACATGCTGGACCAATCCAGCAGTTAAAACTACTCCTACTAAGGAAACCATATCTACATAATTTATTTAAAAATCTGATGTGTTACAGGTTCATCACCTTGACAAGTGGTTAACTATTCCTTGCTATTTTGAGATATAGAGAACCCAAAAATAATTTTAGAGACATCAGTTATAGAAAACACTTATCAAAAGAACTCTGGACTAAGGTAGACTTTGGTTTTTTTCCCAGACACAATTCTCTCAGTTACTACCAATTGCATAAAAGAAAGTGGAATGCCAAAGGGGACTGAAAACCAAACATACTAATTTCTTGTGCCACTACTTGATGTACTGTTTGGCAAATAAAGTGTTGAGGACACAACCTTGAACAACAGAGAGGTGAATGCCAGTTGTTTTCCAACAGTGACAGGTGCAAGAAGTCTTGAGGAAAGTATTCCTTATGGGCAAGGCTCAAATTAGGTACTTAAAAATTGTGGCTTAATTTAGGTCATTTATCATTCTCTTCGAAGGCCCTTTTGTACAATTGAATTCTGAAGTGCTTCTTTTCTAGCAGATCATCACAGCTGCTGTAGCATCACTCCAAGCAGATGTTTCACAGACAGAGAGTGCTCAGCTCATTTTTAGAAGCACAGTAACTGCAAGTCCCTCCCTGGCACTTCTGCCCATGGATGTGGATGTGGCTGTGCAAGTCCCACCATGCTCAGCCACACACAGGGGTTTTGCAGGAATAAAGTGCCAGTGGTGCCAGACCCCAAACTGCTTCCACTTCAACTAAAGCAGAGAAAAACAGCAAAAGTACAGAAAAGCAACGAAAACACACCCTGAATTTTTAACTGTTATTTTCCTTTTGAATCAAGTGGACAATAAATCAGCTTAGATAATTATTGAACAATCTCAGCTCTCTGCTGTAGACTAAAAATAAGAGGCAAATGGGACTCCTTGACTTTGCAATTACTCCCCATATGGTACTTTTGTAAAGTGCAGACTCATCTCACAAGCCAACAAATAATTCCTCAGAGACAGAAATACTACTCACCTGCATGTGGCTCCTCTCCCTACAGGGCACAACCTGCATTCCTGAGGGAATGAGGAGAAGTCACTAAAGTTACTTCACTCTTCCAGAGACCAAACAAAACTTCTAAGAATTTGCCTCATCTGCACAATTCTTTAGCAGCACTGAACATTCCTTGGCAAAAGAAACTGTCTGAAAAGAATGTGTCTGTAATTCTGTGTCGAGGGAGATGGTTGGTTTGCTTGTAAGATGTAGAAAGGTTATGGAAGAAATACTCACTTAAAATGAGTAAATGCAAGGCAGGTCAAATGGCTCTTGTAAAATGAGTCATTAATGGGAATCCTAGACTATGAGGCACCTAAAATTAGTAAAGTATAGAATTAGCTCAGAACTAGCAGATCAGCTCCATCTTGCACAACATCTATTTAGTTTCAATAAGTACTAATGCAGAGACATTTAACAGATATTACAATTCTCTATTTTAGAAGAAGTTGGAATGACATAATCACATACTTTGAAGGCAACGAAGTACTTTCTAGTCCATTAGTAACAGAGAATGGTGTCATTAGACAATATCCACTAGAGAATTAGGTATTAAAAAAAGTTTAACTCCAGGAATGATGGAGTTTCCTAAAAGCTTTGAAGAGATCTCTGGCTTGCTATTACTTCTAAAAATTGCAAAGCCAGGTATATTTCAAAGGAAAGGAGAGTAGGTGCTCATAATCTGCTCATAAGAAAGGCTCACAAGATAATGCAGATAATGGTAAGGCAGACAAATCAAATTGAGAAAAGAAATGAAAAATGCAGTTGGGATTTGAAAGCCATGGCTTTAAGGAATATAATCCTACAAAAGGCAAGTGGTGCTCAATAATCCCAATGTCATCATTAATCGGTAACAAGTTTAGACAATAAAAGTAACTGATATGTTAAAATTAGACTTTTGTGAGATTTTTAACCTTGCTCTACAGATCTCTCAATTAGTGGCACATAATAACAAAGCAAATGTTACATGCATTCTGATTTGTCTACTTCTCAAGTCCAGAAAAGAAAGTAAGCAATTAATCACTTATGAACAACTTGTTTTATTAGGAATTTTTAGGGATCACTTCTAGACAACTACCTACTCAAGTCTCATCAATGGACTGGTCTAAATGTGACCATGGCTAAAACTAAATTTAGTAATCAATATTTTACATCCATTTGTGATTTTTTTTTCCCCAGAGTGCTAACAAGTATCTCTGCTGTGACAGCAGCTTTACCTTATGCTCAGTTGCACATTTATTTTGCCATTAAAAATAGGGCATTTTAAAACTGATTTGTTTAGTAAGGTAAACCAGAGCTCTTCTCACTCTTGAGCCCCAAATGAGGCAACGAGACAGAAGTGTTGTTGTAGTTGATACAAATGATGATGTGGATTCTTGATAAAATCCTAAAAAGCTCAACATATGTTGAAAGCTTAGGCTAAAAATTGAGATCTAAAAAATTAGTTGAGAGCAGTTGTCATACAACAAGATACTTAGAGATGTCAGCTCATCTCTGTAAAAATTTAAAATGACTTTGTTAAAGAAACTTAACATTGAGGATTATTTAATCCAATTAGCAAAGGCACAAGAGAGACAATAGCTGCCAATTAAACCAATTTCAGTTAAAACAAATAACAAAACCAATTAGAATAGACAACTGAGGGACATGGTGCAGTAGCCTTAAGTTACAAGTTTATACCTTTCCAGAAACTGTGTGTTATGCCAACAGAAGTTCCTGGGCTTAACACTGTGTTTGGTGTAACAGCCTGTGGAAAACAGGAGTTCAATCAAATGGATGTAATAGTCCCTTTTGGATTAAAACTCCAGTAATTTAAATCTGGCCCTGAAAAATTTTTGGGAAGAAAAGAACACCCTCTATAACAACTTAAAATAAACCCACCTAATATCCTCACCACTTTTGCATGCTGTAATCTGTCACTTGAAATTATTAACATCTCTGGAGTCCAGTTTGTTAAATAAGTGGGAAGAAACTCTGGCTTTGTGCCTAGAAAGACTCAGCTCTTCACAACAGCATCTCAGGCAATAATGCTTTTAGTTGCCATAGACTTTAACCACAGCTCGTCGTTTAACCCCACTTTCCAGAGTTAAGTAGGGATGACGTTGATATCCAGCAGAAAATTTGAATTTCCGGTTGGTATGGTCTCTTGCAGTGGCTGTCAGTTGTGGGTGAGGCAAAGAATTTATCTTCATCCTTATTAAGTCCTAAAACAATCATGAAAATAATTTTCTCTGCTTTCTAAACCCTCAAGGAACAGTTTCTTGAAAAGCACTTCCATATGGTTGTAGGTAAAGCAGAGGACTCATTGGCCAGAGACTCCCTCTCTTATAGACAGCATGAAGGTCCAAGATGATCATTGTTAGGCCTTGATGATTAAGGTATACCAAGGTACTGCTTTTCTTCTTTCTGACTAAATACTCTCACTTCAGGAATTTCCCCAGTAACGACCAGAAAAATATTTGTGATTCATTAAGCTTTTCCATTCTTTTTCGCTGATCACTCATTAAAAAAATGAACAATGGATAATAAATAGAGGAAATGTTCATTCTTCAGACTCATTCTCATTTGTTTGCAGCAGGAATGTACCAAAGCACCTCAGTTAACTCAGTGCTGTGAGGTGGAAATACAGAGGGTTTGACCTGTCCAATGTAGGTGGGAGTTACTGGTAACCCTACACAGTTATAATATCTGCTGCTATATACATATAGCAGCAGATATATACACAGTTATAAATATACACAGTTATAAATCTGCTGCTCATCACACTGAAACATATTTTTAAATTATATACAATCTATGAATTAAATTTGTCTAAATCATAGCACACAGTGAAATTGGATTTTATAAAATTGAAATCACAGTAAAATTTAGACCTTTTTCTTTTTTTTTAAGACAAAGAGAGGTGGTCTAGTTTGCAAAAGACTACTTATCTCACCTTGAAAAATAATAGCCTTTGAGCACTTGTATCAGTCTGATAATTCCAAACTGAAAATTCATGAAGAGTCGTTTCATTCAAAGCCTTACATGTGGTGTGAATCCACTCATGAGCGATGGAGAAAAAGATGAGATTTCCCTTTCTCATTTACCTGATCTCCAAATTCTATTCATTTCCCAGCAGGGGTAAAACCTTAGACCCTGCATCAGTTATTTGGCATTCTGACATCAATCTTCCTGGGGTCAGCATGCTGCTCACCACTTCACTGGGTGTTTTTTAAGCACCAAAACTGAAGATACCCAGGCAGGTGGGGGAAAAAGACAAATTTTCTAACAGGCAAATGGGTGACTTTGTCTCAGCTGGGCTTCAGCACCTCATCAGGAGGAGGCCCAGGGCAGCTCTGGAAGGCTCAGTGGGGGCTTGTGAGATTAACCATGTTTTAGGGGGCTCCAAACAGAGCAAGGGGCCTCAAGGAGGACATTGGGACTTTCTTCAAACAAGAATCATTCCCACCCACAGCACTGTTTAATAGCCTCTAACTCTGTGCTCTTAGTGGATTGGGAAAGTGGACAAGGAAATAAAGAAAAAAAATAAAGGGAAAAAATTGCCTTGTGCATCCTACAGGGGCAAGGAAAGGAGAAAAGGATGTGGATCTGGAAGGATCACTGGAGGAGAGTGCCAGAAGACACCTCTCTGTCTCTTACCATGAGGAAGTGGATTGGCACTCACTTTACAATGTTTGGCTGATCTGTCTCTGTCATGGAGCAAAATTGGAAATGGGACTAAAATTATCCATCTTTCCTCAGTAACTTGAATCATGAATAATGTTAAAGAATAAAATACAGGGTGATTGTGTCATTAGGGCTAAAAAAGTAATTGATATATAACACAAACTAAAGAAATAATATTTATATGTACTGTTCATAGTTTCCCATTTTTAAATAATGCTTTGTAGCTGTTTTAGACTTTTTTTTCTCTCCTTGACTAAACAAGCCCATCTCCCTCAGTCACTCCTCAGAAGAGAGGTGTTCCAGACCCCTAATCCAGTGGCCCTCCACTGAACCCTCTCCAGCAGCTCCTTGTCTCTTTATTTTGGTTCAGAATTTACATGGCAGAACTATTAAATAAACCTTCTGCCAAGTTATACACAGACAAAAAAGGCACAGGTGGCACATGCTATGACAAGATATCCTCAGTGTGGGGATTCTGAATGATATGTGAAAAAAATTCAAAATATATGGGAACAAGCTCCTTTGAAGTCTTTGGCATTTGGAAGACTCGAGAATGAATTCTTGCTTCGGTCTATCTAAGCTTATTGCAGTTTATTGCAGAATTTGTGACTGCAATTAATTAGAGTTAGCAACTTTGATTTCCTCTGTAAAGCAAAATGCATTTAAATGGAATCACTGGGGAGAGATAGGGAGAAGATCATAATATGATGATAATTTTTGCCTGAAAGGTCCTCCCAGTAAGTTGCTTTATCCTGATCAGCAAGGGGTGACTCACATAATTTGGCCAGCAGAGTCAAAAATAAAATCACAACCACATCTAGCTGATAGTTAAATGTCAGCAATGCCTGCAATAGAACCGCGATCCCAGAGAACTAAATGCAAGCAAGCTCAGGTACATAGGGATTTGATGACCATGCACTGTTTGAAAAGAGCAAAGGGAAGAATTAAGCCTGTGACCTGAGAGCACTGCTGGGCTGCATTCTGTCTCAAATTGGTGATTATATCAACAAACAATTATTTACTATTGCAAATTGGTTTGGGATGGAATGGGAACAATATAATACAAAATTTTTATATTCGAGAAAGCAGGCACTGCAGCTGTCTCCAAACACTTTCCCCCCCCTCCCCAATAATGCCCATGTTCCTTTCTAATCTATGGATTAGAGTAGACCATCCATTTAATCTATGGGACAGGTATTAAACCTGTGTATTTAGTGTGATAAAAGTATGTCAAGAGCTTAATTTTCTCAATCCTAGCAAGTTAGGGGAGTTTCTTTCTGATGATTACTATCTACTTTGTATAGGCTAAACTAATAATTGATTACTTCTGTAACATTTAAAGCCTGTCAATTTATTTTTGGACAATACTAATCTTCTTGAGTTCACATAACTGAAGTTCAGCAATATCTATTTACTGGTACCAGCTGCTGTCTTTCCCCTTTTGCTCTTTGGCTGTGGAAGGGTAAACTGTGATATGGTGATGAAAACAGGGAAGTGACATCAAGACCACTTACAAAATTTCAGAAAGTAGGGACATAATGGTTGTTTGCATCTGGGGACAACACAGCATTGTATAATTCAACTCTTGAGCAAACTGGCATGAGACAACTGGGAAATCCAGGACCTGAAAGAAGTGAGAGGGGCAATAGGTTAGGATACAAAAAGAACAGGTACTGGTCTTGTTAAATAATTTAACAGAAGAAAAATTTATCTTGAAGAATCATTATGGACCAGAAATACAGCTTCACACTTCAGAAATGCAGTGGAACAAAGTTGTGTGACCAGGAGAATAATTTCAGGCTAATTCACTTGTTCCAGTACATTGTTTCCTGTCATTCCACATACTGAAAATTTACTTAAGGAAAAATAAAAAGCGAGATCACCTAGGGATGATGAGATCATTGGAGCGATTGAGACTGGCAATCAAATAAACTAAATTTAAACATACCAAAAGGAAAAGATGGATGGACTATACATCAAATCTTCTTGAGTGGCCCATAGCAAAGATGAACCCTCAGTGTCAATTAAAGCGAGGAGAATGAAAATATATAAATGCAACACTGAAAGAACGCAGCATAGATATTCTGTACCTTGGTGTAAAGTTGGAAGTAATTGCTGATTTCACCAAAATAACTTCATGCAACCAAGGTGGAATTGATTGAAAATGAACTAAGATTTCTCCTTTTCTTCTAATGTATATTATACTGAAAGAAAAAGTGAACTTTAACATTTCAGATAAAGGTTTTCAGATAAAACTGGACACAGCTAAAGCTAATGCAGTTTTTTAAAGGTGTCGGTGCAAAGGGGAGGCAGCAGGAAGGGTATGAAAGTTCATTTTTCAAACTTGTGTTTCCAAATGTAACTCCATTAGTTCAAACAGTATGCTTATTCCATTTATTTTATATTTTAAGATATTTATTTACAGAACTAATTGAGAGTCAAACTGCTTGGGATACAACAAGTTTTTCTAAGGCTGAAGTTTGTAAACATGCTGTAATGTAAATATTTAAGGGACTTATAGAAATATTTCAACCTTTCATTGCCACTTCCTCTAGTACCAGATACCTCTAGACAACTTTCAGTAAAGAGGATTTTGGCCAACATTTTCCAGAACATGCTTTATACATTAAAAAATAAAAAGCTGTACTCTTTCAGTCCTTCCTATTTATATATAATTATTTTTATCTCAACTTCATGCTTTTTCATTGAGACTCTCTTGTCAATCTCTTTTCAAAACAGACAAAAAAATGTCCTTGTTCTCTAAAAGAGCCAAAGAAATGGTTAAAACCAAGCCTATTGAAATACGGTGTAAGATACTAATATGATGTTTCTGACTCTGACTCTAAAGAGTTCCAGAAGGCAACAACAGTCCACTGTTAAGTGTGAAGATATGCCAAAAAACCAGTTGTTTTAATGTTCAGTGTCTGAATAGCTCCTCAGATGAGCTTCTTCTCAGTTAATTCTAGTTTGCTCATTTTCCACTTTTGTCTCCTTGGCTTGAGAACCTCTGAAGCTGAATGTACAATTTCACTTTGAAGGTATATGATTGTTCTTACACATCCAAATCAATTTTAAATTTAAAGACCTAAAAATATTTCAAATCATTATGTTTACTGCACCCCCTCTCCACTCTTGGGCAGTTTAAGAACCAATGTCAAGCAATTATGGGGAGGAAAATTGTCAATAATAGCTCTGCATGTATTATAGAATTTACCCTCATTCAATCACTTGAGTATGATTTTGAAGTTACATTAAACATCAGGATGTAGAGGAGAAAAGAAAAAAGATGGTACCTGACCAAATTCATATTTTAATGTGTAGCTGCCTCAATTTGTCCAGGTTTCAAAATAAAATATGGATGCATTTTTAAGTCTTCAGAGCTTCTTAGTGAGAACAGGCACTCCAGTTCTTTTGTTAGAGAACCTGATGGATTATCCTCCACCTTTCAGTTACTTCCATTAAATTTGGTTAGTGAGACTGAGGTGGATTCAGGTGAGATTTTCTGAAGGCAAAAATTTTTACAATAACAATAACAATAATAACAATAATAACAATAACAATAACAATAACAATAACAATAACAATAACAATAATAATAATAAT
This sequence comes from Lepidothrix coronata, assembly GCF_001604755.1. Classification (NCBI taxonomy): domain Eukaryota; kingdom Metazoa; phylum Chordata; class Aves; order Passeriformes; family Pipridae; genus Lepidothrix; species Lepidothrix coronata. Next base: position 3,351,612 of record NW_016690273.1, on the reverse strand, counting down.
TTCCCTCAGCAATCCCAGCATCTATACACGGGTAGAACAGATATATTAATAAACAGATAGTACAACACATTTAGGAGTTAAAAACACAAACCCAGAGAGAACTTTTAAAAAGCTATATGCTTCAACTATCATTCTTAGCATTCTGGACATTTGGAATGATAAATTGGGTCAGACAGACTGTTTACTAAAAATTACTAAATGTTCATTCTTAATACTAAATTTAGTAATCAATGTTTCACATCCCTTTGTGTCTTTTGTTTCCAGAGTGCTAACAAGTATCTCTGCTGTGACAGCAGCTTTACCTTATGCTCAGTTGCACATTTATTCTACCATTAAAAATAGGGCATTTTAAAACTGATTTGTTTAGTAAGGTAAACAAGAAACATAAAGCCTGAAAACTGAATAATACTATGCAGAACTCTGTGAATAAATCTATAAAAATGAAACAAAAACCACTTAAGTCTCACATAGTCTTCTCACTCTCAAGCCCCTAATAAAGAGGCAATAAGACAAGTATTCTTATCTCTGGTGTTTTTGTGCCTACTCAAATAATTGGGCGACTTTTTTTTCAGGTTTTCACAATAACCTTGAGGCTTACACACACTGGAATAGCTAATATCATGCTGATTTCCTGTTCTGTTATCCTCTCACATTTTAAAGTCAGCATTTCCTATGGAATAATGCAAGATATTTTGAGATTGGTCTCTGGGGTTTCTCTAATTCTGGCCAAAAGGATACTTTTTTGATAATAGTTTGTCCATACTGACAAGCTCCATTAAAAGCAGGACCTTTAAAATGATCCTGTGAAAAAACTCTCTGTCAACCTTGTTCCTGAATCATGTTTATTTTCCCTTTGGTGCACCCTTGTTTTGGTGTTTTCCCATTTCTTCATCCTCCAGCAGTGAAAGTTCCCATAATTTTTTGTTGGCCCTCCTGCTGTTAACATGACTGGAGGTGATTGAATCTTACTGCTCATGGGTTTTTTTACTGTCTCCTGGTGATGACTCTCAGCATGGGTTCTGTACCACTTTCCCCCCTCTTTCAAAAGGGCCAAACTTTTCCACTCTGCTGCCTCTGTTGCTGTTGGATGAGTCATTCTGTCCCAAAACACGCAGTATGAAGTCTTTTCTTCTCCTTCCTCTTAGATGCATCCAATTCTCAGTTATTATCACCTTACTCTTCTTAATAGAGTTAAATATCCCCTTCTTAATAGAGCTAAACATCCCCTTCCAGTGCAGACAAAGAAATCTTTCATTCCTGTTTTAATTTTCTTATCTTAACAAATTATATTTCTTTGTTCAATGCTCATGTTTTCCCAGTACAAACTAAACTGCTATTTTATCCGCTTTGTTTCTTTCAACAGCTCAAGGCACGAAAAAAGAGTTTACTATCATTTACTATGTTTGGACAAGTTACATATATTTAATACTTGTTATCAAAAAAGTTTCTCCAACAACAGAGGGTGGTGCATTCAGCACGTAGTTTCTTTGAATTTGGAGTTTATCTTTTTGAATCAATAGCCCTACACCTTTGCTTGAAAAAGGAGTGACATATTGATTTTTCCCAGTTTCTGCACTCTATTTCCTACTTTTTAGGAACTGGGACGCATTATTTTGAGGGCTATCAAGTATGGTAGAATCTGAAAAGCATTTCCTTCACAAAAAAAAAAAGTTGTTGAAATATCACAAAGAATGATTGCTTCATCTCTCAAGAAAAAGTTGATGGTGTCTCATGGGTAGTTTTGGCAAAATCATCTACTTGGATTAATATCCACTGCTTACTTCCTCCTTCCCTTCCTCCTTCCCCAACTGACTAGTTAGTACTAGATAGAGAAGCATGAGAAAATTAATGTTTTCTTGAGGGTTTATCTGTTTCTGAAATTATATCTCACCACTGGAGACCAATAAAGCTGTAAAATTTTGTGTAAATTGCTCTTGGGTTTGAAAATGACTGATTTTGCAAGCTAAGGATGTGAATTTATGTCGTAAACAAGCATCATTCATTCTGGTCTAATATAAAATAATATAAGGCTTCAGAGACAAAACAGAAAAAAAAAAGAAGAAACAGGAAAAGAAATCCAGGTGTCCAACAACAGTTACAAAAAAAACCCCAAAGTCAAATAAATGTCATATTATATAATTTGGTACCAATTTGCTGAGGCCACCTGGGGACCTGTAGGCAGTGATTTGGTTGCAGAGTCAAAGTTATGTGTAGCTACACACAGTCCCTTTGGGTTGTTAAGGGCAAATCCCTTAGGAATTCTCTATCTGAGGACAAACCAGCTCCAGGTACCCCGACAGACTCCTTAGAACTTGTGCCCACACCCAGCTGTGAGTGCAGAAAATCCCAGAACCCTGACTTCAAAAGCATCACTAAAAACATATCCTTAAGCACCATACTCTCAGATGCATTGCAGCAGTAATTTTGTATTTAATCTTCCATATAGTTTCTGGCTTAGTTTTGAGGAAGAATAATAATTTGTTCTGCATTCAGGATAAATTCTAGAAAACGCATTGAAATTTTCTCCTGCTTATTGTGCTGCTGATAATTTTGATTATTAAATAATAAAGTTTTATGTGTAGTTCTTTTTTTTTCATGTAGCAACAGCAATCACTCTAATTTATATGAGTTAGGATCAAATCTAGCTTGGGCTATGAATTATACAGAGATCAGAGTAATAAACTGAGTCATTCTTTATCTCAGTAAGAATAAAATTTCTTGTCTTCTTTCTCAAGTGCTCACTTTTGAAAATGAACAGAGTCAGTAATGAAAACGTCCTTTGCTTGCCAAAGAAATCAATTTTCATGTAGCACATGGGGGTTTGCAGTTTTTAACTTAGTTGCAAGGAAGAAATCACACTTGTCAAGCCATCCAAATTACTGTAGATTGGTAGTTCAACTAGTGAATAAACACTTCTGTTGCTAGAAAGTATTATATACCTCTAATACATTTTTTATCTTTCTGTGAGTGACCACTCTTTAAGGGATGTTTTGATTTTCTGTTGTGAGAGATTTTGCTCTTGGGTAAACCCAGATATGAATTCCCAGGGATGACCTAAGTTTTGTGGGAAAACAGAAGAACATACGCTTTCATGGGTATCAGCTGTATTGTCAAATTCATCACTGGGCAAACTGACATTCAAATAGTCCTGCTGAGTGCATTAATCACTTTCTTCTCCAAAAATTCTTTGGTCTGCAGTCTCAGCAGCTGCACTGGTTTCTGTGTTTACCCCCTTACCAGTTAGAACAAAATCTAATACTATTTTAAGTTTAAAATGTGTAGCTTTTTCTCTAGTTCTTCACTAATATCCTCTTGCATCTCTGTCTCAGTTGCCTTCCTTCACTTTCATTCATCCCTTTGGAGTTAACTAATCTCAAACTTACTGAGGCACCGGATTAAAAATCAACAATGTGCTTATCCACTAGACACACAAAAAGGTCTGTCATGAGCAAGTAAAGCAAATATACAAACACCACAAATTATCATGTGAATAACCCATCAGATGGGATGCAACTGTAAAGACAGAATAGTTTCACTAAAGGCAGAAAAGATCTTAATATTTAATGAAACACAAAAACTAGAGCTATCTTTTCTTTAGAAAGTTTCCATCCATTTCCTTTAATTCATTTTGGTGAGCACAGGGTTCTCTCACATAGAAGTAAGGAAAGTTCTTCAACTGGGGGAGAAGAGATGGGAGAAAAAAGCCTCAGGGCACATGGCAAACTGTCAACACATGAAATAAGCAGTGCTACAAATTAGACACATGGTCCCAACTCCTCCCAGCACAGACACTGCATTAGCAAGGCAAGGTTTGAGTGGGTCTTCATGCCAGGAAGGCCACAAAAGTGAGATGAGACCGAGCCCTTATGATAAAGAGCACCCATACACATTAGATTTCGGTTTAGCACCCGCTGTTTGCAGTCTCTGCTCCTAAGCTGCTGTCAGAGCTTTCCTGTAAACAGGAAAAAAATTCAAAGTTTTCTCATTAGAGAGTCTGTTTCACTCCCTGCTTATTCTTCATACTCAAAATACTCTGCTTTGAACTTCTGCTGCCTTCACCCACTCCTGACTGTCCATCAGACACATCACCTCACCTTTACTGATTTCTCCCTCAGAGAGACCAGTATTACTTTTCTATCTCAGGAAAAAGCCCAATTCTCCATTTGTTTTCTTTAAAATATATCTATTTTTGCTTATTTGAATTATTGGAATTAATTTATTAACCAAAATCATAAAGTGCCCTTTGAAACAATAAATTTGTATTGCTGATCTTGAAGATTTTTTTTAAAGTATTGACCTTTAATAGTTCCCTTTTATTTCTCCCAGATGAGGCACTCAAGACACTCAGATAAAAAATAATTAAAAACACCCCTTTGTCTCTGTAGCTTCCAAGAGCAAAGTTGGATGAAATTAAAAATAACTTTTAATTTTAAATTTAACAAAATTATTTTCCAAACCTCTGTTTCTGGTCTTTGCTTTCACTGTCAGCCTGCAACCCCATGAACAGATGAGTCTTTTGCATTTGCTGAGCATAAAAGTGTTCTAACCAAGTCCTCAATGTACTTTACACATAACCATAGGTTTTGGTTACAGTAAATCAGAAAATAATCCTCATTTTACAGATGAGTAAATAAAAAGAGATGAACAGTCACAACATTCTGAAGGTGGTCTCCAATTTTGACTTCTGAGTCCTATCAACCACAAGTACAAAATCTAATGTCTCCCAAAACATACAAGGAGCTTCTAATATATGTTAGTTATCAAAATATAAATGTTAAAAAATAAAGAATGAGGTAAGCTAATAATAAGGCCTCTGACAAGCCCAGCTAGAAAGCCCAGCTCCCAGTTTTGGGAATTTAGGAACATGACCACTCTCTGCCATATCCACGATTTTTAGAAGTGCTTGTGAGTTGAAATGAATCATATCATGCTTTCTTTTATTCGCTTGCTCAGGAAGATTATTCTATGATCATAAATTAGAAAAGGAAACTTGTAGTTCAGTTTTCCTGCTGATTTGACAAAGTGAACATTGGGAAGAGCCACCCCTATTCAGAACCCATTTTGAAAGGGAAATAGTGCCACATGTAAAAATAATTTAAAAAAATAAATTAAAAAAAAGTTAACACCCAAGACAAAGTTGTCATAAAAGTCAGTCAAGGAAATGGTAAATCATTAAAATGATCAAATAAAATGAGATTCTCACTGCTTAATGTTTTCTCCTACTCCTGGTCAAAAGACTTCCCAACACAGCATTTTCCGGAATTTTATTCAATTTATTCTGAAATGACATAATCAGCAGTATTATCAAGATTATTATCTCAGTTTCATTATTTCACAGTATATATTTCAGCCTTTCTACAGAGCCACATCATGAGCAACCAAATGAGCACAAGTGTGAGAGTAACAACTACAACAATTTGCAATCCATAGGTGGAGGAAAATCCAGAATGTTTTTCCTTTCTTAAGTCACAGATTATTCCCTCTTCCACAAATATACATCAACAATCAGGTGGAAGTATCCCTGGGAATGTTACATCTTAGACTTCCTAGATCTTGGAGAATATTTACAGGTACTTGAGGAGAAACTCACAAAGAGTTGCTTTTGCAGCAGTGTCTTCTATCACCATTGCAAAACTTGAAGAGATAATTTGAGTTTCCTTGGGGTTAAAATGCTGCCCAATCACAGACAACTATACCTTGGTATTGTGAGCAACAACAAGCTCACATGATCCACACTTAACTAAGAAAAAAAATTCTCTTTATAATACCAGCAAAGTACTTTCATATCAGTTGAAAAAGGTCATTGAGATCTAGATGTGGTTTAGTTTGCAAATAAAACCTCATGATTTGTCTTTTTTGTTTGTTTGTTTGTTTCACTGTAAATGTAACCTTTTAAAAATTACAAGTAGTTTATTTTTGCTGCTAAATGAATCCAGTGACACAGTTCCCTTCCACACACCCGAAGGACCTTTTTGAGCCTGTGGGAACTGAAGAACATTTAGGCTACTCCAGCTATACTCTTTTGAAGAAAAAGTTTAGCATTCCAAAATGTAAATGATGATTTTTCTTGGTTTTAGAAGTGTCAGATGTGAATTAGTGAGATGCAGGCCCACAGAGCCCTACTGATATACTTAAAACAGACTAGCCTGGACTGGCCATAATCTCCCATTTTATCTCCCTGTGGATCTAATATTGTAGAGTGAGGGAAGAGAGGCTAATTATTGGAAAGGACTTGGATATCTGGGCCCCAGCCCAGGCATTTCTGCAAGCACTCAATGAGTTACACTGGGTTCACCAGGTTTTAGACGTAACTGGTTAAAGCCAAAAGAAAAATTTTCATTTAATTTTTTCCTTTAGCAGTCAAAATTTGATGTTTTTAAACAAAGATTGGACTTGCTTCTGCTTTATGTCCCTGAAAGAGGATATGTCAGATAATTGCTTGTGATATATACTCCTCACATACTCCTGACAAGTCATGAATTTAGGCAAATAAAGCAGGTCATAAATGCTCACTTAAAAATAAAATCACATTTTGAATTAGCCTTCTACACGAAATAGATGTGCGATATGTATATTCATATACTGAATCTAAGATAGGCTTTACACATCTCTGCTGAAGGCAGTAAAAACTGACATAGAAGAAACATAAAGAAAAACACTTTCAAAATAAAAAGTTGCAATTAAAGCACATGCAGGCAGATAAGCCATTTCAAATAAAACTATGTAACCAATCCACAGAATAAAACACACAAAGAACCTTTTTGCAGTTATAAATTTGGCTTACAATTTGATTGTTTTCACTTCTTTAACACAGCTGATTAATTGTTGGAAATACCTAAGAAAGCCTTTTTTTCTATGTTTTATTTTTATAACCTATATTTTCACTTTTTGGAACGTTTAGGTTGTCCCCCCAAGTTCCTTAAAATGATCATCTCACTCCATGAGGATCAGCACGGCCAAGTCAGATATGGCAACACACTTTCTGAGCCCTTTTTAATTAAGAATGGTGTGAAACAAGGCTGCGTTCTCGCTCCTACCCTATTCACCGTCGTCTTCAGCATGATGCTCCAAAGGGCCACTGTAGACCTCGATGATCAGGACGGTATCTACATTCGTTACCGTACTGATGGAAGTCTATTCAATCTAAGGCGACTGAAGGCCCACACCAAGACCTTAAACCATCTTGTCCGGGAGCTGCTCTATGCTGATGACGCCGCCCTTGTTGCCCACACAGAAGCAGCTCTGCAGCGTTTAACATCCTGCTTTGCAGATGCTGCTAAGCTCTTTGGGCTGGAAGTCAGCTTAAAGAAGACAGAGGTCCTCCATCAACCTGCACCTCAGGAAGTCCCCCGTCATCCCCACATCACCATTGGCCAATCAGAGCTCAAATCAGTCCAACAGTTTAATTACCTTGGTAGCCTCATTTCCTCAGATGGTAAGATTGACGGAGAGATAAACAGGTTAGCAAAGGCATACAGTGCTTTTGGAAAACTCCACAAAAGAGTATGGCATAATAAACACTTGAAGAAAAGCACCGAGATTAGTGTTTACAAAGCTATAGTGTTGTCTACTCTCTTATATGGTTCCGAATCATGGGTCATCTACCGCCACCACCTGTGTCTCCTAGAACGCTTCCATCAACGCTGCCTCCGTTCAATCTTAAACATCCACTGGTCAGATTATGTGACCAATACATCTGTTCTAGAGCAAGCAGCTGTCACAAGTATTGAAGCCATGTTGATGAGAACTCAGCTGCGATAGGCAGGGCATGTCTCAAGGATGAAGGACCACCGCCTCCCTAAGATCCTGCTCTATGGTGAACTTGCCACTGGCTGCCGCATGAGAGGAGCCCCGAAGAAAAGATTCAAGGACTCCCTGAAACAACATCTCAGCCTTGGCCATATTGATCACCATAACTGGTCTACTCTGGCCTCAAATCGGGAGGTCTGGAGACACGCCATCTATAACGCAGCTGTCTCCTTCGAGAACACACACAGGATCACTCTTGAGGAAAAAAGGTAATGCAGAAAGAACCGTGTATTGCAGAATACACCATCTAAGGAATCTTTCTGTTGTGCCTTTTGCAATCGGATATGTCTGTCACGTATTGGCCTCATAAGCCACCAGCGTGCCTGTAGCAAATGTGGATAGAGCCTTCCCAAATCTTCATTCGCGAAGCCTAGCCATGATATTTTCACTTACTTCTTAGATCAGAGAATTTTGGGTGAGGTTCACCATTTCCAGAAGCTGTCACTGAACAGAACGATTGATCATGATTCTTTTATTACTGCTGATGGCATTGATGGGACCCAGCTATACCAGACCCTTAAAGGACTCCTAGCTCTCTGTATTTGCCTTAAACTGAGGCACAAGTACATTGTAAAAGGTAGCTTGTACCCTTTTCTAAGAAAAAAAGACAGGCTCCTTCATTCACACCGAGACTGTGGGAATGTATTTCTACTTTGATAGGTTATCTGAGAAGTTTCATGCTATGCCAGTGCAGCTCTAATTGTAGTGTAAAATCTGGAATACTGTTGTTTAGGAGTAAAAGCAAACCTTTTATTTCAAAATGGGATGTGAACAGACAACTCTTCAGAAATTAGGCTGTAGCTGTGATCAGCTCTTTCACTTGATGTGCTGCTAGTTTTGGCTATGGCACACACACCCCACACACCCCCTCACCAAGTGGTTGTCAGATCCGTTGGGATTTTTATTTGATGGAATAGCTTCTTTTGATAAATGGGTACCACTGTGCTGGGAAACTGTGTCATTCTGGACACAGCCCTACACAGGTACATTGTGCTCTGTCAAATATGGATCCACAGCTGGAGCTGGGGAGTTGCTTTATGTTCTTTTTATCATTTAAGTTCTTAAAGAAAACCAAGAGGCATCCTCAGACTTGTCTTGACAATGACACAGACAAGGTGGGGAGCCCATTCTTAGGGATGCTGGAGAACAGGAGATCCAAGGGCATTCTGTTCTCCTGTGGCCCCAGGAATTCATCACTGGTGGTGTCATATATCTTATAGCTTCAGGGAAGGAAGAGATGTCCTTCCTGAAGGATATTATCAACCCTTGTTCTTAATTTAACATGTGCTGACTGAAGGAGAAAGATGTCATCATAATATTTGGCTGTAGTTCCCCTGACTCTAGGTCTCTGCATGTTTTCAGTTCTCTGCCATTTACCTATATGGCTCCAAAACCTGGGAAATCATAAAGCCAGTGTCCTTAAAATGTCTCTCTTTTTGACTATTACTTAATAGGAATCAACAATTATTATTATCTGGTGGTTTGAGTTTTTTTTCTGAGATGAGCAGCAAATTCCAAAGTCGTACACCTTACTGCACAGAACAGAACTTTGGTGGGTTAAAAATTTAATATACTGAGAAATGTTTGCAACTGTCAGGTTGGACAACGTTGGAAAGGACTCTGTGAACACCACAAAGAACAGTGATGAAAGCTTATTTCTCTCCCTCTGATTTTGTTCTACTGGGGGTGAGTCTTCTTTAGTGAACAAGTATTACGTTTTCTAAAAGCGGTATTTGCAACAGTGTCTTCAGAGTAGGAACTGTTAACAGTAGCTATATATATTAATATTAATGTTACATAGATATACATCTGAACAGGCTTTGTTCTTATTTCTCAGATTTGAAGCATGACTACGTCATAACCAGGTGAAGAAAGAACAAAAATATCAAAGAGCATGAACTTTCAGAAGATCTGACATACAGCACACTCCAAAACTGCATAAAACTGCCATCTATCATACCTTGCAGGTGCACACATGAACTAAACAGCAGAGTTGAGGACCATTTTCCATTCTGTGCATGCATATTGCACACACCAGACACTGTGAAAGATCCCACCTAGTGTTTCATATTTAAATACACACCTGAAGAAATGTTATTGGTGCAAAAGAAGAAGAAACATCACTACTGGCCTTTAGTAAGAGAGGAATTTGTAACATGGTCACTTGGAAATGGTATCCATACCCCATCTCTTTGCAAGAAACTGAGGATGAGAATGTTAAAAGGAAAAAGAAGCTGCCAATAAAACATAGGCCACAGTAAGGAGCATAGTCAGTGAAACACAGTGCTTACCTCAGGGTCCTCTGCTTTAATTTAGAGAAGCTTCCAGCTGTATGCAGACAGGTAGAAAGTTTTCCTCCACAGAACTTAGAAGAAAAGCCCTAGTTGCTCTCAGTGTGGCAATAGAAACTTTTTCTTATTAGTTTCCTGAAGTGTAGGAGAGAACCAAAACAATATCACAACAAAAAGAGTATAGAAGGACAGGAGAACAAGGAGTCCTGAGGCTCACCAAAAGCATTTTTCGTTCACTGAAGCTGTACACTTGTCTTGGCTAAAGCAGGAGGGGTCTGGGGCATCAGAGCTTTGTCTTTTCCCTTGGAAGGTGTGGTGGTTTGGACCTTGATTTTTCCCCCAGAGGCTGAAAAGTGGTAGACCCCAAGGGGTGGTAACCCTTGGAAGTTTTGAAGTTTTGCCCAATGGGCGCTCCTGCAAAAATGTAAACATATCACAAGCTCACCGGAAGAGATGAGTTGTAGTTTGGGTTGTGGAGAGGTGGCCATGTTGTGAGCCACGAGGAAGGGGCTCTGAGCCCCTTGGGGCCTCTGGCCCCCTCCCAGCCCCTGGCTGGGGGAAGATTGCAGAGACTTGGAACAGTCTTAGACTGGGCTAAGTGTCTGTAGTATGCCGGGAGATGTTTTTCTCCATGGGCGCAGAGCAGCAGCCGGCACTGACCAGAGAAACAGTGGCACAGAGCCAGGACAGATAAGACCTGAACCGGAGAAGCAACAGAGACATGCAGCATCGCAGAAAGGACTCCTGGAAAGGGAGAGAGAGAGAGAGAGCCAGCAGCAGAGCTACAGAGTTTGGGGTAAGACTGAATACCCGACCCCAAAACTCCCTTGAGACCCCTCTTAGAGAAGAGGGACATGGACTCCTATTTTGGAGAGAGTTTTAGACATGCAGCACCGGAGAGAGAGAGAGAGAGAGAGGAGCTAAGAAGCTCAAAGAGGTCCCGGAGCTGGATCGGGATGGCCAGATGGAATGCAGAGGGGGTGACCTTGACTCCCCCCTCGCACTGCTGCCACGGTGGCAGCCTGAGAACAGGGCACAGAGGCCCTGCGGGAGCTTGAATCTCCTGGAGATACCAGACCGTCACGAAGACCCCCCTGTGTCTTCGTGATATGACCGTGGTGAAACGACCTTGTCTGGGGTGACGAAGCCCACGGAAAGACCCCTTTGCCTGCATCAAGGGGGCCGAGGGAGATTGGATACCTCCCTCGTGAGTGCTGGCAGAAAGCCAACCACAGCTGCTGCATACATGAGAAGAAGAAACCTGCTGCTGCTGCTTCTATCATCCTGGCGAGCTGAGACACAGCAGAAGAGCTTTGGTAAGACTGAACTGAAAGCTGCCTTCAATGTTCTAACCCAAGAGGAGTGAAGATCTACAAGGAAATCCCCCGAAGGCTCGGGCTCGGGGTTGGAATTTCCACAAAGTAAGAACAAAAAATCCTGACTGCCATACTTAAATCTGCTGCCTTGGAAGATGCTCCTGCTGTTCAGAGACTGGAAGGGATCTGTCCTTCTTTCCCTCCTGGACTTTTATTTGGAGGGGGGAGGAGATCTGATCCATTGTAAATACTATAAGTCATGGTAGAGATATTGTGATCGTGTGTATAATGTGATATGGTATTTACTGTACAGTCATTGTAATATATTCCCTTTTCCCCATTCTGAGTCTGGTGTGTTTTGTCTGGAAAAAAAACCATCTCACATTAGATTGAGATGTGGGAGGGGGCTTAGACTAGGGGATTGGATTTTGGGGCTATCTCAAACCATGACAGAAGGAAAGAAAAAACTTTTCCCTTTAAAAGAAAGAAAAATCTTTCCCCAGACCAAGGATTCTGTTAAAAACTCTACAGTGGGAATTTCATCTCTTTCCTCATCCTTGGAGGGTGGCTCCCTTGGGAGGGTGGCTAGCCCCCAGGAAGCTCTGAGATGGGGCAAAACTCGAGGCACTCAGCAGGGTCAAACTGTGTGCATATATTTATATCTGGTTTTAAATGGAAACTGGCTACCTTTAAGCTATGAATTAAGACCAGCTTAATGAGCTTGAGTGGCTTCACTCCCAATTAAAATCCTTGAATAGCTGATATGAGCCTGGATGCTGCTCCTGCCAAGACACCAGACAAGAGGACTCAGGAGCGGCCCTCTTACCTGTTCCACTAGACTCTTCTGCCAGCTGCAGCCTGGTGAAGTACCACTCCTGAACAGTGGGCACTCAGCCCGTGCCAGCAAGAAAACATCCCTGCATCCACTGTCATTAGTGGTGCTTCCAAATGCTGGCATGCAAAAAGCCAAAAAACACATGGGAATAGCTTGGGAAGGGAACAGGGAAGAAATCATCACAGATATTTCTAATGCAGATGTGGAAGCAAGTGGGCAGCACCTCACAAGGCAGTACTTACTGGGTAAAGGGTTACTGATGACAGTTGATTTATTTTTTGTTTGTTTGACAGACATCTTTGTTGCCAGTAACTGACCCAGAACGCATTTTGGCTTCCATCCTAACAAACTGCAGGTGGACCGGGGGTTGAGGTGATGCCATTACAAATTATCATCTGCTAGATCAAAGTGCATGGGGAAATACTGCAGGTGTGCTGTGTTAATACCTACATCTATCTCTCAAGTAATTTAATAATCAAATCTAATGTGGCTTCCATATCAGTGTGCTCTCTTGGACCTCAAACACTTGATGAATCTTAATGCATCACATGTTGGCAGAATTCACATGCTAGATATACAGTGCTCATTTTTCCTTTTTAATACTTGTGTCATCTGTGAGTGGGGAATACAGAAGATGATATTGTGTGTGCAAGCACAGGGAACAACATCCAGGCTCAGTGATCTCATGAGATCTGAGGGGTCTTTTGTCCTTCTCTTGCCCCCAGGAGTTGATATAATTAAATAGGGTTTCACATCCATTGGTGGAGGCTTGGCTAGGCTTACGTAGTTTAAGGTACCTGGTTTTGGCAGCTTATTCTTAGAGTTTATAGTCATCTAGGCATTTGCAGCCCTAAATGCATCTATCCCCCAGACACTCCAATTCAAACACAAAAGTGTCATTTGTCATCCTTGCTTTTATATGACATGAAATGGAGGCAAAGAAAACAAGCAATATGCCCTCTACCACACAAGAGAGAATACCCCCCCCCCAGCAAAGAAGGGAACTAAACCCATCAGTCCCGAGAGAGTCTTGTGTTTTCAGAGTGCCTTCTCTCTTTATGGCTTTCATTTCATTAGTTCCAAATGGTCTACTGTGCGTGGGTGTGACTGAGGTTCTCAACTAAGTTCCATTCATTCATAGCTTAACAAATTACAAGTCAACTGAACCCCCTCTGTCCCTGTGCACACCTTCAGCAAAAATAAGCTAATATAGGCTAAAATAATCCTTTTTCTTTGGGGTTTAAAAGGGAATGCATTGGTTTGCACCAGCACATGGACAGTTGGTGGGGCCACTGAAACACAGCAATTTTTGCAGCTGCCATAATTTGTTTAGGCATCAGGGCCTTGAAAGAGAAAGAGCACTAACATTTGGCTGTTTAATGTTCAGCATAATCTGAATTTAGTAATGCAATCATTTGATTTTTTGAAAATTAGCTTTGTTCTCATGTTCTCATAAGTCTTAAAAATATTTTGTGGCCTTTTAGTTTTCTCAACAGCCTATTTAATGTTTACTTTTTCAGGATAAAAAAATATAATCTAATAAGAATTAAGTCTGAATAAATTCACAATATCTTCAAAGGCATGAGGGGAGTATAGACTCCGGTCATAGCGGTCAGGTCAGAACTAGATGATCTTTAAGGTCCCTTCCAACCCTTATTCTGTAATTCTATGTTAGTGCTTCTGTGTCTTAAGCCTTCCTATTGCCTGGCAGCCTAAAACTTCCATCCAGCCATCCTCCTATATGGTTGAGGCTGCAGCAGGCACTGGAGCTCCAGGGCTGTGCTGGAGGAGCAGGTGAGTGGCTCTCTGAGAGAGTGTGCTGTGGCTTTCTCCCCAAGTCTCACCTGAAACAACCACAGCTCCTTCCTGGGGGGAGAGGAGGGGAGTGCACAGCCCCTCCTCACTCCCATCCACCCTCCCTGCCAAGCAGCTGCATTTACTGAGCTTGAGGGTTGGATTTTTTCCCATAAACACCACTGGGAGCACTTCAGCTCTGGTGCTTCTTCCCTGCCAGAGCACAACGTGCTCCTCCAGATACCCCTGCTCTGCTCATCCCTTTTCTCAGCCCTGGGGACTCCAGGGTGGCATCTCCCCTTCCCACTAAGGGCCATATAGGATGTTGGCCATCCCACAGACCCACTGTGGGCACCCACCCCAGTGAGATGCTGTTTCCCCGTGCTGTGTGTGGCTGCAGCAGATGTTTCTGATTTTTGGGTCTAAAGGAAACTTTATAAGGCTTTTCCTTCCTTTTCAGGGAGGGATGCCAAAACAGTCAAGAAATGGGAAATATATGACTTTATTCACATTTCCAAAACCAGGAGGGAAATGCTGCAGTTGAATTGTTTGGAAGTGTGTAATGGGCCAAACTCTGCCATTGGGAAAAAAAAAAGACTAGGAATTGCACTTGTATAATTCAAATATCCCTATCTGCATAAAGGGGGGAAAACCTCTCTACTTCAACAGATAACATATAATTTTTCTAAAACTTCTTCAGACAAGGATAACACAACAATCTATCTTTTTAAAACTAATTCCAAAATGGAAAAAGGAACATTTTGCTACACACGTCTGTACTTTATCTTACCACACTGAGATGATGATGTTCTAGTTGCCTTCAAAACACAGCATAACATTCTCAATCAGTCAATTCTTTGTTTAAATTTGATTTTAAAAAGAACTGTGGCAAGCTTGTCATAAAACCATAATTTCACTTAGTTTCTAAAAATCTACTTTAAAATAAATAAATAAAACAGCCCAAGAAAAAGGGAAAATATTTTATCTGTTTGTATTTGAATTTTCCTGCCTTGATGAAGCCCAAAGATGTCTTCTTGGGGAAATAATCTCAGTTTTTGAATATCGGACTTGTAAGGATTACAAACAGCCTGAAGGTTTGCTTTCTGCAGACACTCTGCTTGTAGACCTCTCTACTGCTTAGCAGAGAGAGATTCACCTGAGTAATCAATTATTTCACTGAGCAGCTGAGCTGTTCAATTCAAGATAAACTACTACAAGCATTCAGAGAACAATCCTTGAAGGCAAAAGACTGAGCACATCTGCTACACCCTTGATCTACAGGATGGATTTTTTTTTGGCACCATAGATGGATGCATCAATAAACCTGTTCAAACTAACCTTAAATATGAACAAGGTGGGTATAAATTATTCCACTTTCTTTTGATGTGAGATTGTTAAACTCACACCATAAAAGACTTCTTTTTCCTTTATGTCTCCTCACTCTTATTGACCTATTTCTTCATCGGCCCAGGGTTGACTACTAAACAGTGAATATTTTTTACATGCTCATGTTATTCTTTAAATGCTGCTTACATGCTGCCAAGTTTTTTTATTTTTTAGGAACTGTCTTACTTCTTGCCCCACTAATTCTATTTCTCTCAGTAAATTTCCTTCCTGTTCAGCTCTTTTACGCTCCCTTGCCCCTCTTCATTATCATATGTACTATACTAATTTATAGCTGTCCCAGGAGCAGCATTCTGTCAAGCAGGAATGGGTCTCTCTGAAGACAACAGAGGACAGAGCCTGTCTTTAGCACAAGTAGTCTGAAAATACAAATGCAAAGCACTGCTCTCTTCTGCCAATGTGGTTTTACCTCCAGCAACAGCAGGTTTAGTGCCACTGTAATGCAACTTATTTAGCTTCAAAGAACAACCAGTGCTGCAAGACCCAATAAATTTGTGTACACTATTAACTGCACGGAATTGAGCTGAAATTGCACACATATATTTAAAGTAAGCCAGTACAAACATACTCAACTCACACTTCTGCTGGAGATCCATGGCAAGTTTCAGTTGTGGGAACAGCATTTTCCTGTGAGGGTGAACCTTTTCAAACTCCCAGTCTTGTAAATCTCTGAGAACTGGAACACACTCAGCACTCTCTAAAGCCCTGGTGATCTGAGCTTGGAGCGCTTCACATTGCTCTGGCAGAAGGGTAGTTCTTGCAATATGTTACTACGTATGGAAATAGTCAAAACATCATGGAAATAATAAGGTTCTGAAGACAGGCAAAGCTTTTGTTAAAGTAAGAAATAATGACTTAACATTACATCTTACATTTAAAACTGAATTAAAAAAAAGCAAATACCAGTTTGCTGAACTTACACAACCATTCACTTAAGGTACAAATTTTGAAAAAATTTACAAGCTGAGTACCAAAAAGTATGTGATGCCATGCTGGTGTTGCTTATCAACTAAGGAGGCTGAACTGTCTCCTGACAGACTCACTTATATTTGCCCTCCACACCCTGACATGCAACTTGAAACTCTTCTGTCTTTGAAGGAACTTGAAGCAGAACAGGAATCACGCCAGGGCAACAGAGAGGTGCAGCAGGAAAGGTAGGCTACAAGAGGATGGTGGATCATCTGATAGGATTAGGAGCAATCTGCTTTGCCTTGGAAGAGGCAGTCTGTCTCCTTCTATGTTGAATAAGCTCAGACTTGATTCAGAGGACAAAACTCTTCTTTCTCCACCTGTGTGACTAGTATCATCCTGCAGTATCATCCTATGTCCATCATCCCATGCCCAGTTTAGCATGCTTATCTCTGTGCCTTTTAACTTCAGCAAGGTGCCCTTAGGTCAAAATATGACTTCACTACACAATCCCAACATGTTTCCAATTCCAATATGTGCTTAGTCCTACTAAATGAAAAGATGCACAGCCAACTAACTGTCCAAAATGGGAAAAAAAGTACATAACCCACGTACAGGTTCTTCAACACATGCTGTGTGGGATGAGAAATGAAGCTGAAAGTGCCAAGGCACGATTTCAGTCAGTCATCTGTTTCAAGAATCTGTTTTTTTCTCATGTTGATCTTAAAATGTGCACAATCTCTACAATTCAGGAAAGGTTCCTCAACACATCAGTGGCACCAGAAAGTAGCCCCGAGGAAGCCAAATTATTTTATTTTACAAATAAGTCTGTTTACCTTTAATTAATTATGAATTAACTGAGGCTTTGTTTGTGTCAAGTTTGCTCCTCAAGCAAATTTTGGTACTCTAGATGCAAACATATCCTGCCTGTTGTTCCTGAATTATTTGTTACATTCTTAACTTTGCATTTTGAGGGCTTGGCAGTTCAGAATAAAAGTCTGTACAAATTACATGCTTTGTTTTTGATCTGAAACTGAATTTTCATTTATTAACAAAAGTGAAACTGGAGGATATGACACCCAAGGAAACACTTTTTTTCAGGAGCTTCTTTACATACCGATATTTGCATAGTCTGAGACACCTCTACTAACCACCGCAACTATACCTCCCATTAACTGGGTTAAAAACACTAATGTTCAAGGGTTATGGATTCTCCAGCTTGTTTAAAATATAAAATATATAAAATATTTTGGAGCAGTCCTATGAGGGCTGAATTCTTTCAGACAGACACTCTATCAATAACTTGCAAGGCTTGCTGCTCTTTAAGAAAGTATTTTCCAGAAACTATTGTTACAGGTGAAAAAGCCATTTCTTTTCCATTATAGCCACGATGCAAAGAAAAGTAGAGTGCAGATTCAGAAACATATATATGTCCGAGAGGGAAGAACAAAGGTCTGGGATAACAAAAACTGGTGTATTTCAATGCACAAGAACAGTCTTTATGCTTATGGCAACTAAACAGAATTCTTTTTTAATGGATCATCCCAACCTCACCAAAACATCTGGTCATCTTTTCCCTTCTGGACTGTTTTTATTTGGCTTTGCGCATCTTAGAACTGGTGAAGGTTAAGCAAGTGCTGGCAAAGAAAACCAGTGAAAAGGGTTTGATGGTTTGGGGCAAAGCCAGGAGGACATTGTCCAAGCTGCTCCACATTGACCCCCAAGTGCCTTAAGTCTCCAGCAGAAGAACCTCCCATGAGACAAGTAATTCAATCTTTTTCTGGATGGTTCAAGTCTCCTTACCAAAGGCTGTGAGTTCATCATGACCTTAAATGAATTAACTGAAACTATATAATTCATAACTATTGAAATGTCACCTGCAGCTTTAACTCTCACTTGGGAGACCTGAAGCGTAATAACTATTTCCAGTTATTTCCATTTTCAAAAATCCTTTGTACATAAAGAAGGTAATGCCAAGGTATTACTTGGCCCTAAAATACATTGTTGTTGTCAGTTTAGAAGGATTAGCACTTCGTCTCTTCATAAACAAACCTCATGGCCTTTTAAAGGCCCCTTTAAAACTTGTTTCCACACCAAAATGAATCAGTGACTGATGAAGAGTCAGCCATTTTTATGGATTCATGGCTGCCTAATATGTAGTTTTACAATACTGGGTATGATGGCCTGTTTCCTCCTCCCAAAATAAACTTTCATTAAAAACACCAAAGCTGGAAGCAGTTTCTCTATAACAAGACTTCCCCCTAGCAAGTTTTTTCAGAGCAGAATTAATACATATATTTTCAAAATATTAGGGTTTTATCTAACAAGTCTTCACCTATTTTGACAGAATAAATCTTTTTTAATTCTACATCACTAAAAACTTTTCATGAATCCTATGTTCATAATTTTGTTGAGTTTTTACTTTCAGTCTTATTTTTATTTCTTTCACTTTATCGAGCTCCTATCTGGAGCTGTGCTGCAAATGCTCTGTGATGCTCTATGATACTGGGAGTAACTGGTGAAAGTTAACAAAAAACTCTCAGGCAGTTGTCTGTTAGTCTGCTGTGAGTGGAAATGGACCACAGTGGACAATGGGCAAAAGTTGAAACAAGAGCAGTTCATGCTGGATATATGGAAAAACCTTTTCCCCATAAGGACAGGGAGGCAGAGGAGCAGCTGCTGCCCAGTGCAGTCTCCAGCTTTGATGTATTTCAAGCCCTGACTGGATTAAGCCCTAAGCAACCCGGTCTGAACCCATGGCTGACCCTGCTCTGAGCAGGAAGTTGGATTAGAGGCTTCTCTAGCTCCCTTGCAAATTGAATTGCCCTGTGATCCCATGAAAATTCATATTTGTCCCACAGGTGTTTCTCTCACGACTTTTCCAAGCTGCACAGAGCTTTTAATTTATAAATATTACAGTAGACTCTTGCTGGTTCTCCTATGACCCTCAAAGTCCTGCTGTCACCACTTAGCAATGCAAAAGAGATCATCAGCTGTCTTGTGAGATTTTCACACACACCTTGCAGAGATAAAGTATCAAGGTACAAATTCTGTGTTAATATACCTGCAGGGATAATCAAAGACAGGGAAAAGTGAGCACTTAAAAATAGATAATAAAAAGGTAAGTCTTTATATAATAAAGTTTAGTCAAGCTTAATAAATACAGAGTACAGCAGCCACAGTACCATGAATAGCTATGATTAAAAAAAAAAAATATTGCAGAAAGGGGTGTACAAGACATGCTTTCCTATACCTTCAGCTTCTGGAGGGAGGCGGACACCAGTTCATCCCCTCAATGGCCAGGAGCTGTTGCTGGATCCCATGAACAGCACCCCACTCTGTCCTCCCAACACTTATCCTGGCTGGGAAGGGCACAAGTTGTGCCAGGTCACTCCGGTTTCTGGCTTGTGCTGTCTCATGGGGCAGCCCCATTCTTGCTGTGCCCTGGCACAAAGTTTGGAATGCAGATTTCCTAAACAGCCCAAAGGGAGAACAATAAGAAGAATAACATGCCATCTTTAGAAGAACTACCACACATGAACTCCTCAGAACTCCAACAATTGAGTTGTGTGAACCTGAAACATCTGCCACACTTATCGACACTTAATTCAGTAAAAATGGAATTTAAAAAATAGACCTGCACTGTTGTCCAACCTCACCAAGACAATGTGTTCTCTGCAAACTTCAAAAAGGTAGGTCAAGCATTGCTAGAGGAGGACAATTTCCGAGGTTCTGTTTCCTTGGAAGACACTGTTCATGCATGCCTATATAGCAATCCTTTAGCAACTCCAGCAATTGGTAGGAAGGTAATGCTTTCACATACTTAATTTTAGAGCATTTTAACTGATACCACTGCAGAAGTATGGCAAAACTACCAGACCAGCTAGCTCACTGATACTACTGAGAAGACAAATATTCCCTAGATCTCAGCTGGAGGAGCAAAGCAGTAAAGCTCAGGTCTCAGCAAGCTACCAATCAAGCCCTGATTTTGTGTTTTAAAGTTTTTGGGGTTTTTGGTCTTTCTTAGCTGAGTGCAAGCACTTCATTATCAATCTGTACACCAGGCCATTTCACAGAAACCTGTAAACTGGCAGGAAAGATAAGGGTCTCTGACAAGTAGTAATTCTTTTCCACCTGTATTTTTGTGTCTATCTCCAGCCACCACCCTTCTAAAGGCACCGGTAATAAAAGCTCCCAGGCAAATGAAACTCAGGTCCCCTCCATAAGTCACAGTGAATACACTATAAAAATACCTCTGAGAATTTATAGCCCAAAAAGAATGCCCATTGACTGCACAGAGAGCATCTTACGAGAATACCCCGGGAGGCAGTACTTGGAAACTCCATCCTTGTTATGGAGGATTTTCAGTTCAGAGGTTCTTAAATCAAGAGAAACTTGTAGGCAATTCAACAAAGCAGAGACATAAGAGGAGTAAAGGTTACGTTTTGCTGAATATGGCATCAGAAGCATTCCATGCTACTGAATAAAGCCTTCGAATTTACAAAATCCTTGTTTAAGCAATCCTAATCAGCACAAGACCTCAGAACAGCAAAAACACAGCACTGCCACGGTGTAAACGTAGGGGCAGAAAGCAGCAGAAATCATTGGTGATACAACCCTGACAGATTAACAATGCAGTGCTCCCAACATCAATATAAACCTACCTGTAGTAAATGCCTTCTTGGCAGTTGGATGCCTACAAATTGCACCTCCATACTCAGCTACCTCTTAGATTTGAATTCTTTCTTGGAGACCAGACAAGCAGCCATGAGTCAGCTCCAAAGGAAAAGGTCTTTTGGGATGACCATCAACACACGATTTCACAACAAAACTTCCTAAATCCTGGAACAAGGAGAGGTTGAGAAGGTGTTCTCCTCAGACAACATTAAAGGGCAGAGGCTGCCTTTGGAACTTTGATTCATGATTTGCCTGAAATCCCTGGATGCTGAAGTGCTTCTTCACCCTGCAAACTCATCAAGAGACTTCTGATGTAGTGTTTCTGCCTGCATTTTCCATTTAAGAAGGAATAGTTTGGGGAATTTTTGAAAGGTTTCAAGGGGATTTTTGTTTGCTACAACAGTCTTGACATATTTTAGTTAAGCCTCTGCTACACTCAGCAACTTTCTCACTTTGGTGAAGGACTCAGATACATTGTATTCCCCTTTTGATTGGAGTATCTCTACAGGTTTTTAGGAATGGGAATTTCTAATAGTGCCCCTCTGCCCAATTGCATTTCCCTATTACCAATTAGGAAATCACTGGAGGCATGAATATTATATGCTGCAGAACACAGTAAATTTAATAGGTGTACAGGTTCACTGCTTCTAAATGCTGCACAGCTCTCAATGCAACAGGCTATTGGTTGGAGGAGTAAAGCAGTGTTTGCCGAAGAGCCCTAGTAATGTCTTAAATAAAATTTACTCAAGTACATTTGCAGAGGTGTCACTAAGAATTCTTGTAAAAATGGCTCTTAAGCTGCATTTAACAGGCTTCACTTGATTAATTGAGAAATATATTGGCTACTATTGGTGATTTTTAGATACCTAAAAGTTTTCATTTACAGGAATATTACTAAGGAAGCATTGGAGGTGAATAAAACTTTAATTTAATTTAAAAAACAAGTCAAACTGTACAGATTTCTTTAACAGGTCATCTGAACACATGATATTGAATCTAGAAGGAAATCAAGATCACAGTGACAACTTCTGACTATATGTGTCCTGACTAGCAAATACTTGTATTATTAGTATTGCTTTGTTCAACATCCCAGTGGACATGTAGGCATACAAGTCATAGTAAAATAGCACTAATTACTAAGTCCTGTTCTAATCTGTGTCTGTGAGTACACAGTATTTGACCCCCATCTTGGTGGAACATAAAAAGAAGCAGGGACAGTCCAACATCACACCATGCAGCTCAGGGGTCTGACATACAAAATTAGGGTCTAGAGTCCTAGGAAGATCCTAGGAGCACAGGAAGGAAGAAACTTTACTGCTTATAAAAGAAAGCTTTGTGCTTTCTCTTATCAAAAATATAACAGTAAGCACCTGAATTCAAAGGCCCTAAAGATAACAAGTCCTAATGGAGAATCTCACCTTCCCACCTGCTCAGGCCTGCAGTTGAAGCATTGATGTCTTGGGAAAGTCAACATGCTTTGCCCATACAGGTTTGATTTAACTGACACTAACCTTCAGGCTGCTTGTTCTTAAGAGTGGCTTGTTTCTTTTTATCTCTAAACAATCTTTATTACCTTAAGCAGATAAATCAAGCCCCTGTTAGAAAGATAAGGAAGTGTTGACATGAAAAAAGCAAAATGTTTTGACATTATGCTGCAAGCAAGCACGGCAACTGGTTATAGACAAGCCCTCAACTGCTGAGTATCTATTCTGGTGAACAGAAAAATCTTCTTTGGGGTCCTGTTTTCAGACTGGGATTGTAAAGAACCTGCAGACCCTGGAGAGACACAGCCTGGGCAGGTGCTGGTGGCACTCGCTGCTGAGTCCCAGCTCTTCAAATGACTAAGGAACACTCTTGCAGAGCTGGAAAACTTGGGCTTTCTACATAACCTCCTAATGCATCCATACTATCAACAGGAAAACTTCTCTAAAATCAATAGAAAAAAAAAAAATCACAGTGGCATGATGTAAGTGATCATTTCTGGATACAAATATGTTAACTCATCGGAGACACATCAGTTCCTATATTGGTCTACATCCTAAAAGTGATTTTTATTATTTGTTTTCCACCAGCATTTCTCAGCAATCATTTGTGTGAGCTTTACTAGATCATCATCTGAGATCTGCCTCAACATGTTTTCTCTACAATGAGACAAAATGCTGCAGTGAGGAATCTCTTAGAACTCCAAACAGAAGTATTCAGTCTACTGATAAAGGTGCAAATAAGGCATCCTTTAAAATAAAACATGAAAACAATTAATTTATCAGACCCAACACAACAATTTTAAACAAGACAATTAATGAGTATATGGGAAAGAAGAATTGATTTCAAGTGCTACAGAAGAAAAAAAATCCTTATCCAGAGCAAATGTCACATCAGCTTCTGCTGTGTGTCAACTACAAAGATTTCCAGCCCATTTCTAGAGTTTTAGTCTGAACTGTTCTAGCACTTTGAGCAAAGTAGCACCATCTTGCCCCAGATTTTCACTACTGTGAAAGTAGTTTCACGGGGAATAACAAGAGGATTTCAGATATGAAATACTGGGGATTAGTTCCAGGGAAATGCTGGCTTTATTGTACAAATATTCAGTTATATCTTCCAAAAAGAGTATATCCTCACAGTATCTTGCTTCTAATTATCACTGATAAACCTTATCAGTGCTATGTGAATCACCCACACCATGTAAGAAGTAAAACTACAACCAGGAACCCAAATTTCTTTTTAGAAAAGTTGACATCTGCTTGACAGTACAGTCATTCCAAGAAATTTCTGTTTTCTCCCGAGGAAAACAATCTCTACTGTAAAAATGTGATAGAAAAAAAATTCTTTCAGGAAGGAAAACTTGCAGAACTCAGTAGAGCACAGAAAGCAATCTTAGTAAGAGGATAAAACTAGTTGGTTGTCCTTCAGAAAGGACTTTGTAGAGGCATAATGTAGCAAATGACCCCTGAGCAGTCTATGCAACACTTTCACAGAAGGAGATTTGGTTGTGGAACTGTCAGCAGAATAAACCGATACACTGGTTTGCAGAAAACAAGGCACATTTTCCCCCATTTCATTGTCTGGTTGACAAAGTTTGTCTCCAGAAGCAAGTCTCAGAATTAAGACTGCATATTCAGTCTTAATTCAGTCACATATTCACCAGAAACATTTTCAAACATATCTCAGTGATTTCCAAAACTTATCTGAGAGCCTTTAGTCACTTTGCTTGTAGTGTCTCAGTTGCCTTATGAAATAAGAATTAAGATAGTAAATCTGCTCTGCTTCTCATGAAAATGGACCCGTACAAGTCCTAAGCAGATGTGGGTGATTTTGTAATAGTTTTCTACATATAGTATTATACTGGTTAAGTATGTGGGAGAAAATTCTTAGAAATTCTCAGATAAAACAGAAGAAACTCAAAAGCTCCAGTCCTGACTGATGTGGGCCTCCAAAGCCTGCAAAGTTTTTAAAAGCAGGGCTTTTAAAATAAGTCTGGATAAACTCATCAGATTCGTAACCCTTGTAACTACAGTTTTACTTGTGCAAATGTGTTACCCCATTTAAAACACTGTTCCACTTCACTGTGCATAATTTAGAAAGCTACAGAGCTGGCTATGCTTTAAGAGTGGAGAGCAGCTGGGGAGAGGATAATTCCCACACAGCACCTTGTCACGTAGAAACATGAGGCATTATTTCTATTAATTGTTAAACAATTTGTCTGCTCTACCACCAAACAACTTTCCCTCGTGCAATCCACAGCCCTGCCAAGAGAACCTTGCCAAATCACCACTCCCTCCAGCTGAAAGTCATTTTCATGAGCTTTTGTTTAAAGTAGAAACCAAATGGTTATTGTATTTTTTTGTTAATGTAATGCAGCTATACTATAACAACCTGTGGCAGATATACTTGGATATTCATGCTAACAGATGTTTGAGAAAGGAACAATTCTGTTTGTGCTGAATCTATATAAAAACCATTTTCCTCCCTCCTGAAAATATGTATTAGAGGAAGGACTACATTAATCCCTAATGTAAATCCACTGAAGTCAGCACTGTTATATCAGCAGTGAATTTGACCCTTTGTGGTTAGTTTACATTTATTTTAAAGCATTGTCATGAATCCATCTTCCCTCTGTCTGCCTGCCTTCCATAAGAAAGGATGAGCTCCACCAAATAATGAGTGAATTACTTGGTGGTGGCTTTTTGAGTATGTACTGAACTTCTCCAGTTATCTCAGGATATGGTTTCATATGTTTAACTTTTGTATTTGGATAAAGGGATTACACCATGAGTAATGTCTAACAACCATTGCATATGGTTTATTTGCTTTACAACATCTGCTGAATCTGCTGAAGACCAAATCCAATTAAAAAAAAGGAATCTAAAAAATACCTAAAGTCTCAAAAATGTACCAAATTAGGGACACTGCTATTTTGCTTGAGGACAAATGTTCCTGTGTCCATGAGAATCCCAAATGGTCCTGCCTCAAACACATCCAGTAATTTCCATCACTGGTGCCAGTAGGAAATCAGTGAAAAGAAAAATAACAAGGAGTGGAGAAAATAAGTGCAGGACTGAGAAGAAACAGAATTTCCATGGGGATGCCAAGTAATACTGGGAGAGGGGGTGAGAATGAAAACAACAGAGGAAAGGTTTTGCTGGTGAAGTAATAACACAGTAGAGAAAAACTGAGAAGTACTATTTTACATGGGACTGTTCTGTTGGACCTTTTCATGGTCTCTTCAAACAAACCGTCTATTTGCAAAGGATTTGGGTGGCCTGGCAGTCCTTCTTTTCCTTCTTTTCCATGTGAATACTGACATGTGGAACATGTCTTTGAGGGTCCATTAGGAAAGTGGCTATAGAACAGATGGATTTCCTTGTTTATTGGCAGGTACAAGCTAATGACAAACAGCACTGCGGTTATTACCTTTTGCTTAAATTATTTCCTTAATGAAAGGACCAGTACATTTAATGACTTCAAGGAAAGGGAGAGCAAGAACACCTTCGTAACTTTACTTCCCTTAAAAAAAAAAAGGCATCTACCATCTGTTTTGTTCAGGCTTGCTACTCATATTTTACTTTCTCTCCTGTTCATTAATATCCCTAATTCTTGAGTGCCAAAATAGAAATTTTTGACCATCAAGCATTATCCCAGAGGAGAACAAAAATCTTGGTCAAATCTCCTCTCCTAACACAAAAAAGGAATTTGAATTTTTTTCTTCTTGAAAAAGGACGCTTTCAGTACTATCAGTTGTTTTATTCTTAATATAAGCAAGAAAACAAAGAAACTAAACAAATCGGAAAGAAAGATGTTTTATTGATGCCCAGTAGTTGGTGTGGCACTCTTTAAGGTTTATTAGAACATGGAACAAAAAGTTGAACACTGAGATTGAGTGATCACTTTGAGAAGCTGAAATAATCTGAAAAATCTGAGGCTATTTGAAGTCTTTAACTTTCTCACGTCTTTTATAGAAAAATCATCCCACTAGCAATGCTTGCTAGTTCTCTTCCATTTTCCTGACTATGAAGAGCCTACACTCACATAAACTCAAATGAAGCTTGCTTAGAGCATGGGCAATACCTGGATTTGTTATCCAAGCATGGTAGTTTTACCTATCTCATCATTTTGAAAGTTGTCAGTCCTGTCAGCATCTCTCTGAAGTGTGAAATAAAGACACTATTTCACTGATCAACAATCCTTTTCTATAGTCCCTACTTTTCAGCTGAACTTGGGAATTGTAAATGACATTTAGCTTATCTTAATCTTCTAAAATGTTCAACACAAAGACATAATTAAAAAAAACCCAAAAAAACAAAGAACCCAAAACCAGTTATCCTGATTCTGTGGTAAATACCAAGTTAACAGAAAAAGTCTGGACTGTTTGAAAAGATTTAGTCAAAGTGATATTTACTATAATAGCCACTGAACAGTTTGCTGTTTCATCCCAGAGCAACCATCAACTCAATTAAGCAAATGAGAGAATTGAGTTATTTGGGGAATGTACACCTCTAATTAGCTGGAATTGTTTGTGCAGTTAATTCATTTATGGATAGACTTCTCAGCAAGCCCACGGCTTCCACTGCTTTCCCACTGCTGTACTAGGCTTAATTGCCATTCTATTCCTCTTAAAAACCTTAATGGATAATTGAGTGCTGTAGGAGAATGCTGGTGGTGAGAGTTAAATCTGTAAAGGACAGGCTGTCCTCAGTCATAGAGCTGGAAAAGACACTCTGAAAGGCCCTTTTTCTTCCTTGTCAGTGACTCTTGACAACCCTTACTGTCTAACCAGGACTTCTGCTTGTTGGTACAAGTAGAACACATCTTTTTGCTTATTAAACTTCAAGTGATTGTCACCAGTTCAGAGGAGAGCACAACCACAGCTGATTTTAGGAAAATATATAAAATAATGAAAGAAAATTAACCAAATGCTTGACCAGAGGATTCTGCTGCCTGACTCCACAAAGGAAAGGGAGACTTATATTTTTGAATTTATTTTTACTGCAAAGCACTCAAGGCGGGGTTTTTTTTTTTCCCTTTTAGTGACTGACTGCATTTTGGATGTTGAATGAACATGGTTCTGTCTATGTAAATTAGCAGTTAGACATCCGACCAAGTCAATCATGACCAGAGCTATCCAAAAATATTTATGTCTGCTGAGAGGACTGTTATTTTTGACTAATTAGAGCATGGAGACTTTTTATCAAACTGGAGCACTTACTGTTTAAAAATTACAAGAAAAGAATTGTAACCACCAAGTTGAGATATGTTTTAGGTGTACGTAAGTTATTGTCTTGAGTCTGTTAAAAGAAAATAAAGCAGCTGCTAGAATACTGAGATAGAACCTCTCTGCTTTTCCCTTTACAGACAACATGAATTGGCTGTTACAGAGCTGAATCATCACTGCATTTCTACTAAGGTACTATTTTCAGTTTTTACAATAGAAAAAGAAAAAGAAAGTAAAATCCCCCCATATTCTGTGTTAAACTGGAACATGACACCGAATTTCTGAGGTGTATCCCATATATTTATGAGCAGAACAAACACACTCTTGCCAGCAGCACATACTGCCTTTGACTGATGGTTTGTTCTGCTCCCAACAGCCTCGTGAGAGCAGGCTGCAGGCTCACCCCGTGGGAGCTGATGGATATTTTCATAACACCAAAGGAGAAATCATTGTCCAGTGGCTGAAATACAAGAACTTCCTAATGAAGTTACTTTGCTTCCCTAGGCCTGGTCTCATATATGTCACTTCAACACTTTTACATCCTCCTTTGACTCCTGGCTGCAGCTGTTTGGGATACAAGGCACACAAATCAGGGTTGGTCACTGGCTGTTTGATGCAGCACCACGGCCCTGACCCCAGCAGAGGTTGCTAAGTGCTGTTGCAACACAAATAAGGATTTTGTGCTTGGCAGCTGTCTGGAATTAATGGACTAAGATGAGAACTGAGGGATTTTGCTTCAGTTTCAAGGGTTTTTGGAGGAACCTTAGGCCAGCCACTTCCCATTCTAGATCCCAGCTTTTCCATCTGTAAAAACTGAGGTCAAGGTACTGACTTCATGTGAAAGCATGTGGGAGCCTCCACAAAAGCCAAATGCTAAAACCATGTGCCTTTGTCAGAAGTTATATCCCATTTGTTTTAGTAATATTGGACAGTGTGAATTACATTTAAAAAAACCCAAAACACCTCAAATGATTTCCTTAAATATATAAACTTTGCTTGCTACTACCTTTGCTAATGATGCAAGTACACAATATTTGGCGATGGGGAGGGTGGGCATTGTTATCTGAAACAGCACATAGAAAAGATACATAATGGCCTGCTATTAATGTCATCAGAAAGATTATTTATGATCTGGAGATTAAACATGGATATATTGGAATCAAATAAATGCAGGTATGAACTGTTTGATTGATTTTTAATTAGATATTTTAAGATGTATTTATTTTAACTTCAGTGACAGAAGTTAAAACCTTCTTATTATTGCAACATAAGGTTTTACTGAAAACTGGGAGTATAGAATTCATTTGCCAAACTCACCGCACGCTAGAGGAGGGATAGACTAGCAACTGGGAGAATTTTAGAAGAAAGCTTTTGGTGGCAAAGTGATCCCAAAAAGCAAACCTAGAGGAATCACAATTTCTACTGCAAAAGTACTTTAAGAAACGCGACAACATGGAGCCCACATGGATGGAAACAGATTATATGGAGGCAGATACGGAGCAGCACTTCCCACTCAAAGCCTACAGCTCTCATGCTTCTGTACTCATCACCCAACCTCCCCTTCCCAAAAGGCCTCCCAGCTTACAGATCCCTGACCTCAGAGGTTCCCATTTCCTTCAAACCCTCTTATCCCACCCCTCAAAGCCCAATATTTTCCGGAAACCACACTTTCCTTAGGACCATACCCTCTGTGGCAGAAGCACCAGCATCACTTGTAAAGGAGCTGCGAGACAGTGTCCGCACTGCAGATGTGGGATTATACTCTCTGGCTCTTTTCCTGGGAAAATTAGCCCAGGTATAAGGTTGTGAGTAGGAAGGATTTGAACCATGGAGTAGTCTCTTCCTCCCCCAATACCAGACTAATTTGCTTTGCCTAGAGGAGTGCAGAGTGGAAATAAAGAGGAATGCTTCCAGATAGCTGTCACAGAAAAAAATTATTACCTCTTTTGTCTAGCAAACTTTCCAGAGTCTGAGCACAAGATATGAGAGCAACAAATCCCCTTGGACCTCTGTGGTCAAAAGGGCCATGTTTGGGAAAACAAATTCTTACTCACCTGGTTCCCTCCACTATTCCCCAGGCACTGAACAGTATTCCCAGATAAGTAGCTGTACAAGCTGAGCCCTTGATGATTAATCACCGATTATATCAGAGTCCACCCTCTGAGCAATAAATCTCAGATTCAAGTGGTGCAGAGGCACCTTGGAGACAAGGGGCACACACTGTGCCCAGGCTGCAGAGGTGCATCTGCGAAATGGGAGCTGCAAGACATGGCTGACAGGGAAGCAGAGGCAGCAGCAGATTTGCTCCTGCTGCTCATCCTACCTTCCCCTTTCCTTTTCACAGAGAAAAAGATATCTTTGAAGATTTTTATGGATATAAAAGTACACCTCAGGCTAGGTAGGAAATTGAGGAGGTTCAGAAAGTCTTTCAGGGACCACAACGGAAAAGTCACAGATGGAGAAGTCCAGCCATCCATATTCTCCTCAGAAGTAGCTGAGGACTGACGATGAAATGCCCTATAGTATAAAAGAAACCAGATAATTATCTAAACAAGTAAATACCTCTCCTAAGTAATGAGTTCCGCCACTATGACTGTCACTGTTTACAAGGCACTCTGAAGGTGTATATCCAAAGTGTTCTGCACTGACAAGTTACTGGTATGTTTTGTTACCCATGGTCTTGTATTTCATTCTTGCCTGCAATAGGAAGGAAAAGTCTGAAATTTATAATTACCAGGGGTGCTTCTAAGTAATATAACCTTTCAGTAAAACATAAAAAGAGGAAAAAACCCTGAGAACCAAACAAATCACACACACACAGAAACCATGTAATGAAAAACCCCAACCAAGCAAAAACAGAAAGAGAAGTCCGGAATTCTCTTTTTAGTTGAGGAGGTGCTTCCATGCCTTCCTAAAATGACAAAGCTGGCTTTGGAGGCAACAAATACATGAAGAATCCACTACACCACAGCAAATAAGAGCAATTAGACAGACCAGCATTTAAAGAAAAGTGATCAGTCATCTGATTTTCTCTCCTATTCATGTGCCCAAACACCATCAAAGCTTGGATTTCCACCAAGAACTCAGACTCAAGGTGTGCATGTGAGGGAGTTGCTGAGGATCCCCCTTCATCCCACTGAAAATAAAATATTAAAAACAAATCTTATTCTTTTGATCATGGAGCTGTACACAGGAAACTTTTTGTCTTCATTTCAGACTAACCCCATGTTTTCAAAGTTATTGTAGAAAAGTCTGTGATAGACACTAAATATAACATTTATATGATTGAATAAATAAAGAACAAGTACTGTAGGTCAGCAAGTCAAAAGCTTACCACAGTTACTGCCACACACTAACTACATTTTTGCTGGCTTTTCCTTTCTCTCCGTTTAAAATCACACATTTGCATCACAGTTCCAGCAGACACACTGTGTTCAAAACAAAGGATGGTGTTTAAGAAACAATTCTTTAGGCAGTACACTAAACTTTTAGCTGGCAGTCTCTGAAGGCATCCAGAAGGGGAAAACAAAAAGGAGAACCAATCTCCAACTAAAAGTGCAGTATGCAGCCTGCCTCGTCTTTATTACACATGTATTTTTTAATTCAAAACAATTTAATTACCTACCAAGTATCTGACTGATCTAAACCACTTAATGTTTTAACAGAACACTGTAAGGAACTCCTCTCCCATACAGCACCACACCAGATATTTCTAATGATTTTGTCATTATCTATAACTTCTAAAAGCTCCTGTGTATGAAATCACACTCTGATTATTTTGGGGTGTTGATTTCCAGAGGTCTCTCTGCCTGCCCAGTTTTGCTACAGCTCTTTCTGTCACCTGCAGCATTACCCATGTTATTATGACTCTCTTTTCTGCATCTATTCTATTGCTGAAGGAATTTACAAAAGGATACCAGGCAATCTTGAGGCTGATGGCTCTTTTTTAAGGGACTGAGAAGTTTGTCTTGCTGCCATTTGGGGTAGAGTTGGAAGATCTAGAAATCCTGAGCTTCCACGTGTTCATCTTTGTCAGGCTTCATCAGTGACTTCTGTTTTCTGACAATTCATGCTCTCCATTCAGTTTTCTTTTTGGTTTCTTGGGATTTTTTTGGTTTTGTTTTTGTTAGTTATTAGAGGATTTGTTTTGCTGTTTATTAAAACAGAAGAAATGAGCATTTACTAAACTAATTCACAATATATCCTTCAAGTCCTGACTTTGCCTTGAGGATTCCTAAACATAATACTTCTGCCTCTCACAGCAGTAGTTACAGTCTGGCAAGATCATTTTCCAAAGTGATGTAACATGTGGGACCAAGCTAGAACAACGTTGTTCCTCTTGCAGATGAAAATAGAGTGATGCATTTGTGGGTCCATCTAATCCATTCTTTGCCTTCTAAAGGCCAAAAGTCCCCTGGGGATCATCACAAAGTGTTCCCAAGTGCTGCAATTCACATTAAGGGTTGGCTTTGCTGACAGATGTGAAAACACCTAGCCAGACATTCTCCAGCAAATGCACAAGAGGATGCTGAGAGCATAAGTAGTCACAGAAAAATTTAAGAATAATGTCCATTTAAGATTTAGGCTATTTTGTTCTAAGCTGACCTTTTTGTTTGTAATTAATTTATTATTCACAGATCTGATTAGAATACAGACTTGATGTTTTCTTGCTGCATAAGGAGACCAGATAAGATGAAATTTCAAAATGCAGCAAGTGCCCATTATAGTACAAAATCTAAGTAATCTTAAAGTAAAGAAATAGGATAGACTGGATCTCACTGGTAGCATTTAAAGTCCTAAATATTTTCATTTAACAATCAGTATTTAATTGCCTCTAATAACCATTTTGCCTTTTCTTATGCCTCTCCTCTCAGTTCATTTCTTGAATGCAGACACTGAAGCTCACAGTATTTCCTAAATTTAGTCACTGTTTTATTCTTTCCAGCTCTCATTCCTTTCCTTGGAAAGGATATCACATATCTTCATGTCCTACAGTCACATGACACAGTGCTTGTTTTTAACGTGTTCCTCCAAGACTGAGATGTAGCAGGGAATGTCACTGTGTATAAACCTTAATCCAAATCACCAGGGCTGTTCCTGAATAATTTAGAAAGTGTCACAAATTGATGTCATTCCTTCTTTGTGGTAAGAAGGATGTAGTGTAGCTCAGAAGAGCTTCCAAGCCTGTGAGTCTTGCAGCACTACTTCTCTTTTCTGGGTGCAAAGCCTTCACTAACGTTTAAGTTATGAAAGGCAGAAAGGTAGCAAACATCACAAAGATCCTGTCATTGAAGTGCAAATGCATAATAAGACATAAGAGCATCAAAATTCTGTTAATTGTTTTTTAAAAAAACACTCAACACTAGTATAACATATATTACTGCTTAATAATGAGAGTTTTAGTTAACTATTCTTTTCTGGCGATGGTTCCCACAAACAATAACACCAAGTTAGCTGAGCCTTCTCTTATGGCCACTTTAACCTTGTTAATATTTGTTTTAGCTCTGCATAATGCTTATGCAGCCCCTCACCCAGTGGAGACCCTGCATGCTTATTTGATAGATTAAAAAGTGACATATACTCATCATTTTACTGTTTGCATTGAGCTACTTGAGGAGTCATTGACAGTGGAGGTTGCATGGGAAGGAATCTGAGAGAGAGATGTAGAAGCCATTGCTGTGTTATTTTGCCTTGCTAAGAGACTGATTAAAATCACCCTTCAGACTTCAGAGTGACCATTTGTGGGAGCATACTAAAGAATGGCATGAATGAGTTTTTAAATCAAGAGATTTGGCAACTTTTTAGTGGGTCAAATCTGAAAATTTCCCTTTTTTTTTAATTTTTAATTGAACTCATTACGGCAGAAAATGTTTTTGAACCTTAAGTCTGACTTCTGGATGCTTTATTCTCTCAGCATCCTCAGCTGCCTTGACAGTAAATAACTTTAATATCTTTTCAGGTACCTGTTCTATTTTGTCATGTTTCATTTTGATCTCATTTTGTGGAGATGATTTATACTTTGAGCCCCTGGAATAACAGGCTGGAGTACAGTTCACTGCCCCTCCTCACAGCTTACTTGTGCTTTCAGTTGTTTTAGAAGCTGTGCCGACCCAAAAGGGGCAGTGAAAGGTGAATGGGACCTCCTCTGGTCCAGCCAGAGTGGTGGTCAGGGCATCACTCTTTGCTCAAGGAGGATCCCTCTTCCTCCATTCCCACAAAGTTCATTGAGGAGGCAAATGAGCTTTTGCCACATGAGCCACCATCTCAGACGACCATGGCCACCTAACAGTTCTCAAACACCTTTAACCAGTGTCAGAACAGAAGTAACAAGTCAAAGCAAGGGTCCAGCCACCGCTCCTGCCTCTCAAATAATTCTTGTAGCTTCCACTTGTTTGCAGCTCACACTTTCTGAGCCTGATTTGATAATATTGAATTTTATATAAATTTTTATATTAATTTTCCTAGATACTTTTTAAAAAATGAAAACATTTGGCTTCCACATTATCTTGAAGCAAGACCTGTGCTTATGTGAAGCCTGGGTGTTACAAATATTGCAACAGCTATATGAGAGAGAGATGTGACATTTCCATGATCCTCAGAGCTACCCAGATGACAACACACATCAATATTAAGATGGAAATAAGATTAACTCTTTTTGAAAGACATGCACACCACTTCAATAGTATTCAGCTCTGATCTTTATCTAGATTTCTATGTTCTAATTTTTTTTTTTAATGACATCTATTAAATTTAGAGGCCACAAATCCAAGAAAAATCCACAAATCCATCATTTCCTTACTGTTATTTATTGCCCTGGACCTATAAGCTTGCACGTGCTCAGTTCTTAATTTTTTAACTGTCCTCAATCACTCATTGAAAAGTCTGTCAAAAAATCTATTTGCCAATGACAGATTCAGCAATGGAGCCCAATTCCACTTGCCTACTATGGAAATGCAAAACCCTATTTTTTCTTTTGTCGCCACTGTTTTGAAATCTTTGGTGTGTTAAAGTATGAAAAAAATCAGTTGTACTTGCTGTTACTTATTCAAGTGATTAAGATGACAAAGCTGCCAAAACAAATGCAGGCTTCAAGAAACACTGAGCTACTGAAAATATTTTGTTTAACAGCTCTGTTAGGAATCCATTCTTAGCATGTACTGCACATTTCTTAGCATGGTATTACTGAACAAGGTAAGAATTGAGAAGAATAAATAAACAATTTTTTTTAGTAAGTCACCACTCACAGACAGATAGAAACTCACACTGGGCTTTCTCAATACAAAATTACTAAAAAACACACAAAACACAACAAGTTTCCAACCCATGATAGAGGAGTTCACATTCCTTTTTCCCATAAAAACTCCTACTGATATCAAAAGGGCTGGAATAGCACCTTAAACCCAACATCTGACTCTCCGTTTTTGATCGCAGCACTAGAGGAAATTTTTGAGGAGAGAAAAACCATAGTTGCTACTTGGAATAAATTAGAGGAGCATAACTGCATAGAACACACTCGGAATATTTATTCACCACTCAGCTCTCAAGGTGCTGAATTACTCTCCTAAGCCAGAGTCTGTGAATCAAGGACTATTTGACCATTCTCCTTTCACACTATTGGGAAAAGTGGAAGAGGAGGAAACATTGGATAGGTTAAAATTCTTTTGGTTTTAATTGAATGATCAAGCTCAGATTTCAAAACATGAAAATTTCAAAAGTCACAAAACACAAAAGGTGTTATAAAAACAATGCAGTACAAATATTTTGCCTGGTGAAGATGCTTATTTTAAACATAGCATTCACAATTTCTAAGCAGGATCAGATGGCCCAATAAGTGCCTTCAGATTCCATCTCCAGCTTTCTAAAAATTGTTCATTTTCTAAAAATTGTTCTACTTCAGTGTCTTCCTGCAGTTACCTCATATTTCCTGCACAAGACAATGACTGACCTGGTCATTCTGTTGGGGAAGAGAAAGCACTCATTAGTTATTATTTGGTCCTCATCATCCCACTTCTCTCTTGAATCTCAGCGTGATTTTACCTGTTTGAGCAGGTGAAGCACTGGCACAGATTTCAGATACAGTGATTCAGGTACCTCTTCTGGAAACCTTCAAATTTTTCTCTCAATCATTTTTTTTCTATTCATACAATTTTTTCATCCACTAGGAGTTTTTTCTGGAGTATTTTTCTTCCTTTTTGGTGATATCTGTTGAGACTACACAAGGTGGATATTTTGCTCACCTCATGCTCTGGAAGATGTAAAGGGAATTGATTATCACAGGCAATCTCAAACACCCAATAGCCATCTGAAGATAGCAATGCAAGCAAAGGGAATCAGAAATGGGTGTAATGTGGTTAAAACCTAGAGTGAAAGTAGTAAAAAAAAAAAAAGGGCAGAATAAATCTAGAAAATCCTTCACTGATAATTTACGTGTGCAAAGAAGAGAATCTTGAAACCTGAGCAGTGTAGTCAAAACCCAAGAGAATGGAAAGAAGTACTCAGTGAGAAAATTAAGAGTAAAATGCTATACAGGGCACTTGCTGGGAGATGATCCAGGTGAGAGACTGAGAGGGGCTGTAAGTTACAGTTCAGGAAGTGTTCAGAAAAGGGATAAAATCTTTTTCACCTATTTCCATTAAAAAAAACTACAACAAACAAAAAACAAGCCAACCAATCAACCAAAAACCAAACTGAAAACCCAACAACCACCAAAAAACCCCCAAACCCTTCTTACTCTATACAGCTCTCTTTTATAGCTCAAGACTTATGCTTATTCTGTTTCAGTTTTATCACGAAGTAAGTAAAACAGGGGGAAAAAGAGCTAACAGCACACCAGATTTTTTACTTGTACTAATCTGATAAGAAAGATAAGGTGGAAATAAAATAGTAGCTCTAGTTTCAGGAGCTCCTTAAGCAGTCATTATCATTAATTCAGTACAGAACACTTTATGCATTGGAAAGACCTGGTGCATATATATTCAGTTACAATTTAGAGAGGAGGTAAATAAACCAAACCAATACAAGACACAAGCAAAAAAAAGGCAAGAACCATCCAGTACCATTTCAAAATTTACAAGCAAATCTACATGAAACTCTTCCATCTGAGAAGAAATACTTTAAAATGAATTAATGAATTATAAACTTTTGGATTCTTCTCACTCTTTTTAGACCTAAGGATATTTTGTTTGGTGAAATGAATGATAGATAAGATATCTGGGCAGAAAGTCATCATGGTAAAATTCAAAGGATGTCACTGTACTTAAAGAGTTGGGTTTTTTTCTTCCCTGACTTTCAGTTTTGTACCTGGTTTTGGTTATGGTCACCACCCTGTGCCTGGAAAAAGATACACAAACAGTGGCAGAAACTCAAATGATCTACATTACAGTAGAAAACACCTGTGAAAGAGGAAACCTCACCAAGATCAAGACTAAAAACCAACCACAACCCCACTTACAATGGGCAAACCTCCTACACAAGTTTTGCTGTGGCCTTCTCAGGTTGTGGTTTTTCCCCTGTCTTCCTCATGTAACAAAAAGTCGGGTGGCTGTCTGAATACACACATTGTATAATGTAGAAGGGACACAGAAATACTCTTAAGAGTTTCTGGAAGTTTTGTAACTTGCCACCTTGACAGGTTTGAAGAAGGGTATATTAATTTTCTGACACTCTGGCAGCAACCACTATGATAAAAAGGTAATAGCAAGAAGAAAAATAGGTGTCACTTCTCTGCATTAATTCATAATATCATTTCACATTCTTCAAATCCCTTCCTCTCCCATGAAGTCACCACTATAGGGGAAGGGAGCAATAATAAAATTTTAGTGAAGAAGGAACAAAGAGGCCTTTCAGCCTTCCCAATGCTATGTGAAAAATGCTATTTATATCCAAGTTGTTCACTGAAAAGCACTCTTTCTGTAAAAGTACCTGTCTAAAGAAACGCAACTGCTGCATTGTCAAATTATTACCGCAAAAGAGGGCATTAAGTTGTCCCCAACAGGCTCACACCCCTCTGAAATCTATATTTCAGGGCTGGATTTCTTTGTACTCATCAAAATTGGAGATCAATGATTATGCACACCTATAGTGTAGCAACAATTCATTAATCTTGAATTTATTTCTTGCAATAGAACATTAAGTGCCTTAAAACATCCAAGGCACAGATTTCCTTCTGGAACTAATACAGAGTGAAAAGCTGTACAGGGAAGGTACAGCATAAGACAGATACTTACTAAACAAATGTTATTACGGAAAAATGGCAATTAAGATTCTCTTAATTAGCCTGTCATTTTGTATTTATCATCATAATGTTTGTTTTACAATGCTTTATTAAATCTGGCTTTATGACAAACAGTCTGCTGGCAATGCATCCTGCTGTGCAACATATGGTGTTGCACCTAATGAATATTAATGGTGGGAAGTACAAATGGTCTTCTGGGACAAGGGCTGACGGCTGGGAAACTCCTGCAGATGGCATCATTATTCAAAGAGGTGAACCTCACGTGTTTCTCATCAGGTCTCCTCCATAGCTACCTGGGATGTTGCTTGGAAGCTTTCAAGAAAAGACTCTAATACACTAAAAAACTTCACAGTCCTGTTCCCAATTACTAGGGGTTTTGCTGGTATTGTTGGGTGTTCTTTGTTTTTTTGTTTGTTTGTTTTTTAAAACAGTTGGGTTTTTCTGAGGTCTTGTTTAGCTTTATATTATAAGTTTTTCTGGTCTTTGACTAAAAAAAAAAAAAACCCACAAAGAAGACCCCAACCCCCCCAAAAAACCCACCACAAAGTAAAAACCCTAAAAACCCCAATAAACCCAGTCCCCTGCACAAAAAGCCACAAAAAATCAAAAATAAAACCAACATCCACCCCCAAAAAAACCAAGAAACAAAAAAACCCCACCCACCCAACCCCTCCAAAACACTCCCTTCAAACCCACCCCCAAAACAACCCAACTCCCCCTCAAAAAAAACCCAGAAAACCCAAAAAAACCATCTGCAAGAACACAGTGGGTACAACCTCTTCTGATTTTGTTCTGGCTTAACACTTTGGAGACAACTCAGAAGGGAAGAGGTAAACCTCATCTTTCCCTCCTCAATTTTTGGAAGCCTTTGACTTCCCTTTGGGGAGCTCACAGTGGAGAGCATTCCTTCATATCCATCTAAAAGGCTTCACGTCCCACCACACTCACACAAAAATTAAACTGGCAGCACTGGGCCTCCTGGGGAGGCCACAGAACCAAGATGGCATTAACTTTGGGTCCTCAGTCTTCATTCAGAAGAGCTTACTGACTACTTCAAAAGGAGTTCTTTCTACACAAAACTGGTTTCTACACTGCTTGCTTGACAAATTCCCTTAAGGCGTAAATCTCTCCAGAGAGATCTTGTCCTTCTATTTTTGTCTTCCCCTTGAGCCCTATCTTCTCCAGTGTGATCCCACCAATTGGCAAGTCAGTGAAGGAAGAGGTGGCTGTCCTATTCCCAAATTTCCTTGTCCAGATGTGTTAGTGGCATGTGACTTAATGTTGTCTTTATTGAAGACAGAAGGCTCCTCATACCAATACCTGAACAGTCAGAGCTCTCCTCCACCCATTCCTTGGTGTGGAAGAGGTTTATCTGTCAAGATATTCTCTCCTTTTACTCTGGCTGGAAAATCAGTACTCCAGGAGAAGTAGTCTGTTATGATTGTTAGAGCATATCCATTTAGGAAGCTACTGCAATTGGACAGACTCCTACTCTGAACAAATTTCTTACTATTTCACAGCTTCAGAAAAGTAGCTCATATCTGGCAGTGATACAAACCAAGAAGTTATTTACTGGGTTTTTTTTCAGCACATTAAGGTTTAAACACTTGATTACTGAATATGATTTATTTTTAAACAAAAGCTACTTGGTTGTTTTAAAAAATTACTTTCCCTCATCATTTTAAAAACAAAATAAAAAAACCAGCAAAACCCCCACAACCCACATTCAAAAGCCCTGATTAGGTTTGCTCTGATTACTTCCCTTTGCACCCACAAAGAAATAGTGCTGTATCTCAATGAGGAAAGTGATTATGCTTTTCCCTGCACAAAAGGTAAGCACATTATGTTTGAGAAATCTTCTAGATTCTTCTGGAAGCTTCCAAATTAAGAATGACAAAACAGACTTCTCAGATTTTCGTAATAAGTTACTCCCAGATTCTCCATGCAGCCTGACCATAGAAATGACAGCTGTGCTTGCCAATAATCACTTTGTTTATGGTACACCAATTATGTGGCATAGTCTCCTAAACAGCTCGGGAAAAACATGCTTCTTTGAATGCCATAAACGCTTCAGCTATTCACAGAACCACCCCAATGTAAGCTTTTGGCTTCCTCCTGCTGAGAGAAGTCACAGTTTGACTCTTAGAAAAGAAAAATAAATACAACACTAGCTGCCAGAATGCTGAAGATAGGCTGTTGGTTTTCCCTAGATTTATTTTGAGAATATTGCATTTATTTTAGCCTTTCAATTGCCTGTTGCTGCAACAAATAGAAGACACTCACAACTTATTTATGTTCAAATATTTCTGGATGAACACCACTAGCAGGAACAGAAGAGGGAAATCAGCAGCTTGCTGTAGGCGCTAAACAGCTTTGTGGCTTTTGCAACACTTCCCAACCCAAAAGGTTCAAGTATTACATGGAGAAAGTCCAGAAGAGAGAGGGCATAGAGCACAGTGCTAAGCCAACCCCACAGCTTTACATCAAACAAGCTCCTCAGGAAAAAATGGACCTGCAGACCAGCCTAGGTCAGGCATTAGCTTCTCACATGCAATCAGAATAAACCAGATTTTTGACTCTTTTATTTTGCAGTCTGTGGGCAGAACAGCATCCTGTCTCACTCTAGAGGATCATGTCCAAGCTTGGACACAGCCTCTTGTTTAAGATACTGTTAACAGGAGTTTCAGTTTTAGGCTTAATCATATAACACCTTAAGAACAGAGGTCATCACAAAGTCTGAAGGTGTGAGGCAGAATCGCCACTGCCCTAAGTCTCTACCTCAAGTGCAGTACCTGGAAGAAGACTCTACTGCTCTTCCACCATCTCTCTTCAAGACCTATGTACACAGATTACCATGATTTTATTTTCTGTCTATAATCAGGGTTCAAGATTGTGAAAAGCTTTCCAGGAATAGCAATCACTGGATCTGCTGCTTTCAAAGCCAGAACAGCTTGGTTGTTTGAAATGAACCAAGCCCCATATGTACAGCTTAGGGTGTTTGATGATATCACATGTACAGACAAGACTTGTTTTCTGCTGTCAGCAAGAGCTCTCAGTGTGTCCAACCCCCAAATCACCTCCCAGCTCCATTCCTCATTCCCAAACAAAATTAATCTCCAGCAGACATGTAAGAAACCAATTAGATTGACAAATTAGCACAATATACTATTGCAGAAGAGCCAATTAGGTTCTTTCAAGTCCTGTGGACCAGAAGGGTGTGCAACTTAATATTATAGTGAATGAATTGGTGCAGAGACTTCCCAGTCAATGGATAGTTTCTCTTCTTGAGAGAAATCACCTGGAAGCTCCCACAATTCTAGTGTGAGGTAGCAGCAAGGGGAATAAATGGCAAAATCAGTGTATTTAAGAGCTACTGCATTTATCAACAAAAAAAGCTGTGAAGTTTTGGCAGTCTTTGGACATGAGGTGTCTTGCCAATGTCCTCCTCCTTCCCCCTCTGTTTTGACTTAACCTCTATTTGGCCAAAGCTTTTCCCCACTGCATGTAGAGATCAAAGTGGAGCTTTGACTGCTGCCCCCTTGTTTGTGTTCCTGTTTGTTAAAGGCACCATTAATAATGAAGGCAGATCTCTGGGAATAAGTTTTGTTATTTAACTTGTGATATTTTCTTGTAACTGGATCAAAAAATTGTAAAAAAATCATGGATGTTTCTGTGCAAACAAATAAACAGTAGCTTCATGGATATTTTGGCTTAGGACTGAAAGAGTTTTAAAGAGGCAAATTCCTCATTTTTCATATGGGAGCTAGGGAATACCTCAAACCAGAATAGACTGAATTTTAAAGTAAGCAGAGACATAACGGGCTAAACTTAGTATTGATATAATAGATCAGATCACTCAGGCAAAAAGAAAAAAAGAGAAAAAGGTGTGTTAATGGGTTCCACTATTACATTGCTCGACATAATTGATGGTGTCAACTCTCTTAAAAGTTATTTCTTCCCTTGTCTTTCTTTTAATGTAAAAAGAAAACGGTTTTTCAGACATGGAAGATGACAGAAAGCTGACATTTTAGCCTGATGAAATTAACTTATTTGGCAATTTTAAGGAGCAGCCTAATGTCATGGAGCAGGATCTCTCAAGTTATTTGTACTTTAAGGACATAAGATTTGGCTCTTTGTGCCCTTCAGCTGTCAAACAAACAGGGTTGTAGATGCAGCATAAAGGAATGCAGCCAGGGTCAGAACAAACCTAGCATTTGCTTCTGAAACCAACCTGGCTCCCAGGAAGGGATTTTGGTTTTTTTGCTATTTCTTACCCAGAAAGGTGCATATCAAAGGGTTGCAAGTAATTTGTTTCATTTAGTCTTGGCCACTGCCTTTACTGGTATCTACCAGTTGAGCTACCGGATGGTGACTTCCAAACATCAGGTCTGAGCATGTGTACTGTTAAAGGACATGCCTTGCCTGCTTCTCCTCAAGGCAAATTTTCCCCAATACAGCAACTATTTGAATACCATTTTCTGATTGTTATTTCTGCTGGGTGGCTGAGCAGACACTTTCTTACCTTTATTTAGTTTTCAAATTAGCCGTGTTGTCTCCTGATCAGTTTAAACAAGACAATTTTCCATGGCAGTTTGTGCTCGTTATCCAAATCCCAACTATTTCATGTCATCATTCAGATCACTGACCCTGAAAACCTCATCCAAATGATTGATAAAGGAGGTTCACTCTTTCAAATGGGTCTCATTCCTGATGAAGTTACTGTGAAGTAAAATCAGCTAAAATATGGGTTTAAAAACTTCCCTACTCCTCCTTCCTCACAGCTCTCCTCTTCTGATGGTATGTACTGAGATCAGCTTGTGAAACTCTGCACTAGATCCCCCTCCAATAACTTCATACATTTCTAGGGAAGTTCAAACAAACAGCAGACAGAGAAGGTAAAATCTACAATGGTTTTCATAGATCAAGCCTGCAGCTGCAAGATGCACTGTGAGAGCATAGAGCCATCTTTTCTTGGGCTGCTCATACAGGCTCACAGATAAATACAGGCACTAAAATAACCAAACTCTCTTATCTGTTGTATGTCAAAGCCGTTTTTTCCCTTGCACAGTATACAGAGGTAAATATTCTTGGCCGTTTGGTACCTTATGCAGCTGCTTGTTCCTCTCTGAGGGAACATAATTCAACACCGAGAACTTCTCTCTGTTGTTCCCTACACATGAGTGGGAACGACAGAAGACTCCCACAGTTTGGGGTAAAACTGGAGAAAAAAGTGATTTAAAAAA
Source organism: Lepidothrix coronata (assembly GCF_001604755.1). NCBI lineage: Eukaryota > Metazoa > Chordata > Aves > Passeriformes > Pipridae > Lepidothrix > Lepidothrix coronata. The sequence goes on along the minus strand of NW_016690273.1, from coordinate 3,308,391 downwards.
GATGGCTGGGCTATGCCAGCTCAGCTGAGAGTTCTCAAGTATGTTTTCCAAGCAACAGAATAATTCTTTTAGTTGACACTAACTCCCAACTGCCACTTTTACCCCAAACCCACTCTTGCTACCAAGTGCCTGATTTTTCTAAAAATTCTGAATATGAAAATGTCTACGTTGTAACCTGTACCCAAGCACATTTTGCCCATCACCATACCAATAAGCAGATCAAATTAGTTGGCTGAAATGAGCAGTTTTTCCAGAAGACCTAAACATCTCATCAAATGTTATATCCTTAAGCAAGCCAGCAAAGGTTAAAACAGCATTAACATTGATATCCTGCTTACAAATTGTTTCTCACACACAGAATGCAAGTGATTCATAACACTGTGCTAATTCAATAATGAGAATAGCCAGGAACCTCGTACTAAGTTGTATTTTTAAATTAATTAGTACTGTATCAATCTTAAATGTCAAGTACCAGGTTTCCAAGAGCTATGTACTGTCCACGGAAATAACAAAAATGGCAGGTATAATGCATCAAATCTTATACACCAATAAAAATACTGACTGCTATGCTTTATAAGGTCATGGCTTACTGCTGTCTCTCAACAAAAAAGCTTAATGCAACACTGGTCTCCACATGATCTTCATAAGCAGAATTAATGAGGAGGAATCACAATTAATGGTTTTCTACAAACCAATGGATCACAAGTGGCAGGAGCTTATTTGCAACTTATGAAGCACTGATTTTTTCTGCTTGGTAGGAAGAGGGCAAGAAAATTGCAAAGAGATAATGAAAAACAACTATTACACAGAATATGATAATGCAGGTTTATAATCAGAACCCACAGACATGCCCATTGAAGGGGACTAATGAGCTGCAAAGGCTATAGCTCCTACAGGAATGAGATTTGAGACACACTGACAGAAAAGTATTTGGGTGAGTAAATCACTACTGTATAAAGTGACCTATAGAGGGCATCTTTCTATGATTTGTGGTTTGAAATATGTATCAGGAAAGACAGAGCAGGAAGGTACATGATGGGGGAGAGCTGTGCAAGAAAGGCAGGAACTTTGCTCTCTTACCAGTATGGCAAAAACTTGGTCACAATACCACAAGCTTCTGCGCTCAGGTTTCAAAATAAGTCTTATTCAGAACACTCATAAATCAAATTTAACTTGTGGGTCTAAAAGTTCATGGTCATCTGTGGCCCAAGCTGTGAGAGTTTCCATTCCCTGGCTTTTTCTAGTTTTATCCTTAGAGTGAGAAATCCTATAAAGTATTACATTTATACCTTTAAGCATGTAGAAAGTAGTTTCAGTTTTGAAAAACAAAAAACCAAAAACCAAATCAAACAAACAAGACTCAACAAAAATCGTTATACAGATACTAGATTTTTTTTTTTAATTTAATTTCCTGGGGATAAAATAAGAGTAGACAGTTTAGTAGGCAGGCTTTGAAACCCTCTGATGCACATTTAATTTACAAGTTGGCTGCAGGCAGAATGTGCTGCCAGTTCTTATTTCTGTTTAGGGCATTAAACACCTCCAACTAGGCAGGATCTCAGTTAGTGAGGCTGAAGAACCTAGTGTCTTCCCGTGGTCTGGGGTTAATATTTACATGGAGGAGGTTCTGGAAGAATCCTTCTCTTATTTACTTTCTCTGGTCCAATTACCCTTTGGTTCCCTTCAAGGGGAAACATAAAGAGGCTCTGGCCAAAGCAAGCCAGGAGAGACATCTTCAAAGCAGCCTTCAGAGAGGTTGAGGTGAAACATTTGAATCAACCAAAATAATGGATCAGAAATACCGGGTCCTGGACCAGGACCTCCACCTCTTCTCCCCAAACTTTCAACAGTATCATCTTTATCTTGTAAGATGAAAATACCAATGGAATTATACTGCTAAAACATTCATACTTGTATAGGACAAACAAAGGTTCACAGAGACTGACCAGTTCCACTACCTGCATCACTTGTCACAATTAGAGTTAAACCTCCTAATCTAGTAATTATGTCTCATGAAAAGGCATATATCCAAGCAAACAGCAGTATGTGCAGACTGTTCCTCTCCCTCCCACCACCACTTACAGAGAAAATCTGGTGCTACAAAGGAAACTGGATGCCCCTACAGCCAAATGTGGCAGCAGCTGATGTGCCTGCACTTTGCCACTGTGGAGCAGGTGGCCACAGTCTGCCTGGGATCTGGAGCCAGCAGGACATGAGGTCCAGTGCTGTAGAGGGTTTGAACTAAGGTGCTTTGCTTTCTTGCAAGTGGAGAACAAGCCCTTTTTTAGCTGAGGGCAGTGACAGAAAAATAAAACTATTATTTTTAGTGGCAGAAAAACAAAAAAGTGGAATGAGTTTGGAAGGGCTTTGCTCGTGGTAGGCCAGTATAAAAATACTGGTGTCAAAGTGAGCATCATTGGTTCAAGGCTTCCATAATCATTCCTCTCCCTTTCTCACCTCAAAGAAACTTTTAGCACCTAAAGTTTAATGTGTTTTCCATCTTAACATTTTGGTTAAGCAAATCCGCTGATTGTTTTCCCTGTCACAGCCAGTTACCAGGGAGATACAAATGAAAGCAGAGTGATGAAACCCGGCACAATAATTCCAGCTATGACATAGATTGTGCACTCTCAGATTAATTATTGGAGTGATTGCTTACGAAGAGAACTCCTGTTTTCCTTCTGCAGCAATATGTGCAAATCAGAGCAGGCAGCTGGTGACATCAAAAGGCCTGGGCAGCACATCTGATTTTCTCCTTGCATCTAAGTCCACCAACTCAGATTTATATTGATGTGGGACAGAGAATAATCAAAGCCGGGGTGCACTACCTGAGTTAGGGCAGAAAATGTCAGCAACCTTAATCTTTATAAGAAATCAGTCAAGCAGGGCTTTAATGTAGTCTTGATGTTACACCTGAATCTGCTGTTGCATAATGATAGATGCAAGGCAGGTTACAGAGCCTGAAAACAGGGAAGAGATAATTGAAATACATATGTAAACTATTAGGCCATTAGTCCCTGCAGGGCAGGCAGGGGGAGCAGCTGCAGGATGGCTTCCAGGTGGAGCTCCTGGAACCTGAACTATCCAATTGCTTCAGCCCGGGAGGGGGCACATAGCAAGGGAGCAGGAGAGAACAATACCCCGTGTTTATTAATTTTAAAAAAGATATAAAAATTAATAAATAAAGCTACAGATGCTCACAGTACAGCTACAAATATGAGCTGTGACATGGCAGATCCTGGTTAGGACCCTGTAGCTAACAGCATGCTTTCCCTTAGGTGGACTGATGGTGGCACAAGGCGAGGAGGAGGAGGGTGGAAGGAGAAGGGGAGGTGTGAGGTGCTACCAGAAACAGCATCAGCCATACCTTGACCTGGGCTAACCACAGCTTGCAACCTTTCATCAACCACAATGACTCCGAGCTCGAGGTAATCCAAATAAAGTCAGCATTGCTTTATATATATATTTGTATATACACATAGTCCCTATGTACACACACACATCCCCCTTTGCAGCACGAAGCACATAGGCTGAGCCAAACAGGATGGTAATACTGCTCTGGGGTAAAGAGCCTTCAGAGTGACAGTACACAGAAACAAACCAGTAAAATTTATGGGGTGGGGGTGTCTAATGGCTTCTCATAGGAGTGGAAAAACATCTTTAAAATGCTAAGTGCATCTTCTACTGTAATACATCTGAGGATTCAGCCCTAATACTTCATTTTTTTTCCCCAGTTATTTTAGTCGTTGAAATATGAGGGTGGGAACTTCAGAAGTCATCCCACACAAAGCTGAGGAAACAATCGGAAAGCTGATTTGTTTGCAAGGAACTACTTGGCATGGATTGGCTACTGTGTCAAACTGTTAGAAGCAAGAGAAAATGGGAGTGCATCTTTTTACACAGAGATAAATGTCAGGGCTGTCCTTAGAAGTGAAAGAATAATTATTGTAAGAAATAAGGCTGGGACATTTCACAAAAACAGAGTTTGTTTTTGCTTTACACTTTGAATGGAAAATAAAGCTGAATGACACCACAAGTGATAGCATCAGCTTAAACCCAGCCTCAAGTTTAGATTATGTATAAAACATTTCTTCAACAATTCCCCAAACCAGTGGTATCTTTCCTGGCCTCCAATTGCAATGTGTTAGCCAAGACACACTTTACATTACATTGAGAAAGTGAATTCTGGACATCTATGCTCTGATGATAACTTGGAGCTGCACACAGCATAAAGCCCCTACACAAGGGACAGAAACACTGAGCTGTCACCTGCTCCTGTCTCCCAACTCAGAACATGGGTGCTGATCTCCAAAACTCCATTTCCATACTGCACTTGCACTTTCTCCCACCTTTCAGAGGTAAATGCAAAGCCATGAGGGATTTCCTAACTCTCTCCAATTCTCAGAGGACTCCCGACTGCTGTGCAAGGTGGGTCTGTGCCCACTGCAGGCTGGATCAATCCAGAAACTTCTTTCAGGGGGCCTCTGGAACAGTTAACCTGAAGATGTTCTGTATTTCTGGCATCAAAGTATTTTCATCAAGACCTGTGCTATTTGATGCGCACATGGTTCTCATTAGTAAGGAAAGGTTTGGGCTTTATGAAGAGATTAACTTTGGTGAACATGTTCATTGGGTAAAAAACAGCTTTAAGATGCAGAACTTCTGTGATCCAGGATGATTTTATGAGATGAAATAAACCAGTTGCAAAATCAGTATTGCTTTTTGCAGGCTCTGGGAGTGAACAGCAATAAAGGGCATATTCATCAAAGGTTAGTGCTCAGAGTGAAGGAGTCCATATGGCTTCAGACTAGAGGTGGAGGAGGGGGAGAGGCAAAGGAGGGAGAAGAAGGGGAAAATTTCACTGAGGCAAAAAACTGTGAGAGCTGATGAAAATTTGAACAAGAGTATTGCACCAGGAGGCCTGAAGGCTATTTCCACAGACAAGTCAAACAGAAAGCAACTTTGTCAAATGCTAAAAAGTGGGAGTAGGACACTCAGTACATCTCATACTGTATTTACCATGCTCATTAGAGTGGCTGAAGAAGTCAAATGAGCATAGAAATCAAACAATAAAAAATACTGAAAGCCAAAATTAAGAATATTTAATTTCAAGATATTTTAGCCTCATTATTTGTATGTTCCACACAGCTATTCTTGAGGAGCTACTAAATATTGTATTTTGTCGCAAGACCCAGAACCAAATACTATAAGTAATTTTATTCCAAGCAGAAGGAGCTTTATCACCCTGAAAGGTTTCCCCAGCTATTCCAAAGTCATGTAATCCATAACTTGAACAAGTGTTGAGAGCCTCCCACTACAGAAAAGGGAATTTAAAAATTCTGGATAATAAAGCTGGATATTTAAAGTCAAAATTAAAAATAATTATTTAATTCCATGAAAGTGAAGTGGACCAGCAAAATGAAAGAGAAATTTGCGCTGATTCAACTTAAACATATAAAAAATATCTATAGGTAGATCTAGGGGAAAAGAGCTCAGGAAGAACTGTTCCTTGTCAGCGAAGGAAAAATAGAAGACGGACAGAAAAAGGGACTTTAGCCCCTCTCTCTGTGGACTCCATCACCCATTTCTGTGGAAGTCAGTACTCATGGCTGGTATCTCCAAAACAGCACTGGAGATTGTCTCCAGTTTGCCAGTAGTGTGATGTAAACCGGGCTGCTTGGCAGGGTCTGGGGATTAAGCAAGGGGAATGTGCTGGTGTCCCCATGTGCCTGACCCAAGCATCACACTGCAGTTTAGCTGGCATTCACACCAGGCCTGCCTCTGCCCCACATAGCACAGAGAGAAGAAAAACTGCTTAAAGTGTCAGTATCACCAAGAGATTTATAAATGGCCAGGTTTAGTAACAGCAGATTGAATTCGTGTCTGTGTCTTATCAAACCGGGGCCAAATTACGCCACAGATCTCGAGTTTAAGGCAAGGCACAAGGAACAGACAAGCCATTCTTTTGCATTCAGGGCTCAAAGGAAAGGGCCAGATGTGGGAGGTAAGGTGAAGTATCATTTAACCATAGATGTTAAATCCAGGTCTTAAAGTGTGCCAAGGGAAAAAAAAAACAAACAAGTGAATAAACCCATTTGTTGTTGGTTATCTCGATTACAGCCCCACCTCAACATGGGAGAAATCACATTGTGCTGCATGGCTTTTCACTGTAGTGGGGCTGCATCCCTGAGCTTCCCCAAGAGGTAACTGGGAATGCTTTATGCAACTAAAAGCTGTGACACAGCTGAACACATTTTCTCCTCACTAGCACATGCTGTACAACTGAGACAGAGTGTAAGTTTGGCAGAGCTGGCATTCAGAAAAGCTTGCAACACACTATCAGGCTTCCCACAGCTTCTTTACACTTCCTCATGCTGAAGAGAAATGAAAGTTATCCTGATGACTGAGAAAATGTCAGTTTAAAATATTCCTGCTAGAATCTGGCACCAGTTAACTTGCTTGGTGTATTCACTGTAAATTAATTAGCTCTTCCACAAACACATTTTCTATTTATAACAATTTCTTCTGTGATATTGGTGCTGATTTCTTCCTGGCTAAATATTAGATGCCATCTGTGGGTTCCCTGTTGTTTCACCCACAAGTCAAACAAACAAACAAACCACAACAGAAAGCACTGCTATGGGTGCATTCAGAAATAGAGATGGTGGGATATTTTAAATTTGACAATATAGAAATGGACAACATACATACATAGGGAAAAAAAAATAACCAAAACCAAATAAACCCACAAAGTACACCAGTAGCTGCCCTGGACTTCTGTGAAGAAAGAATGCTGACCTGCCATCCTGCCAACACTGAAGGTTTCTCATGCCCTAACCAGAGGGAAGAATAATTCCCTTTAAGGGATAGGGAGGAACCCAAGGACCACCTTCACCAAAGTCACTGGAGGAACACCCCACGCAAACTTTCAGTACTCAGAGCCCAACTGGGGAGCAAAACAATGTGGAGGAATCTTGCAGTTAAAGAGAAAAAATAAAATTGTCTTTCTCACCAGATCCTGTGGGGAAACAGTGTTTACCATCCAGGTCTTTGTTTTCTCTCCTCCTATCTTATACCAGCCGCAGGCTTTGGCTATCCCTGAATTATTATATTAATATGCGCAGGGAAAAAAAGAAGTTGTGAAAAGCCACACAAGAGACTATAACCAAGCCAGCAAACTTCACATACTCAAGACCTAATTCCACTACTTTATTCACTTGTCTACTCTGTCTCCTTATAAAGGCTTTAACTTATTAATAAAATGTAGAATAAATATAAATTATGGGAAAAAAATACAAAAAATACTTCAAATCTTTGCTTTAATCCCCAGAAGCGGAGCTGCCCTCTTGCAATAAATTTCTTGTAATCCCCTACAGATAAATGACATTTAAATTTACACTCCAAAGAAAAAAAAGGGAAATAAAGGGCTCTTCAGCTGGGAATAGGTAGCTAGTATGATTCAGCTGGAAGTTGAAATAGCTACACAAAATTCCTGCCCCTCCTCTCTGGAGAATCTAATTTAGTGCTATCATTAGTAATACATTGAATAAGTGCTTTGTTCCCTCTATAAAAAAAATAGGGGAGAAAAAAAATAAAATCAATCAACTATTGGAAGGTCTATAAATCATGAGAGGATACAGGGGAGGGGGTGAGGAAAAAAAGGCCAAAAAGTCTTTGGGAACAGGAAAAAGCCGTGTGAAAGGGTGCACCTGAAAAACATACATTTCTCTGCAGTGACTCACAAACTCCAGAGAGTGAAGAACCCTCATGATGCATCCAAGAGATTGTTGCTCAAGCAACTGCAGAGATAAGCTTTGTGCACTGAAAAGAGTATGAAGAAGCCATATAGGAAAAGCTGTTGCCAGTCTAACAATATTTTTTTCCTCTAGATGTAGTCTGATAGAATAGGAAAAAATTATTGCCTTCATGAATTCTTATCAATATTTGTGGTGTCCTTATATACCAGGCATTAATATTTCACACATTCAAGATGACAAAGTGTCTCTCTACCACAGGCATTTTCAGAGATTCTTGGAGACCTGAATTATCACAGACCAGTTGCTTAGCAAATATTTCTCTAGGATAGCTTTTCCTAAAGCTGCACACAGGCCGCAAAGGTCTGGTTTCATTTGGTGGTGCATATAACCAAAACTAAAACCCAGTGCCCAGAGTCTCAATGGTCAGAACTCAATTCCATGAATATTGGTCGATTTTCTTCCTCACATTCTTTTCACCATTTCTGATTTAGTTCTAGGGAGAGAGAAAAAAAAAATATACATTTTGACCATACATCCTTGTGCACCTTGGAAAAACAATTGTTATGCTTTGTATCTCTGAGTGACTCTCAATACCAATTTGCAGTTATAATCAGTTTATCATCTTGGCTAACATACCACAAGGATCACTACCTAGATAATGTTTTTATCCGTTTCTCTCCTTATAAAAATTAGCAAACTTAGTTATAGTGTTGAAAAATTCCTCAACCCCTCTTTCAGGGATTACTGCCTCCACACTTGCTAGAAGCAAAGAAATCCAGCTTCTCCATCTGCAGCTTTCATGTTCTTCAGTAACATTTTAAATACAGATTTTTGCCAAAATGAAGTCAATCAGTAGCCCTGAAAAAAATCTTCATCCACTTAAGACTGCAAAATTACTAATTAAATGATTATCGAGCCTCTAAACAATCACAATTGCAGAAGTATTATAAGAACAAGAAGCAATTTCTGAAAGGCTTTGTAGTTTTAGGGTTCTTTGTGTCTGTAACAAGTGCTTAGATTCTACAGATTTGCCTGGATTTACGCACTTCCTAATACATTAAAGTTCATCAAATTTCTGCAAGGTCAGCATAAGATGTTCTTGGCTACAAACTCCAATAGCAGAAGAAGATGAAATTGGAATACAGTCGCAGGATTTGTTTTCCGTTAATATTACAGATCATCTCTGCTTATACAAGTTTTAGCAGAAAGCAATGCAATGATTAAATAAGACTAGAGTTAAAAGCGGTGAAGACTTCAGAGGGCAGGAAAGGTGGGGGAGGGAGAAGGAAATGTGACACAAATCAAAAAACTAATGTTTGACACAAGGAAAAAAGAAAAAAGAGTCAAAAGCAGAGGCATGAAAAAGAAAAGGACACACATACAAGAGGAAACTGAAAAAATATGAAGGAAATACGTGAAAAAAAAATCAATTCACTTGTTATGTACTGGGGTTTTTTTGTATCTTCTATTCACACAAATAAGAGATGCAGTAGGAACCAGGGGAAAATTAAATGCTGAATTCCTCCCCAGTCACACAGGGTAGAATGCAGTTTGTAACATGACTCTCATAATAGAATGGAAATTCCAGAGATACTTACTGATATTAAGCTTGTCTTATCATTTTAAAGACCCTTTCTAGGGAAAACAGTTTCATCATGAGAAGAGACCCAGTAATTATATACAGGTCTTTCCCCTTTCCCAGTGATGAAGTACCAGCCAAGCTGAGACTCAGCTTGGTGTTTGTCAAGCACAACATCAAAAAGGAATGAGAACCCATCAGGTCTCCTAGAAATCCTTGGTTACAAAATTGGGAAAGCACTAAGCATGAACAAGAGGGAAATGATGGATCTGAGCAACAATTCTTTTGACATTCATGCTAAAGGTTCTTCCAGAAACAGTTTATATCCAGGCAGCTAGTCTTACCAATGCCCATAGCTTCCTAATCAAGTTAGAAAGATTGAGTCATTAGGGTCAAGTGACCAGTCACAGGATGATTAAAGAGAGTAATCAAGAAATCGAAACTAATTAGTACCTAAGCCTATTAAAATGGCTTAGAAATAAATTACTTCTAGATGAATTTATGTCCAGAGGTTCAATTTTGAAAAGCAATAGAAGTTTCAGAAATGGGTAGGTACAAGTCATAGTATACCTGAGAAAAAGTCCACTGCATTTCACTGGGTTGCAGAAAAATACAGAAAAAACAAATTCATGGCTTCAAGTCAGCACTTTCAGGTGAATAAGCAGATTTTGAAGGGTCAGGTGCCACTGGGCTTGAGGAGTCTTGCACAGACTTTATGTTTAGCTCATCTGCATGGCAGTAAGACTGCATCTTAAAGTACCTAACCTCAGGAAATTTTACTCCTAATGTAAAAGCAATTGCTTTCAGAAGTTCTGAAGGAGAAAAAACTAGAGAACAAGTAACCCCTATCAATCTGTAGCATTAGAAAACCACAAAGTCTGAGATTTTGATTTATGTGAATACCCAGAAGGTGAAAAAACCTCTTGGGCTTATGCAGAACTGGATGATGTGCCACCAGATTTCCAGCCGTTACTAATGGAAATCTTGCAAATGCAACCCTTAATTATGGCATTTTTGTGTTTATTCTCCGTTAAAACCAAGAAATGGAGAAGAGCCTAAAAATTAGAAGTTACGAGAACATAAAACATTATCCAATTTTGTTATATGTCAAGTTCAATTGTCATTTCACTTAAGAAAATAATTTTGACATATTTTTATTAGGATCCTGAATCCAAAAAGATTTATGCACTCACTATATATGTAATGCATGTGCAAAGTGATTTTGGAGACAACAACTCTAGAAACTGTGAAATTAAGCACATTATCCTTTCCATACCTGAGGTTTTCTTGCTAACCCAGTCTCAATTGCAATCTGTCGATACATTTTAGGAAACGCATTTTCTTACATCCCAGATCTTACTTCAAAGTACACTTAAAGATTTTTCTCATGGGAACAAGTAACATAACATGTCTAACTAGCTAACCACATAATCAAGAGTAATAATATAGTAAGTATTCTTTAAATTCAAAATAATTGGTTTGATAATTATGGTCAAAATAGAAGCAGAATTAACCCTTTTTTATTTTTTATCTTTTGACCATAGCTATTCTACTCCAATCCTTTGCATTTTCATATATTTCTTTGGCTGCAGCATCATCCTGTTTGGTAGAAAAAGGAGTTTGCTCTCCTATTCCAAAATGCAAACTTACCTACGCAACACCTACTACAAGACAGCAAATCACCTCTTCTGATGGAGCAAGAAGCTAACTCCTAATATTAATTATACTGCTTTTCTTTCCCTTTGGAAGGCTTACAAAACAAGTGAAAGCAACATCTTCACTGGAAGAGCAAAAGAGCAAAGGGGCTCCTACTCAAGCAGAAACTACTCCAAGTGAAGTTGTGCCAAGAATGTCAATAATGCAAATTCCACCTTTTCTTCTTGCAAACCACAACTAATGCTAGTAATTGTGAAAGGTGTGTGTGTGTGTTTTCTTTGTTGTTTGGGGGGGTTTTTTGCCTTTTTTTTTTCAGAATCAGTCTTGGATTACCATTTTGTCAACTCAAATGCATCTGAGAATGTATGGGATACTGGAATAGTAATCTGTCAGACGTGATTTCAACTGAATGAGCTTATTTTTAAAAAACAAACTACTTCCCACTGAAAGTTTTATTTTAATTCCATTTTTAAAGCATACACTTGAAAACATGTCACAAAGAGACTCCCTGGCACCTGGCAGGAACTGGAGCTGCAGACCTTATCATCACACTGTCCTTTAGGAAGTCAAACAACAGTCACATATTCTAACTTTCAGTTGAATGAGAAACCATATTTCTTTTCAAACTTTCCTCCTTTCTTACTCCAGTTCTTACTACTTTTCATATGCTCAAGCAATTCTTGCCCGGGCTTCTTCACTAGCTCTCCGTGCCTTCTTTACCCAGTTTCCCCCCTACAAAATCAAATGAATTCTTTCAGAGCTGGGGCTGCAGCAGTTATCTCGTTATCTCTCTGATGGCCCTCCTTCAGTCTTGACTTCTTCTGGAGCAAATTCTAGGGCTCTGTACAAAAAGAACCATCTGGCGCACGTTAAATGAGCTCAAACATTGAAAATTACCTTTTAGCCATAGTAGAATAATTGTAGCCTCAAAAGTTTAAAGCGAAGTGAACACCAGCTGCAGAGTTTATTCAAGGATTGCATCTGCATCACTGCCTGAAGTGAGCACACCACAGAAGTTCAGTTCTTTTGGCCTAAGGCACATGAGAGAATGCATTTCCAGCTTTGGCTGGGGCAAGGGTAGGAGGACATCTGGACTGAGGGGCAGGGAGGCACCACTGTGGCCTGCTGACATCTTCAATAGATCAGGGCACCCTGAACTCACTTTTGTAGGTGCCTGTGCGTGGTCTGGGTAACACTCAGGTCAGTGGCATTAAATACTGAGATCACTTAAAATTTGTCCCAGTAAGAGAATTTCTGCAGACACATCATGAACCACACGGGAGAACATGCAGCTCTGCCTGCTGTCTGACACAGCAAAGAGTTAATAATAAAAATTACATGCATAGCACAGCTCTCAGTGTTACATGAGATAAGCAGCATGTCTGGCAGTAATTCACTTTGAGCCTGTTCTATTCCTAAAGATGTGTGTTTCTTGAGGTTTGGCTACCAAATGTTGTGCTCTAATTATCATAGCTTCCTGGTGTTCTCCAGCCCCTGAGAGAGATGCTCACTGGATGTATTGTGCTTTTTGCAGTAGTAGCAGTTGTTGACAGTCACCTAAGTGCATTCCTCAGGGTAGAACAGCTTCTTAACACTATTTCAATCATTTATGCAGGACAATCAGCACTAAACAACCCCAAACCTCTCTTCTACTTCTCACTTACATTAAACCTTCAGTTGTTCTGAAGGTTACTGTGTTGTAAAGACGCAACTCAATTGCTTGTTAGTAATAAAAATGTTAATTTGGCTCTACTATAAAACAAACCCAATCCTAACAAAAAAAAAAATTAAAAAAAAATCACATTAAACTAGTTACAGCAAATTTCCCAGGTAATGAAGAAGGTATGGTCCTTCATTTCCACCTCTATCATTAGTTACAGATGTTGAATTTTAAAATATTTTTCCATGATCGTAGACTATACGCCCTGGGAAAACAAATATCTGGGGGAGGGAGAGGAATTTGCTGAGGAACATTTCTCTAACAGTAGTTTTTTCATCCACTGATTTCCAAGCCACTGATTTACAAGCTGTGAATGAATAGTAGCCTTCAACAACAGGAAGCCATGCCATTGAGAAACCCTATAGCGTCAGGTAGAGCCTGGAGACAAGGCTGTCTGCTGGCAGGGAAATTCACTGCAGGAGCCCCCTGTAATCAGAGCTGTTGGCCAGAAGGAAATGTCTTCAGTACTCTTACATGGCTCTTAATCAGATACTGACAGGGTCCCTTTGATCAATGCATTTTCAAAACGAGGGGAACTGCAGTTTGCAGGATGTCTACACACATTTCACAGCCAGTTTCCAATGTGAGCAGTCAGAGGAATTACTCTGACTTCACCCTCTGTTCTCCTTTTCTTTTGCTGCCTTAGAAGAGCCAGAGACTTAGGAATTAGCAGCAGAGCGCCACGGATGCTTTATAGCTTTGCTGGTCCCCTGAACACAGCAGGGAAACAACCTTCCCTTGTGTCTGAGGCATTTTACAGCCTTGAGGATGGGGCAGAAGGAGACAACACATTTGGTCAGCTTTTCTGAAGGGTCCAGACTCCTGGGGAGCCAGGGCTGGAGAATCAGACTAAAGCAGCCTCCCATACAATTATAATGGTCTAAATAGCAGTGTAAGGAAAGTATTACTGAAGATTAAAGCCCTATATCCTGGAAAGCTGCCTCAGAATGAAATACATCAATCAATTACTGAGCACTAGATGTGTAAAAACTTACAGAAGAAAATCATTATCTTCACCCAGAGGTGTACAATGCAAGATACTACAGCATTTGGTAAGAGGAGAAACAAAGAGAGGCAGCTATGACATTCCCGGCTCATCTCACTGCAGGGGCATTATGCAACATGAAAGCTGGCACACCCCAGACTAATTTCCTCAGTTGCAAGAGTAATTTGGGAAACCAAAAAGGCTTGAGGAAACAGCCCCTGTTTCTAATAAGCTGAAGAACCACGACAAGAGGTTCCACTCACTACAGAAGTTAAAGAGTGAAAGAACAGGAGAGTGAAGGCAGGGGGGAAGACAGTTTTAGGTCCCATTCCACTGAAAGAATGTGCTGTGAGTAGAGAGATCATCAAGAAAAACAGGAATATATTAATCAAGCAGTCCTTCCTCATCCTCTTACATCACCTGGTTGTACCCTCGTGCAGCAGGGGGCCAAAGCAGTGGGTGATCATACATAGCATATGCAGTGAACTGTGTAACACATATGGTATATACATTGCAGAAACACAAGATAAAGGCTCACCTGCTGTTCTGTGGCTTTCTTAATAGAGTGCCTATGCACCATCAGGTGAATTAAGAGTAGAGCAGCAGCTTTAACTCTTGATTTCCTCACCCCTGAGTTAGAATGCTTTTCTTGTTTAATTTAAGTACTTACCAAGTCATTGAGGAAATGAAGTAAATGCAGAATGTGATGTTAAGACAGAGTGTAATTTAAATGGAGCAAATGAGCCTTCTCAATTTTATTCAGTCTTATTACATAGTAAGGATACCCCACAATACAAAGCAGACGTAGGAGATCTATTCCATAGCACATGCACTCTGTAATAATAATAGCAATAATTACATGCACTTAAAAAAACCCACAAATGGCTGAAAAAGGTGGAAAAATACTGGCACTGTTGTTCACAAATACATCAAAACTAGATCAAAACTTGCATTCAAATGCCCTAAAAGTCTGCACAGTTTCCATTATGTAGAGAATAAAATACTACAATATCTGAAATATAAGTGGTGGCTCATTTACATTTTGATACTGCACCTGTATACAATGTATACAAATTTTATTAGGCATACAATTAGTTTGGATATTGCCAGCCCACAGAAAACTCACAGCATTTTATGACCAAGATTCCACCTTGAGGTTATTGCTTGCTCCTTTCTCCTCTGACTGTACATAGAGGGAGACAAGTATTAAAACACAGATTCATCCCACATACTTTTTGGTGCCCCAGCTAAGAAAATAGTTTATCAAAAATCAGCAATACTTCCATGTTATGATCTGGACCATATGTGAAATTCGAGATTTCGTTGGTTCTTATTTTTGGTATTTTTGTAGGCTTCCCACCACCTGCTATACAAGGCATATCACGAGATCCTGGTTTTCTACTAAATAAATTTTGTATCTTCTCTCATGCATAAAGCTGACTTATCACACATAATGTTGTGTGTAGTAACAATGACCTTCTAAATAACAGTTTCTCTCTCTAAGGTTAATTCTGCCATCCGTCTACTGTACCTTTTAAATATAGAAACTCTCAGAAACACCTTTCTACTGTTTCATGCATCATTCCATGATACCTGAGGAACATCAACAGATTGTAAGAATTGTTACCTGTTGATGCTTTTTTTTTCTCAGTAAAGAATTTTCATCCTTGCTAAGTATCAGCAGAAAAAAAGCAACACACAAAGTAATTCTGTCCTTAAATTTGAATGTATTTCACATGCTCTCAGTCAATCCACATATTGTCTCTGTTAAAGAGAAAAAAACCAAACAACAACAAAACCCCAAACACCCCCCCCCCCCCAAAACCAAAACAAAGAAAAATGATGGGATGAAGACATTCAGGAGTTCAAGGAAAACTGAGACCAATGCAACACATAAGGTACACACAGCAGCAGAATGGATATCTTTCCTCACCTTGACCATTATATGGTATCTTAGTTCAGCAAAACTTTTTCCAGCATGGAAGGAACCAACCCAAATGCTGGAAGGGAAGCTTTTATTAAAGTCTTTAAGCAGCTGGGCCCCTCCTTGTTAACCAAAGACAGCTGATGCAAATGGTACAAAAAGAGAGTAACATTAATGAGCCCTAATACGGCCTCAGTGAATTTGGTTAGTCTAGAGTTTTGTGCCTGTCCTGACAGAGCTCAAGTGTCTTGAGAAGACAGCAAAGCATTGAAGTGGAAATCCTTCCTAGTTGTTGTGTGATGGATGTCAAATGTTAGGAAGTTGTTGTCCTTGTGGATGTTTATACATATACATTTTTAAAGCAAAACATAAATAAATACATGAAACCACTGTGGAAGCCTAAATACAAGAGCAACCTTGTGTGCTGGTCCATAGATTGAAAGCAGATGTAAAGCTTTGTAATTAGGCCTGATTCAAGCTGCATGAAGTGCACAAAAGCAGTTGTTTTGGAAATGATGGGAGGGACCAGGGTAATGTAAACACAATTTGTCTCTTTGCTGCACATGGCAACAGATTAAAGAAAATGCAGACAAATTAATCACAGGGGAGAAAAAAAAGAAAAAGAAAAATCTTCAGGGAGGGCACTTACTATCATCCTTCAAAACTGAAATGTTTAAAGGTTGCACTTTTAGAGTTGTATTTGCTTTATGCCGACCTGCAACCTGATCAAAAGGCTCAACTAGTTTACGAAGTTCTATATTTATCAAACACATGTCTCTAAAAATGCATAATTAAAGTGATTGTGAGTTCATCAGGAAGAGATTACTGATAGCTGGCTCGTTTGGTCAATGAGACTCCTGCTTTACAGCATTTGGATCAAGACCTTGTGTTTGGGAAAGATTGAATGCCAGCAAAACCTTTTCCAGATGAATAACAACAACACAAAATGATGCTTGTAAGAGGTCACTGTAGATGTATCATATAATTTCATAAAAGTTTCTGCTAGTTTTGGTTTTTCAAAAGAAATTAAACACTTCCCATCCTTTTCCCAAAGAATTGAAGTGTGACTGCATATCAACAGCACATGGAATTCATAGGTTTCTCCTATATCCTTTCAAGGTGCGTTGGACCCTCTGAATGTTGGATCTAATTATTAAGACTCCTCTGACATCCCCACTTGAAAGTGAAATATCTTTGTTTATCTCAGTGCAGCCTGCTAAATTCTGTCAATCACACACAGTACACAAACACATTTCATTAAACTTAATTAAAATGTTACCTTAAACACTGAAGTTATGTAGGCTAAAATCTTTTACTTACAGTATTATCACAGATGAAAAAAGTCCAATTTTTTTCTTTGAGAAAGAAGATCTGCTATTTATTAACTGCCTGTAGCCATACTGAGGGCAGTGTTATAAATATTCACTATTCTTAATCTTTGCTTGGCATTATTCATCACATAACTCAAAAAGTTGCCACTATGTGGAAGCAGGATTTTATTTAAATTATTCCAAAAGCCAAAGCATCACAAAAGACCTGCACTCCTCTAGGATTCAACAGATGCATTCCCACCATACCTACTTCTATAACAGCAATATAATGCCTCTCTGTCTCCAATTTCGCCCCTAACCAGTATATAAAAAGCAGATTAGAAGAGTCCCAGTCTATTGTTTGGTGCAAGTTATGCCACATTATGCACCACCAGGGCTCAGCTCCAAGGTTTGCCATCAATTTTTTGTGGAAGCAAGTCACTGAGAAATGTTTATTTTAAGGGCATTGCCCTAGTAGGCCTTGCAAAAAGTTTAAAATAATGGAACACAGGTATTTAAAAATAATTTCAAGGGTATACAAATTGTTTTTAGAAAATATGTTCTCAGCATCCTGCACAGTGATTCCTGCTGTGGCCCCACACACAAGAGTATAGACAAAATGGAAAAAAGCTGAAGAGCCCAATATCTAAAACCAGCTTTCCTGGAACATCATTAGTAATTATTTTTGCTGACATGGTTTAGGGTTGGGTTTTGGTGGGGGTTTTTTTGGGGTTTGGTTGGTTTTTGTTACTGTTGTTTTGGGTTGGTTTTTATTTATTTATTTATTTGGGGTTTTTTTGGCTGACTACTGTAGGGTTTAATAGTATCAGGCTGAAAAGTACATAGAAGCACTTGCATCACTGCAGAGCAGCCATGAGAATTTTCTTCCTTCAGTTGCTACATTAAGACATGTTAACATCAAGTTCTTGCCCTGCAAAGGGTGACAGGATTTTACATTGTTCGTGTCTCAAGAATTCATAGTGCATATTAAAAAAAAAAGAAAAATATCACAACAGCTCCAGTGCCGTTCCATTAGAATTTTTAAACAGGATAGTGAGCTACATGTCTCCTTCATTTCCTATAATTAGAGGTTTAAATGCACTTTAAAACATTAGTGACTGGTGTAGCTTTAGCCTGAAACAGGTCATAGTAGAGCATAGGTCTGCAAAAATAAATCTCACAGAAAGAGAAAGCACCGAGAAGGATTTTCCAGGTGGTTTCCTTGGGGTAAAGGTGATGTGAGCAAGAGTGGAGCTGTCTGACAGATGCTCCTTCCACAATCATCAACCATTGACTAAATTGGGCTTCAGAGCTACTTACAAACTGATTCACAGAAAGCCTGTGTACAGCACTACTCCCAAAAGAAGATAGTTTTGCATTGGGGTTGTTTTTTAGTGGGTTTAGAGTTGTTTTTTTTTAATGGATTTCCCTGTTTGATCACCAAGTCTGAGGCAGTAAAAGTAGGGAACTCTAACTCACCACAGTACTCAGGGCTCTGTGTTCCCCAGAGTGAAAGAGATTCCTACAGCCTCAGAGGCAGTGAAGCCAAAAGCACAACAGCTCAAGCTGATACAAAAAACATTCAGGAAATCAAACTCAGAGGTTGAGAAAAATAAAAGAAAAAAGAAAAAAAAAAGGAAGTCGTTTATTTTGAACACAGTGACATTAAATTCCAATTTAAAGGCAATTCAGGAATCACTGCAACCATTTCAAATTAGTCAGCCTAGTGGTTTATGAAAACAACATGAACCTTCTCTCAAAGCAGGGATTCTCCCCACTCCCCCTCTCCCAAACACGCACACTTTGGACGATGCAACTCTAGAATGACTTTTTAAAAGGATATTTAGTGCCTCGTGTCACCTTTGAGAGGCTCTACTTTCAAGTCAGAGGAACCCCTGTGGCTTCGGTGGGGAGATTCCTTTCCTGGCAAGGAGGGCCCAAGCAGGAAATCATCTTCTCCAAGGTTTCATAGCAATATCCTCACCACCTCCTACAAGCTCAGTACCCCTACTCAAAACAAGAATACCAGGGTCATAAAGGCAGACAGTAATTTTCTTTCTACTTTGCAGAGAAGAAAAGTAAGGGAGGGGAAAAAAGATTTAGTGTCTCGGGTTTTGTTTTACTAACTTGTTTCCTTGTCACTGACATTTCACTTTCTCAAAAAAAACCAACAAAACCCTACAAAAAACAAAGCAGCCTTCGATTGAGAACTTATTTTCACTATTTTGCAATGCACAAGTACTTCTTAACTGAGAGTAGTGTGGTTATAAGGTGTCTAAGGTTAGGGTGAACCAATTCCTAAACTATACTGAGCTTTGTTCCATATTCAAATACAAACTGGTATTTTTCCAATCCACTAGGAAGCTAAGATTAACTCCAAAAGATGTTACTGTCCTGCAGAAGCCTTCTCAGCAGGCTGGGAGCTCTGCAGCCACCAAGCCAATACCAGCACAGTTCAAATGAATCAAAGGAGTTTCAAAATGTGTCTTCAAGAAGTTCAGCTACCAGGTGTCTGCTCTTAGTGAATACAGCTCTAGCTGTATTCATAGGTAGGCCTTTTCTCTAATTAATAATACATAACATTAATTTTAATCTCTGATCAGTTCACATTTTCTGAGTTTCAAAGAAAGTTACCCTTAAGCTCCCCTTTCCCTCTCAGGATGGGTGATGTTCTCTTAATGTTTCAGTGAGAACAAAAGCAATGGCACAGGGTGGCAAACAGATGGGTGCCTCCTCTGCTCTTCCAACTACATACTCTTGGCAGAGGGAGATCTGAACCTTAAGGTTTGGAAGTTGGAAGTCAAAGACCTTTATTGTACTCAAGTATTTCTCCTCCCTAGGATCAATTCTTATGGCAACCAACAAATGGCCAGATACAAAGATCAGCTGGACCATCTTTCAAGAGAGAGCCAAGTTAGAAAAAGCAAAGAATTTTTCTTCACAGAGCAAACCTGTAAGGTCTGTAAGTCAAATGCAGTAGCAGCTCTCAGGTAGTCCTTTAGTGTTATTTAGATAAATTAATTCACACACATCCCCAGACGATTGCTTTATTATGAGGTTTTGGGGTTTTTTTTAGATCAAGACCATCTTGTTCTCATAGGATGCACGTCAGGAAAAAAAAAAGTCTTACATGAGGACATTAGATACACACTTTGCTTCTATCAAACTATGTCTGAGATTTTATCCTCTTTATACTTGACCCAGTCCCAACAGCATTGCTCACAGCAAAAGCATTGGCAGTATCCCTTGCCTTGAAGGCTTATTTGCTCTTAAAAAAAAAACTATGCACAACTGCCCAGTCACCTGAAGGCCAGGTGGATTATTCTTCCCTTGGCTGAGTTTTATCTCTGTCAGTATTAAAATATTTGGAGACTTGATTATTTATGAAAATTGCTTTGATCCCAACAAGTTTACCTTGCCAGGTTCCTGTAAGTGTAAAACTCTAGGAGCTCTTGTCCAGAAATCAAAGATCTTTTAAGGCACATGTCTGCAAATTGCTTTCTATCCTCAAATATATAAATATACAGTATTTCCTCATTATTTCTACTCAACTGCCAGTGTAATGAACTCTTCATAAGTTTCCTTGTGGCACATTAAAATAGTCCATGCCATGAGGCAGTTCAAATCTCAATCAACACATTCTTAGCAGTTGTTTCTGCTCAATAAAGAATTATTCTGTTGGTTGGTGTGGTTGTTCAGTGGTAGCCATGACAGACTTAAAGATACATGGAAGTATAGGGAAAGGTAACCCAGATGGATTGCCATCTTTTGACACCTCTCTAGCCCTCATTAAATAAAGGCAACCAAGCTTTTTGGGAGACAACCCTCCATCCGAAGACCCCATCAGCTATTACTACATAGGATTAACCAAGAGTTACTACATAACATGAAAAATAGAAAAGATGGGATAAACAGTGGTATCAACTTTGTATAATCTCCCTTTAATGATTTTTTTCGTCCCCACCCCACCCTGATTTTGTTAATTCAGATAATGAAAGTTATCACTACATTTATAGAGGCAAAGGAATGAAAATGATTTCATGTTTCAAGCAGCTGTAGCAGACACTTCAGGCTGCTTCCAGCACCACATTCCCACCAGCAAACAATTTTCTGGGTACTCCATGCACTACTAAAACCCCCTTTCTACTCCAAAGAAAAAAAGAAAAAAAATTAAAACCCCACAATGCCCAAACCACGTTACCAAACTCAACACACTGGCACACTCACTTTTGCTGGGAACACTTCAAGGCACACAGTAAAGATGGTTTCACATTTCTGCTTCATTCAGACTTAATAAAAAGCTGAGCAGTCGTGGGTGAGGATGTGTTACTGAAACTGATAGAAATGTAAAATGCTTTAAAATTGAAACTATTGCCCTTTAAGTGGCTGGAGATAATAGCTGAGCTGCAGCCATGCTGCTTTTAATTTAACAGCACTGAGTGACAAATGATAGCATGACATGGAGAGAAATGGCCTCCCTGCAGAGTCTTGCTCTTTGCGAAGTTTACAGTGGGCTTACTAATCAAATATGAAAATAAGCACACTGTAAGCAGGACCTTTTAATTTATGAAGGGACTTGAACTAAAACCTCACAGATTTCTCAGGCAGTTAAGCTAGAAAGCTTTTCCATCTGGAAATTATCTTCTGCTAAACAGAAAAGGTGAAAGTGAGAAATTTACAGCAAAAGACCAAACAACAATGTATAAATAAGGGATTTTTGGAAGTCTTTAGAAATCTGTAGCATCGTCAAAGTCAAAAATGCTATATAAACCAAGGGTGTAAAGTTCCTCAACTCTACCAAGGTAGCCTTCTTTAACCTTAGAATTGTTTCAAAACTTGTTTTCCTCAGTGATTCTCTTGCTGATCACCAAATACCACAAGACTTGTCCTCAGCCCCCTATTTTTGCCATTGTATTTACTCACATGGTTTATCACAGTGTGGTGATAATAACTGTGCTCTCCTACTTCTGACCCAGCTCCAAGCTTAAGCTCAAGTCTCCCATTTTCTAGCCTTTACTACCTGATGATTTTTGCCTTTGAATTAACCATTCAGATCATCATATTGTCCTACAATTCAAATGTTGCATGAATTCAGTTTCTAAACATGAGTAGTATCTGATAACCCCAACTACAAAGCAAGACGTTAAACAAAGTTTACGCAACCCAATAAAGGATGGTTTGCAGGGGATAGCAACTTTTGTCTCAATCCTCTCAGTAGAAGGCTTATTCAGGCATTGAAGTATGACGTAAATTAGCTTTGAAACTTGATCACAGAAGAGCAATTTTGGGGTATATAAAAAATTAAGCCTACATTAGATTTATGCTGACACAGTTAATGTGGAATTTTATCAATAGGCCAATAAGTCAAACTAAGCTGTTCCTGTAAAGAAGCAAGTGGTATACCTTTGCTTCTCCATGGCAGAGCTGGCCTCTTTATTTTGGTGAGAGGAGACAGTGTAGCTGCTGTGCTAGAAAAAATGCGCAGAGTCTCAGGTGCAGCAAGAATTCTTGGATCCCAAAGCCTTTGCTGGACCCCAAAGCACCTCCTGTTTAGAGGAGGTGCCACACCTGCCCCATCCCACCCAGGAGGAGGAGGGAAACAATGCAGGGTGATGCCCAGTACACAGGTGCCACAGTAGGACAGAATTCATCACCCTGCTCCACCAAGCACTGCCTGTGGCCACACACAGGATCCTAATGCATGATAAATTATGCTGTCTCAGAGGACGACACACAGCTCTTTGTCTCCAAGTATTTTCCTGTTATGCAAAGGGTAAGTCAAAATTCTGATTTATGTGAGGCTACAGGGACGCTTCACTTTGTGAGAGGGTTTTTGGTGTGTGTGTTTTAGGCTTCATGTTCGTGTCCTGTGCACAGGACAAGCACAAAGGTGGTGCAGTTCAAAGGAGCATAAAGGACTTGTGCTCATCTGTCATTCAGTGACAGCAGAGCTTGGGTGCTTGGCTTCTGCAGAACTTTAAGTTTCTGTAACTTAATAAGGAGGTAGGAAGGCTATTTGAAACCCTGTGCACCTAGTTTAAATATGTAACAAAGAAAAGCTAGGGACAGAGTTGGAAAAAACATGTCAGCTCAACTGACAAATTCAAGCAGCTGCTGCTATTTTCTACTTTGTTTTATTCAGGGTAAAAGAAAAAGAGCACACAGATTTAAATAACTGAATTTGCACAATTCACACCAAAGGAAACGCTGTCTCTTCAATGGCAAAGACTCAGCAGTGTTTGCCCAGAGTCGCAGGTAATCAAAGGTAACATGGGCATAGACCAGACCTCGCGAGTTCTAGGATGTATCTCTGGCAATATTTTAATTGCTGGAGCCGAGCTCTGTCATCCTATTAATGCTATTGAATAAAAGCTTTCATTGGAAGTAATGGTTTTGCATCCTAAAATTGGTCCTAATCTACTACACCTTTAGGTAATCAACAGACACTCCCTAAGGGGTTTAGTTTCCACAGCCCCCACTGAAATTCTGGTAATGGAAATTTGACATGCAGAACCCAAATCATCCAAAGCCACTAGTCCTGTTAATTAAGGGCCTCCTGCCTTCAGATTTCTTCCAAAAGTCAGATTTTCCTTTAGCTCTTCCAGACCTCCCTTGTGTTGCTGTTTCAGTTGCTTCAACCTCAGCTCTGCAATGTCTTTACCAGAGCTGTGGGGTTATGTCTATATAACAACACTTTAAAAAAGCTTTAATCTTTCACTAAAGCTCACAAGGTTCAATTACATGAGAAATAGTCAAAACTCTGATCAGCAGAGCCTAATTAGGGTAGGTGTGGCCCACTATCCCTCCCTGCTGTAACTAGCAGTAAAACATGCAGAAACCAAGAGGAAGAAAGGATGGGGTAGAGACAGAGGTGATCATATTAAACAACTGACTAATCATTCATAATTTCGATTCACATGTATAGTAAATACATCCTCTTCCTTTTCATCAGCA
The DNA here is from genome assembly GCF_001604755.1 of Lepidothrix coronata. Classification (NCBI taxonomy): domain Eukaryota; kingdom Metazoa; phylum Chordata; class Aves; order Passeriformes; family Pipridae; genus Lepidothrix; species Lepidothrix coronata. The sequence goes on along the minus strand of NW_016690273.1, from coordinate 3,284,506 downwards.
TGTGTTGACACCTAAGGTAATTACTCCCAGAAAGTTAAGTCTCTGAGGCAATATTTCCATCCTGTTTAATTGCACAAGTACCAACTTGCAGTCCATTGGTGCTGATGAACAATGACACCCTCCTGTCAGCCAAGTAATTTGTTGGCAGAAAATGCTACAGACACTTTCTTCTCTATCTATCTTTCAAAGCTTCTCATGCAAACAAGGCAGAGTAATTAGGACTGACCTTTGGCTAATGCTGGTTGCCAATCAGTGGTGCTGCCCTACTCAGCAGCTGCATTTATACATTCCTATTTAACAACCAGGAGGACAAAATATGCATGCGGAGCTCACGGCAGGCAAACAGCAGCACTCACAATCTGCTCACCATCCAGGTTTAGGATGTTTCCCTAGTACTGCTAGAGACTACTGTTGCAAGTGCCCAGAAGGAACAAAATGTCATGACACTCCACACCTCATAAGATTAAAGGCAAATTTTAGACTAAAACCCCAAAAACCTCACAAACACAAAACAAAAATTCGACAGGCAATTATAGAACTTTCAGTGATAAAAAACTCAGGCAACCAGGGAGTTGCAGAAAGTGTGGGCAAACCAAAGTATTGCAAGTCTGGTCTGGGACCTGTGATGTGACAACCTTGTGGAAAAGTTTATTTGAAGCTTCAAAACACTGAGGTTCAACAGTTAAAAGTGACCATATAATGCTCCATTAGTGTTTTCATAAGTGACTTCCCCAGGACAAGGAAGGACACAGGGGGCTGTCCAGTCTGTCCATCCCCCTAGCAAGCCATCTCCCTAAGCCTTCAGGGTTTATTCTGAGCTCCCCTGCTCCAGGCAAACTGATTACAGCCTCATTCACTGTCAAGCAAATCCAAGGGAAGACAAATCACCCTGCATTAATCTTTTACAGTGTACATGCAATACAAAAGAGTAGTAACTTGACACTTTAATCGTGGCACTTTTACAAGCTGCTGTTCTCCACCAAGCTGATAGCGCCTTCTGCACTTGGGCACATCATTGCAAGCCTCATCACAGCTGTCACAGCATGAAAAATGCCATCTCTACCTGTTTGTACGTATAAAGATTAATCTAGAAGTCAATGGAAGCTGCTGGTGCCTACCCGGACAGAGGAGGAAGCAAATGGTGCTGGATCACAGGTATCCAAGCACCACACAGAGGGTTTCAGCTTGCACTGAAGATGCAGAACTGCTGGCATAGGGATTCAGGAGCTAAAGGCTGTCTTCTCCATACACCCCAAACACAAACCCAATAGATTCTCTGTCTAGTACAGTCTGACTCCTCAGATTGTAAAATGAAAATTTTACCCTAAGGAAGCCTTTTGTCAACAAGACACCTTTTTACCTCCCACATCCACAGGGTTAAGCTACTGCAAAAGCTCCTCTGCTGTTTTCAGCATTTACAATTTGTCAAATGTAGCAAAAAGGATTTGTCCAGTGACATGCACTGTCTTTCACAGATAGACATAGAGGACAGAATTACATCAGAAACCCATAAGTAATCAACTAGGTCACAAGAAAATACAAACTTAATGGTCTTTTCCTAATCTACACTTTAAAGAAGTCACCTTCATCTGGGGAGAAGGGGAAGGAAGATTTGTATTATCATTATTAATTAATGACAAGTGAGGTCACACTCCTGAAGGAGTCCTGCCCAAAGAATTTTCATTAGCCAACAAGGCAAGACATACAGGCTATATCTAGAAGAATTTGTTGAGATAAATTCTTTTAAGTCATGCACATTTGTCTCTCTAAATTATTCTATGGAACAAGTCTTTCCCTTTGGACCAGAGGAAATAAACAACTTTTCTTGAGGAGATCCTGAGCCAAAGTCTTCCTCCGAAGCCAGGGAAAACTGCAGTTTCTCAACACCTTCAACTAGATACAGCTTGCAGATATACGCAAATGTGTGTATCATATATACATAACACACACAGAGCTGCAGGAAGATATTTGAAACAGAGCAGCCTTTCATATTTACTTTACAGCCACCATAGGACACAACAAATTAACTGTACTAATCAACTAATAGAGAACATTAACTCTTTCAAAATCTAGATGTTGTGGTTCCTGAATATGAGAATTGATACCAGACAGTCTTTAGTCACTGACTGTGTTACTGATTATGTCCAATTATGGCAAAGAAAAAGGAGTCTGAAACATTTGAGCTGGAGCAGAGAGAGAAGCATAATTTGTGCCTTATGTTAGGCAGATCCTCTTCACTATTAGAACATTATTCAATTATTCACAATCTATTTACCATCAAGGAGACAATCCAGCCATGTGCTCTGTAATATTTACCATTTCCCCAAGCTGTCTGATGCTAAACACGTTCTATTAATAGGGTACCAAGGGGTGATGCTGAACAAAACTGCACTGGAGTGGCTCCAATCATGTTCAGCTCACAGAAGATTTGTCAAGGTGGGAGGTTGAGTTTCAAGCCTGGAATGTAATTCATTTCAGTGCCCTGACAGGAGGAGGCATTAGTGCCTTCTGCATGCAGGGTAAGCAATACTCCAAGAGCCAGCAACAGAACAGCAACATGATTATCCCACATATCCTCCACAAAGAATGCCTTCTGTGTTTCAGTGCCACAGAACTGCTCCCTCTTTTTGCCAGGATAATTAACTGTGATCTTTTTACTTATCGCTGTGTCTGGCATACAAAGCTCTGACACACATGCAGCATTCAGCATAAACCAGACAACACTCCCTGAGTACAGGAGAGGTTTGGGCAAAGCCCTGCCTTGGAGGAACAACAGACGTCAGTGCCTTTCCACTCCACAGCCACCTCCTTTCCTCAACCCCAAGTAAAAAGAAATAATAATAATGAAAAAAAAATAAAAATCAACCTATATCAACTCATAAGAGAAACTTCTAATTCAACAAAAGATTTGCAGGTTCCAGGCAGCTCCAAATAGATGAGATACTCACTCTCCACACTGAGGATAGCTTCTAAGATGTGTTTAACACCTAACCTGTCCCCAGGCATAAAATTATTTCCCTCCCTCCCATCATATATAACTTTGATTTAGAAAACATCTTTATGGTATGTTAGCCCACGACTAAGTGAAGGAAGGCAGGCAGTTCTATTTCCAACATGCAGATAATACATGTTATAGGGAATTTTACCACTTTTTTTGAAAGGATTCATACCATCATGTCTGTAAATCTTATGGATTATAATGCATTTCATAAAAGGAGAAACCATTGGGTCTAGCTAACACTAAGAAGAGCCAAGCATCCATCTCAAGGCACAGCAAGCCTAATGAAAACAAATGTAAGTCCCCTTACCTCCAGCAGTTCAGGAAGGAAAATACTGCAAGGGTTGAAATAGAAAGTGAGGTTCAGGGAGATACAAGAAGGAAAGAGAATGAGGGAAAACACCGATTTCATGGCCACCCTCCTGGAGCTGCAAGGATGGCATATGGGTCCCCAGCTTAGTGACCATATGCCCATGACAGCTCTGGGCAAGTGGGGAGACCATTTCCCAGAGTCACCACTCCCCCTCATGGCACAATATTCAACAAAATAAAGGGTAAACCCAAAAGAAGTGTGAGAGGCTGCTCTCTGCACTGCTTCATATTTTAGTCTAACACAAAGTCACCCCCACAAGCTCAGAACATGATTTTATCAGCATTGCACAAGACTTATGGAAGTACCAGGCACAAGACTTATGCTAGTAGCAGGAAGGTTCTCCAAGTGCCTTGACCAGAGCCTAGGAAAAGCTCCATGGGAAAAATCCTCACTATTTTTTTAAGCCCCATCAAAACCCCAATTCCTTGCAGCCATAGCACTTACTGGGCTTTAAACCACATGTTGAGGATCAATCATCCCAAGCTATAACATGCATTTGTCCACACTGTTTCCTTCTAGCATGCATGGCAAACACAGCAACAAGCCTTTCACTCTCCAATGTTAGATGCTCCTAAAAAATAAGTTATGAAAACTTTAACTCAGGCAGAGACCAAAACAGATCAGAACCACAGGGATCCACAGACCAGCTTGTGTCTGGGACACTTTGTGCCCCATGTGTGTGGAAGGCTGCCACCACTCCAGATTTCAGACCAGGAACTTTCACTTCACAGATAGCAAAGAAATCTTTGCATCACCCCCAGGCAAGGACAGGCACAGCAGAGCTCCCAGCCTATGCAGCATCTCAAGGTCACAGGGCCAGGCACCCACACCAGGGGCTTTCCATGGAGACAGGCACTTTCTCTGTCTCTGGGGCTTCCAGTCCACCTGTAGCACAGCAGCCATGTCAGGAAACCTTCCTCTCAGCTACAACATAAAGGCCTTTCAAGCCAGATTTTAACCTGTGATAGCCTACAAACTAACGCATAACACTTACCACAAGACAGCTCTAGGTTTACATCACATTTGAAAGTAACAAGAAGAACAACGTCAAGAGTTATTTTATTTTTTGCCAGCCAGCAGAGAGCAGCCCTCAGGAAGTCACAATATGCTTGACCTTCAGAGAGAGCCAGACCCCTTCTTACTTTAAGTATGCACAGCTGTGACAGAAGAACCTTCATTTACACCCAAGCAAAGAAGCTGCCTTCAGATTACATAGTATTTTAAACAGGTGCTGAAGATTACACATGATAAAAGGTCATTAAAAAAAAAGTACATTAATTCCAGGGGCTATTTTGTTTTGGTGTTGTTTTTTTTTTTTTTCTTTATAACTGGTTTTAATTGACTCTGCAGGATAGAAAGCCAGAGTAGTTTATTAATCCCAATATCAGTTTTGTCCCTGAGTAAAAGTTTGGAATGAATCTGCTTTCATCTAGATCTGTCCCCTGAGTAATTCTGTGGAAGACAATCAAGTTACAGCATGGGAAAATACACACATTTATATCTAAATGCAAGCTCTCTTTATTAGTCACTGGAGATGGATGTAGGTGTAGGTAGTGACTACTGATATCATTTAAAAACTCAGATACACCGTTTCCCCTAAAGATATGTGGATGCTAAAATGAAAAAGTTGAAGCTGCTCAGGTCAAATGTTAAGCTCATACAACAGAAACAAAGGTTCCTGTGACAGGAGGACAGATTTCTGGTTGCTTGGCTCTCCAATGTTGCTCCCTGATGACCACGGTGTCCATGAGGAGCACTTCATGCACCAGGTAATACACATCTAGATGACTGGGAGATTTTGGGGCCCTGGGCTTATGACATATTTCTTTCTCCCATGTCATTATATAAAACTGCTCCTGTATCAGATGATCATTTCCAAAGCTTTTTCTGGAAGGAGGTAAATCCTTTAACCGCCTTGGAATAAATCTGCAAGTCATTAGGCATCTCAAGGGACACAGGGCTCCAGCTGTGCCAGGCTGGAAGGCAGTGCTCTTTCCAGGCTTGGATAGCAAGAAAGGGAACAGGCATCTTTCTATTTAAGCCTCAAAAAGAACCAAGATACAAGCACAACACAATTTGATCGTCTTTCATTTTTGTTTCTGTTTGACTGCAGCCCAGTTAGTTTCGATTTGATTTGCTGGGATTTATTCACTCTCATCAGTTAACAGGAATTAAAACAAGGGGAAGGCCCTGCATGTTTGATCAACCCACCCACAGAGCTTTGTAAACATCCAGTGAATCTACATGTGGTATCACTCAGTTAATAAATAGAAGCTCATGCTTTCCCCATCCCTGTTACTGTGTCCTGGAAGGCAGTGTAGTACACCAGCTCCTCTCAGACAAGAAGCAGGATGCTGGTTTCCACAAAGTAACTATGCCAATGGAGTTAATATAGAATTGGAGTTCAATCAAGACACAAAATAAGATTTCATAACACCTTCAGAGACACATCTGCAATCTGAGCACACCACAGATGATGCAACAGTGCCACTGTACTGCAAATGAGTCATGTCCTCTTTGTCAGAAAAATCCTGAAGAGTAAAGAAGTTCAAGGCTATGTCAGAAATGTTTTGCCTCTGGGTAGGTTTTATACTTCTTGCACTTTGTGAAATTCCTTGTACAGAGAAAAAGAAAAGGGTCAGGGCATGACATCAAAGTTTGCACAGGTGACACAAACCTCTTCATGTCCTTCTGTCCAGCAAAAGGCTTTCACAAGACCAATCTTTTGCTGCACACTGTATCCAAGAGTGAACAAAATTCTCCCTATGATGCCCAGGTAGGAAAACAGATCAATTTAGTTGTGTTTGTTAACTGACCCATTAATAAGTTCTTAAAAAATGTCAGTTCTCTGCTGGCTGAACCTGCACTGCTCAGTGCTCCAAGCCCTGGGACTGCTGGGCTCTGGTGGTGCCAGCTTCAAAAATAAGCCCATGAGTTAAGCAGAAGTGATGGAACTCAATATAAATCTAGTATTCATCTACTAATTTTTTTTCAATTTCCCAGGACTCACAGAGCAGGGCATAGATGTTTCCATGCATACAAGTGACATAAACATACTATATGGTACTGAATAGATCTGTATTCTCTGTATATTCCTGTGCTACCACCTTGCAGGTGCACGGCTTGCAATGAGACCCCCCCTTCTCATCAGAAAATGCTCTTTTTTGGAAATTCCGATATTCTATGAAAAATCTAAAAATATTTATCCCCAAAGCAAGCTGATAAGCACCTAATAAGTTTACAGATGTCCCCACCTTGGTGTTTCTGCTATGAGGACTGTACCAGAGCAGACAGAAAGCTATGGATTTGAGGGAGCACAGGAAGCCATATAAACTCCAGTTACACATCTGGTTTGAGCCTAGAAATTTCCAGTTCTTCGCAGGTGGGCATGAATATCCACATTCTCTTCCCTTGGGCTTCTGGAGGCCTGTGTGGAGGCAGGCATCCCAGAAGGTCTTTTCAAGCCTTCAGCAGGGTTGTAAATCCTGATTTTATTCTGGCCTCCTCAGAATTTTATGCTCCATGGACAAGAAAACCCTCCAAAACATTGAGAATCAGGATTGTCTAAAAAAATCCCCTGAAGGTAATGCTGTGGAATCCACAGCTAGATGTACTCAGTCATTTGAAAAATGAAAAAAAGATGGAGGTTGGGTTTTTTACCTCTTTTGAGGGTGCTGCCCAGCATCATATACTAAGAAAATTAGTATTATCTGAGGTGGTGAGTGATGTATATTGATGGTATTCCATGCATCACATTTTCTTCATTGACAACTCCCAGTGTCCACTAAAGAGGTCCTGTTTTTAACTTTGGGGGAAAAAAACCCAAATCCAAACACATATTTTATTTTAAACTCCCTGGGTTGCTGTTCTGATGTCTAAATTATCATTAAAATCTACTCTGAGTTCCCAAATGAAGACAGAGGAATTTGTTTCAAAACAGGACAATTACATAAACACTTTTTTTGTTTTGTTGTCCCTTTCACTGCTATAAATCATTCTCTCTAATAAAAATAAGATCTATTATGACCACATGGAGTCAGGGATCTGAAGCTTTAATTGCCATAATCATCACCCTCAGTTAATGCAAGAAAAAGAAAGGTTACAGGTAAGTGGAGAGGTGAAAAGCCTTTACTCAAGCCATAGGATTCCTCCTTCAAGCTTTTGGTCATTGTCGATACACACTGTAGTGAGAAAGGTCCTTGAGAGGCAACATTAAATGATCTTTAAAAGAATATTCTTTGAACACAAATTCAGCAAAAAAACAATGCAGTCAGCAAACAGCAGAAAAATATTGTTTTCCCAGTACCTGAAGAAATAAGAGTGAAATTATTAGAGCTGCAAAAACACTTATTTTCTCTTACAGAGCAAAAACTCACCAACAAAATCAAGTTGTTTGATTGATTTTAGTTTTTATTAAGTCATCCAGGCCTGCTACAGCCATAGTCTCCTTGTTAAAATCTACTGCAATTTCATTTATTAAACATAAAAAACCCCCATACAAACCCATGTCATATTCTTAAATTTCTCAAAGCTACAATTGACTTGTAACAAAATCCCCCAGTGCATTACAAAACAGGGCTGTCAAGTCATAACAGCTCTATTACAGCTTCTGCTTCAGTCTCTGCTAGTCTTTGTACAGACTGCCAAAATTTTCACCTACCCAAGGGAAGTTATATACAACAACAGAGAAGAGGAAATTGTCCTCCTATGAGTTGTTCTCTCGCTGAACAGATTGCACAGGTCGTTCTCTTGTTACTGAAATGGTGAGGGTGGAGGGCTGAGGGAGAGGGAGAGAAAAGCCATGGACGGGCAGCAGGAGAGCAATGTGCAATTGTGGTTTTCCCCCCACTTTGTGACTCTCACAGTATGTCAGTGTTTTGTAACAATAAACAGGCGATGCTGAGCAGCCCAGGGGCAGAGGGACCACGCTGGGAGGGAATCATCCCTGATTCAGACATCAGCAATGTTAATGCCTGCCTCAGACAACTCCAGCAAGTTTTGGCATCTGCCTGTGTCCAGCATACCACGGAAACGGGAACCATGATAGTCTTTTAGTCCAAAGACTTTTCAAGTGTAGGGGTGGGAAGAGCTCTGTGATTCCAAGTGAATCACATAGTCTGAAGAGAAAAGATTGAGAGGTTTTCTGCCTCAGGCCATGCTTCAGTACACCAAATGAATTCTGTGAGATCCCAGACTATTGCTTTCTTAAAAAACTTGGGTGACAAATGTTTCAGAACTGCTTTTACTGCTGATTTTGAAGCACGGCTACCATCCAAGTTAAAACTTCTGAATTATTACCATCACTGTATTTGTTTTCCTCTTTGTTGTAATTGAGTCATTCCTGCCCTTTGTACAAAGCTGATTTAAGGCACATTAAGAAGTTTGAGCAGAAGGGCGAAAATTTCCAGTTGTTAAGCTACAAAGTAGACCTGAGTAGGGGCCTCTGGTGGTCTAGTGGTTAGGGTGCAGGACTCTCACCGCTGCGACCTGGGTTCGATTCCCAGCCCCCCGG
>NW_016690273.1:3098301-3275607 GCF_001604755.1 Lepidothrix coronata | reverse complement strand
TTTTTTTTAATATTCTTTGTTTTTATTTTAGTCATCATCTGTTTTTATTAAAACCACACCATTCTGCAGCTAAAATTATTATTCTACCACTCTAAATCCTGAGTAGGAGGAAATGTCTACAATGAATTTCGTTTATAGGGGGTAAAAAAAGTCACAGGCAAATCTCAATGTCTGGTGGGATTCACATGGATAAACTTGTATGGTGCAAGATCAGAAAAGGGAAGCGCAGCAAGGCAAGCAAAAGTGAAACTCCTGAAATACTGCTTTGACTCTAAAACATCTCCTAAGTCATCTCCCATCCTGATTTTTGGGGTTTCTGGGAGGTTGGTCTGTAAGACACAGCAGATGGGGAGGTGCTTTTGCCAGCACAGGGAGGAGGGATCAGGACGATGTTTGGTGGGGACAGCAGGGGACAGCAGGTACCAGGGAAAGTCTGCAGGAGAAATGCAATGCTGGGACACACAAAACTTTTGTGGTTTGAGCCTAATTTTGGGCCCTGCTGAATTGCATGAGCTCTGAGAGTAGGGAAAGTGAAAGGAGTGAACCATCCTGTGAAAATAAAATGCTTCAAACTAAACTACACCAAAGCACTGTTTTCTGCTGGGTGGGGAGGGCGGCCAACAGAAAAATTAACATCAGAGATGCTTATTTGAATCCCTGGTCAGACTGTGGCAACAAGCTACCTGCCCTTCATTTTCTTGTTCATTTAAACAAATAGTTTTTAACATTTATATGTTTTTTCTGGCTTCATTTCTGCCCAGTACTTTAATATTAAATGTTTTACTCTGTGCTCCCATGAACACAGTGAGACTGAACACTCAGTGTTTTGTCCTTGTGCCAGGAGGAGAAATCCAGCCCTGTGGGGAGGGCTGGGCTGATCCCTCAGGAGCATTTTGGGATGAGGATCACAGCATTCCTAAGGTGGATGCTGCTTTGGCTGAGGCATTGAAGAGGCAGCACCTTCACAGCTGCTCAGGGTCACTGAGGCATATGTACTTTGCCAGCTGAGAAGCAGCTTCAATGTACAGCTACAGCACAGCTTCTTCTGGGAAAAATGCATTTTATATACCCACAGGTGCCGTATATACACATGAAAATGATATCTGTGGGTGCCCAAGACCTCATGTTTGATGCTTTACATCCAGATGTGCTTTGTTGTTGCTTAGTGATGAATCAGATAAAAACTCAGCACCTGCTTCCCTAGATCCCCAAATATTAAGAATAAAAACTCTGATTACTTCAGACCCTTTTGCAAACATACACTTCTTAAAGCCTGGCAAACTAAACTCAGAATTAATTACAAATCCACGGTGAGTAAACTCACTGTACTGAAGAAATTTAAAACCTGGAGTTTCTAAGAATATTAGGATTAACTGGGTAGAAGAAGAGTGGAGACAAATGGTATTTTTACCCTTACGTGGATAGAATAGAGTGAATTAAAAGATTTCTAATGATCCTAAACAGTGGACCTCAACTACCTTCTTAAGTTGCTTGACCTCATCATCCAACTTCAAAGTGATACAGCAGTGATGAACCTCAGTTGCTCAATTCTTACTAAAAGCAAGTAATGACATTTGCTAACCAAATGCTTCTTTAATGAAGACAGTAGTTGCTTGATTGCAAAAATTCAAAACATAACCTAGTCATGCAGTAAAAACATTTGTATGTGTGTGTTTTATGTCTGTTTCACAATTAGGAATCCTGGGAATCAGACAGAGTGATTCATGCATTCAGGTTTGCAGAGTCTGAGAGATTTGCTATAGCAACTTAAGAGACCAATGCAGGGGCAGCTACTGGCTATTCTCTTGGAGGAGTCCAGGCAACTGGAGAAGAGCAAATATCATCTTCAGCTTTAAAAAGAGGAGAAAAGCAGAGCCAGGCAATTACAGAGTAGGTACGCTAACCTCAAATACCAAAAAGATATATACATCTCACACAATACATTTCTAAGTGGCTGGAGGATTACAAGGTCTTAAGAAACCAACCAAGATTTGTCAAGAATAAACAAATCATGTCAAACACATCTAATTCATTTCTGTGACGGGATAATCTAAAAAGTAGTAGATGTGATTTATCTTGTCTTTACTAAGACTTCTGGTGCTGTCCCACATGACATTCTTATGAGCTAACTGGGGAAATATGGGCTATGATGAAATCATTTTAACGTAAAAGCAGAGTGAGCTGAAAAATTCCGTGTACTGAGTATTCTTCCTTTATCAGATGTTGTCTGGTCATCTGAAAAACACAATGAAGAAGCCAGGAGAAAGCTGTCCTTTGTGTTTTGTGCTGTTCACCATTTGCATTAGTAACCTGGAATGATAAGCATGTGCATGTTTATATATGTGAATGAATCAGGGCCGAGAGAAATCTTTCTAGGATAAATATTTTTAAATAGGGAAAGTAAAATTCACTAAGAAATATCAAAGATTGGACCAAGGACTGAAAAAGGAACTGAGTACACACATATTAAATGGGGAATTACTGACCAGGCAGTGATAGTTTGGGAAGGATCTGAGGAATTAGAGTCGCTGAGAAAATGAAAGGAAGTCAATAGTATGGATACTTGTCTGAACTAACAGGAGTGGCATATGTGAGACAGCAGAAGTAACTGATTTCATTTGGCACTGCTTGGGCTTTTAGTGGTATAGATATCTAGGTCTGGGCATCATCGTTGAGAAGAAATGCAATGTGGAAAAGCACCTTTTGGGCACTACTAAGAAAACACAACAAGAACATCCGAATTTGTGGAATTCATTATCAGCAATTTATCTCTTGAGATTTGGGCTGAAACAAGGTTCTGCTGCTCTTCATGTCAATGCATCCTACTTGCCATTCCAGAACTGGCTGTGAGTACTAAAACTGTTTTACAGTAAAGGCAACAGTTATAAAAACACCAATAGCCCTTGTGCCCTTTAGGTTATGAAGCAAATACAATGTCCCAGTAAACATAAAGGGACAGACACAGGTCAGTGTAACACAGTTGCTAAAGTGAAAGCTATTCACAGTGAAAATGGTTTGTACACTGCATAGTTTAGACCCTCAGAGCTGCTTCCCTGTCTTTCAAATATCGCATTTATATATAAACCCACTCATTAGAAGTAAAAATGACACCATATGTATCCCCTACAGCACAGCATGAGTCACACCAGTGCTAGGAAGAACAAGTGGATCTCAGTCCAGCTGTTGTCATTTAAAGTCAAGTCCAATTCTGGGCCACTCTTTTCTGTGATTCCCATTTCTATTGAAGATACCAAGAAAAATGCCAAAAAAAAGTATGTTACACCCATGTCCATAAAATTTATCAACTTACAGACTCCAGGACAGGTATGTCATTCATTGTTTTGCACCAGTAAGCAGAGCAGTATACAAAAGCATGCAAAATCATTTATGGTACAGAAATTACTCTGTAAATTCAAGGAACTGGCAAACATCCAAACCACTCCTATTTTTCTAGGGAAAGAATTCCTGAGCGTTGCACGGTGGTGTTTTTGAAGACCCTGTACTTCTGTGAAGCATAAAGAAACAACTTAGTGGGGACATAAAACCCAGGCTAAATATCTAATACAGATACTCAGAGGCAAGAAATGGTCATGGGGTTAAATTACAGTAAGCTGTGGGCTATTTTATTTTGTCCAAAAGTACATCTTTTACTTGATTCAACATAGTAATAAGATGAAAAGAGGTCCACTGGCAAGGGAGGAAAAAACCCCAAAATTTTGGAAATACTTGACACAACTAAAATAAATGACAGCTTTTTCAATATCCAATAAGCAGGCTGTAGAAGATGATGATTTTCAGTATCCATGGAGAAAGTAAAGTCTTTGAAGGTCAGTTAAGCACAAATGCTGGTCTGTTTAGTTAAAACCTGCACTGCTTGTTTCTTTTAATAGATAATATAAGTAATATCTAGCTTTCACTCTGAACCCATGCTTTAACACTCAGAATTTATCCATATTTAATTACAATTTTATCACACTAATCAAATAAATTTACTTTGTCCTCCAAGCAATCATCTCAGTATTCCAGTATGTAAAAAATACTTTCATTATGTTTATTATAAAAATATAAATGTTTCCACTACAAATCATTTTACATTAGTAAGAGGCCATCTACAATTGCACAATATATAATCTAAATGAGTAAGTAATGCTTTGAAATACAAGTTAAAGTAAATACATATTGCCAATCAAATCACATCTATACATTGCTTATTGAATGCTAAGTTACAGCACAAAAAACTAGATATGTTAACAGAAATAAATAAAAATGGAAACTATATTTAAAGATACAAAACCAATAATAGGGCATGTCATTTTATAAGCAGTTGCCTTTTGCTTGATGTCAATAAATGATGCAAGTCCTGTACAGGAAGATGGCCACACAAATTCTAGTTTCTCTACTCCACAATGAAGAATTGTACACTGCTATGTATACATATGTACACAGGGACAGGGAGTATAGGATGCTTGCAACAGAGGCCACTTACAGTATAAATCAACTTCTTGACAGGGAGAGAAAAAATAAATTTATTTTAAAACTCTCTACTAACAGCAAAGAAAAGCAAAATTGAATCTCTTTTTTTTTCTCCCAAGCATCAGTGAGATTTAATCTTTATGCTGAGCATGCCTAAACAGTGGGCAAGGAACACGACACGATACATGACAGGAAGAAATTGAGGGTGGTTGATGCAAAGTTTTCTGTCATCATCTAAAACTCTAAGAACTGGTTCTGGGTTTTCAGGAGTGTTTCACAGATGTCTGCCCCCCCAACCCACCAGCTCCCACCTCCCCGTGGTGGGGGTGCACCCCCTCTCTCCCACCCTCCAGCAGCAGAATGAAGCTGAAGAGAAATGTCATGAGGAATGTGTTAAAAAAGCTGTCCTCACACAGATAAGGTTTGCAAATGGATTTTGGTGACTTAAATTCACTGGTAGTTTCTGATTCAGAGCAATCTCAACCTGAAGAAAAGAAAGACTGTGAATGAACTAAGCAAGGGAAAATACAGCTTGTCTCTTCAGCATGCTGCATTTTGCCATAGATCGTGGCAGATCAAGTGTTCTTTACATCTTAAATGCTTTATTTTAATTTCCTTCCATTTTTCTTTTTTCTTTTTAAATTTCAACTTACTTTAAAATCTATTCATTTTTCTTTCAGAGAGTATTCCTAATTATTATCCTGCGAGTGTGTTTCAAATCCAGTCCTTTACAGTTTGCTTACTGCCAGCACTCATGAGGAAGTCCCTAATTCTGCTTCTATTTAGTAATGTCTGCTAAATGTTGTGTCTCTATGTTTCATAAGTCCTGGACCCAGAAAGAACAATTTCAGCCCCACAAACCTGAGAAACTAATTATTCCCTAAGCTTAGGAGTTGGGAAGCTACGTGGAAGATGCTGAAGATGGGGGAGGCCTCTCACATCCCACCTCCCAGTTTCCTTTTTCCACTGAGAGATGTGAATGCTCTCCTAAAGACAGGCTCCTTCCTGCTTTCTTTCAAGGAACAGGTGCCCAAGGGGCCTGTACCAAAAATTCAGGTCCCCTACAGGATGGCAGCACCTGGACAGGGGTGTTCCAGATCAGATGTATGTAAAATTACAATCCAAAGCCCCACTTCACAGTTTAAGTCATCCTTTTAAACAATCTACTCCACCCTGGCTGCAAGTCATCACCTCAGCATAACTCCCCGTGGCTGTAGTAACATCTCCTAGTTCCTAGAACTGGGAGCAGAGCCTTCCGGATGGAATATCTCCCAGTGAACTCAAAAAGCATCATCAGCTAATGCAGGATGCAACAATCCTGGCTCTTTTTTTATATTTTCTAGGCAGATACACTTGAACACAACCTAAGAATAAGGGTCCTTATTAAGGCATGAAAACAGGCTTTAGGGAAGTGAGATGTGCCTGAGTGGGGCAGATACTGATCTAGAGATTGATACACACACAAGTGACAAAACTCAAGCCTGGCTTAAAATACCACTCACGGCAAATGGAAGAAATCCCAACAAGTCCACATGCTTTTGTCTACTGTCAGAGCTGGAAAAAAGACCATCTTTCTTTCCTTCTGTATTTCATGCATTATGAGTATAAAATTATCTAGTAATTAATCCTCAGACAATTTCTCAGGTTGAACCAATGAAGTTTTGAAAACATTTGGCACTTGGCAATAATACAGCCAGGTTAAGGTATTTAAGCATAAATATAAACAATAATGGAAAAAAAAACCCAACCAAAACCCAAAGAAAATAAATAAGCCTATTAAAAATTAAGACTTGTTTCTATTTAAATGAACACAGTTAGGCAAGGTAACATAATGGTGAAAATCTTTTGTCAACTAACTCAAAGTCACTACAAACTTTATTTCTGTGTTCCTTCCTGAAGCTGAAATAGCATGTTACAATGACATTATAGTAAATATGGCCAGGCAGGTTGTGAGGTATAGTCCTCTATTTTCCTTGCTTCTAAAGAAATAAAATACCTGTTACAGATCTCTTCTGTATAAAAATACTGCAAGTCTTTCTTTCTTCTTGTTTGCTGTATAGATCAAATACACAGCTTTTATGTCCATGTTTGCTTTTTGTGTTATTCAGTCACTTTAAATTCAAATGGCTCTAGGTTTTAGTAAGACTGATTTTTACTTGGTAGAATTTTTTTAACAATTTTTTTTCTTTCAAAATTGTCGTCTGCATTAACAGTCAGTCAAAGAGCACCCACCCTTTAGGATTGACAGATAGAAAACGAGTTTGCTCCTATTTTTAAGGCATTTATACTCAATACTTGAGTGTCTCAGTGGGTTTGAAATCTCAACCATTACGTTTCCAAAGCTGTTGCAAAGAGCTCCTTTAAATTCTGTCGTTTATCAGCCATCACTTTTGACCAGTGATGCAACTTTTCTCTGTTTTTCTCTCCTGAGCAACATCATTTTGGTACCTTACACAGGAACAGGGCTGTTCTTTGTGTGAGTTTCTAGAGCTTTGATACTGCTAACGACCTTCTTTTGAGGCCCCACAACTGTAACTCCAACTTTCTTCACATCACTGGAAAAAAAAAGAAGACTTATTGTAAGTGAAATACTGTCTCTGTTTCCCAGCACTGATCTGAGCAAACAGCAATCAGGTTGCTCATTTTGCACTGGAGGAGCCTCCAGGTACAGTCATTTTGCTGAAACACAAGCACCTGTTGTGAAAAATACTGAGCCACTGTATGAAAATACAAGGGGGACACAAAAAAAGAGTGAAACCTCATTTAGCCTTGTTGTGTTTGCTTATCTGGAGGAGAAGATAATGAAATAGTGTTCTCCAGTAATACAAGCATTGGGATTTTGGGGCAAAGGGTTCACTCCTGGGCCAGCCTCTCTAACACCTCCATCCCCCTGTCAACCTGATTGCTTTTTCTGGGCACTGCTGACATTTTCCATTATATTCTGAGCCCTCTGAATGTTCCTCTGAACTCTGCTATCACCATTAAGATGTAGGGCTACATGGCTAAGCTTCCAGTGTCCACCCTGTCTTTCACCTCTTCTTTGCCCAGAAGGTCCAGTCTCATTGTACCTTGTACAACACAAAGCGGTTTCACACTTGTAAAGGGCCAATTAACCAGTGGCTCACAGGAAATTGGGCATTCCTAGAGGATTTCTGCACTGTCCCCAAAGGGTAATTGTTATAAAAAGCCATTAGCACCCTTTTTATACTTGCAATAATACAGTAATTAACGGCATTGATGTGTTTAATTGTTGGTACCAGAGCTGCTTACTTCTTCATAACTTGTGTATCCAGCTAGCCCAGCAAGGAATTAAGATTTCATTTGGCCTTAACATCAATACTTGATGCATTTTCAGGTGCAGAAAGAATAATACCCTACTCTCCCTTATCACTAGAACAAAGGTGGATTGCATTTCAAATAACATTGCCAGTTGTAAACTTCCAACTGTATCATGTTTAAATGTCAAAACTGGAGGCAGGAGGGAGTTCAGCCCCTGAATGATTATTAACATTCAGGAGGAAAACAGTTACAGAGAGTGTAAACTGTCTCACATGGTTTGATGGAATATGGGATGGGCAATAAAGGAAAAGATTGGCACATGTGCCAGCTGTGAAGAAACGCTCATATAAAAGGCAGAATATAAAAAATCAAGAGAGAAACTCCTAAACTGTGAGTAAAATAAAGTGATGCTGGTTACCAGATGATTTATGTGCTACTGTATCAAAAGAAAGAGGGAATTTCCTTGTCTTTATTGAGAAAAAGCTATAGGACCATGGCATTTGCACAGGTTTCCTGCAGGTGTAGTGAACTACAATAATTTGCTTTTGTATCTTTAAATGCAAGAACATTTTAGCTAACAATTGGTAACTGTATAAAAACGCTACTCTTATGCTTATGTTTTAAACTTGTACCTTCAGCCAAAACAGATGATGAAGAGCCACAGCCCATTCCAACTTACTCTGTAGAAATCTTGGCTATTGTGTCACAGGAACTGTACTCCACCCCCGTGAAAATGTCCTTGCACTGCCCTGTCCGAAAACCATTGAGCCAATCCCCCGTCGTACGGAAGGCTGAAATGTCAAAATTGCTTTGGTCCAGGAGAAGATTTGATGGCCTGAAATAAATAAAAAAAGAATGCAATGAAACTTAGGGAGCAGGGATACATACAGATTTATTTTGTATCTAAACTTAGATCTAAACAAGAGCTTGCAGGCTGTATGTGGCTTTGCTATTCATCTGTGGAAGCTACAAATGAACTGTACTAATGCTAGCAGCTCTGACAAATCCTTTGTCATAATCATGCTTAAGAGCACCAGCTTCTCATGCCTGAAGCATCACCAATTCATTAAATGCTCATTTAAACAAAGCATTAACAAAGACAAGACTTAGATTATATATGTGTGATTCACTTAGTCCAAAGCAACAGACAAATGATGCACACTCTAGGCTCCAAGTCAACCATGTTGGTAGAATTTACTCATATCAAATATTCAGAATATTGCAGCCCACTGAAAAATTCTAAATGCTGCTACTAAGTTAGAAGCTCAAAGAGTAAAACACTAGTGGCTTTAAAAAAATAGTACCAAGCCTAAAAATCAAATGTTAAGTGAATGTGTGAGACAAATGTAATGGCACGAGACTTGCACTCTGCAGTGCACAGGGGCAGAAATAAGGAGGTTTGTTATAAAATACACTCAGTCAAATGTAAAATGCAATTGCCATGCCTAGTTTAAAGCTGATGCTGACTCTGAGACTGAAACTTCCACAGGGATATCGTACAAATAATTTAGAAGTGAACCAAATCATCCTCTGCCTTTGAAATTAATGTGATGCTCATAATTTGTATCCAAGTTCTGAACTGCCATAATTTGTATCCAAGTTCTCTACTAGAGACAACAATGAAGAAATCAGTAAGAAACACAAAAAAAAGCAACAGAAGACACCAGAAACCTGCCCTGCCCTCAAAACATTAAAGAAGGGAAAGCACAGCATATCTGCACTGACACAAAGACTGAGCTGAGATCAGAAGAGGCAGCACACTTCATGTACTGTTCTCATACTAAAACCACATCTTAGACACCTCTCTGATACCCAGCTTTAAACACCCTCCAGTTAAAGGCTCAGGCTTGATAATCATGCCCAAGATAATTTTAATCAGTAGCTATAAGGCCTGCATTTTATTGACTACTGTTTGTCCCACGAAGAGCTAATGCTTTTTATTTATAGTTTTCTGAGTATACTGTCTGGAATCCCAAGACATTAATTAAGAGTATTTATGAAGTGTTCTTAATGATAAAGCATGGATTTTTTTTATTTCCCAGCCTAGTATGCTTTTTTAACTTAAGTCTAATAAAACAAGGTCTGACTCAAGAATCACTAATGAAAAAAAAAGTATAAACAAGTTGAAATAGAACAGGTCTCTAGGATTAGGAATTAAGAATGGCCCAAAAGAGCTTTTATGTTTATTACTTGGATCAAAGTATCATCGTGACAAAAAAATATGACCTAATTTTAATGCAAGTGACCTCAGAATAACCAGCACTGTAAAGTATCATTTTTCTTCTTGTAGGAATCCAAACAAAAATTACTTTCCTCCTCAGAGAGGACATCTGGACTGTTTATCAATGAACAGGAATTTGCCTTGCTACGAAGAGTCTGTGATGTCTCCTCACACGCACCAAGGGAAAGCTGGGCTTTCAGAGCATCTGCACGCACTCGCAGGTTTTTCCCCCTGACCCAGCCCCAAGACAGAAGGTCTGAACATGAAATTTATGGTCTGGGTGATGTGCGCCATGAGCTCACACTTTACTAGACAAATTAGACGGGTTGCAATCCGTGCAGCTGTAAACGACGTCCTGCAGGGTTCCACCTGATCTTTTACAGCTTTTCATAAATCAGTACCTACCAGTTTCAGAAGAGAGCCATTAAAAAGAAATCATGGAAATTACATGTTTGCTCAGGGGAAGTGAAATAGAACATTTCTCTAAATCTTTTCTTCTCTCCCCTTTTTTTAAACTCTTTTTACTTTGTCACTTTGACTATGATATACCCTATCATGTCATCTTTCAACAGCCATGGAAAGACTTTCTATCCTGTTCATCCTGTGTGCCTGTCTACACAGTTGTATTTACTGACATGTGCTGCCCTCAAAAAAAATATCAGCAAGACTCAGGTTAGAGAGACAAATTTAACAGTGAGATGCCAGTTACAAAATGCCCTATTGCTGAAAGCTTTCTTTGGATGTGCCCATTACTTTAACAGTTGGAATTAACCTTTGAGCCATCAGCAGTAGTGAGGAGAACCATAGTTTATTATCATTAGCACAGCTTTTTGTCATAGCACAGGGAAACTTTTGCTGCGCTATCTGGTAACAACAAAGACCACTGAAAACATAATTAGAGCCCTTCCTGATAAAGCATGAAAATGTCATCTCTGGTTGGCTGCTGCCTGGGAAGGAAGAGATATACACTAACTTGTAAAATCCAGGAATTAAGACAAAGAAAACAAAAATGTCCTGCCACTTCTCCTGCACGAAGGGTGGTATTTCTGCAAATACACAGAGGAGTTGTCCACATACAATCTTTGTATTGTATCCACTTTGTATTGTAGGAGCCCCTCTCTTTCCATCTCTTCCTCCAAACAACACAACCAACCTTCAGTTTTTTAATCTGGACTTTCCCTTCCACAGTTAATTTCTTTTAAGGGGGAAAGCATTTAAAAAAACATAAAGTAATTTCCTGTGGCAAATTTTAGGTAATTAAAAGCTGATTTTGTAAAGTTAAATTGCTCCCTGTGAGGGAGCAAACCTGTGAGCGTTGTTTGAACACACTACGGGCTTTATGATTATGGCAAGCTGAGGCACAGAATTTGGGTCTAACAAGAAGGCCATCTCCTATCTCAAGAGAAAAATAGTTCCAAAAACAACAGGTGGCATGGAAAGCAAATTTTAGTTTTATCTTCTACAGCAATCAGAATCATATGTGTGTATCAACAGGAGACTAGGAAATAAATGACATGCCAAGGAGAATTAGAGCTATTATGTTTACTTGATTATCCCTGGACCTTAAAGATAAAAGTCTTTGAAGTTCCACTTCTTCATGCACATTAGCAGAATCTGTAACTTGGTCCCTAAAAATACAATTCAACTCTTAGGGTGGCACATTTGCTTTTCCCAAGGGCCTTCATATGATGCTTGTACACTCTCCAAATAACAAGGTTGTCACTACTCTTTGGAGTAAAAGGAGAGCTGGAGAAATGAAGAGGGGTAATACAAATAACCAAAGGAGAAAACAATGATGATACACCTCTCTAATGTCATTCTGGATTTCTTGTTTTCCAGCTCCACGTTGCCTGTTGGTAAAAAGAATTTACCACAGCTTCCTCTAGAATAATGAGCAAATAACATTTCAACTGCCCCATAGGTCAGTCCTTCAGTCTTCCCTACTCCTTTTACTGCCCCTCAGAACATGCTTTTTAAGGGGCTTATATCTTTACAGCATCATGGTGGGGTAATAAATCTTATGCCTGGGTGTATCAATGCTCCCTAATTTAATTTTTCCCAACACCAAACCACTGCAGGCAAAAAAATATCAGCACATTGCTGAAATGCTTTTCTTTTTCTCATAATATAGCCTAAGCTATGAAATTTATTTTAAAGGTACAGAAATACAGGCACATGGCCATTTCCTGGTATGTGTAGCTGACTGACAGACCCTTACCAGCAACAAGTCATTACTGTTAGAACAGTCTATAGGGTCTTCAGAAGAGGGAGAGAAAAATGCCTCAGAGAGCTCTTAAAATGCTTTTCTGGCTCTTTGGTGTTAATGACTTGCCCTTATATCTCACATTTGGCTGTGCTGTAAATTTCTACAGACTTCTGCTACAGAATGAGTGGCATCAGGCAGGTTCTTTTTCCAGCATTTCCAGTACGGAATTGCCATAAACTCTAACGAGGGCTCCGTGTTGTAAACACAGCACAGAGGGTTGAGAACAGCAGAACAAAATCCCTCACAATCACAATAAATAGCAATCCCTCACAACAAGGCCACCTGTTGATCCAGCTGAATTACTATTTAAATTATACATTCAAATATATCCAACTTGGTCTGCTGTAAATTCCTGCCTGACTTTCTCCAGTGGAGTCAAATTAGAAGTGTGAAACTGCAAATAGATGTTTTATTGTCCCTGTTAACTGTGAGCCCCGGCAACTCCTAACTTTGAAGGAACAATGGGTGATTCGCGTCTGCCCCAGGCATGATATTAATGATTGCTGGGAAAATCAGGTGAAAACAGGGCGTTTCTGTCTCTGGCTGCTAAACGAAGTCCCTAAAAATACCCTCAGTCTGATTCCTGGATTCCCTGCAGAATCAAACTATGTTTAGACACCAAGGAGTATAATTTACTTCTTCTTCCATTTTCCTTTGTGATTTGTAGTGAAAGCTTTTTTTCCCCCTCCATGAATTCACTATTTTATGTTTAGCAGGCTTCAGAGAGAGAGAGCTAGTGTTGTAGGCTTACATTACTTGAATTCTTTCAGAGCAAGCAGTCTGCTTTAGGATAGAGATTATATTGTTGCTGGATTTTAAACGAAGCTTAAAATTTGCACATAATCTTGCTCTACACAGCGTTTGGCCGAACCCAGACATCCTGACAACCACAAAGCCTAAACCCTCTCTGAAACCTTCCAAGTAAAACCGAAATCTCCTTCCTTCAGCCCCTCATCCTGGAAGTTCCTAACACGGAGAAACAAACAAACAATATTACAGCAGGTCAGCAATATAAGTCAAGCATCTGAAGCCATTTGACCTGAATGACGAAAAAAGGGAATGTTCAGCCAATACAAATAGACATTTTTTTGCAAATATTTTTGTAAAAACAGGGCTTGAATTATGCTGCATAAAGGAGCAGCCTGAATTTTTTATTTGGCCTGTTCACTCCTCCTTTTTGAGTTTGATTTTCATAAATATCCCACCAAGCTAGAATACCAGTGTGTTTCACTGAATCATTTCCATTTTAAGTGGAAACAAACTTTGTGAGACGCAAACTACGAATTTTAAATTGCAAACACTGCCCCTGGATGCTGGAGAATGACACCAGCAGAGCAACACAATGACACGTTTAGCAGTGAACACTTGCAATCAATTACTCCCAAATCACAGGTCATCTAAAGACTGCTCAAGGAAATCACTCCAGCAAATAATCCAAACAACACATCAAATTCCATAAAATCAAGGTAGGGTTGTAAACAACTTGCTAACACATCAAAGAAGGTATGAGGAATTAATTATTCATACACATTTTTGAACACTTGTGTTTTCATCAGGAAGAGTAACTGACCCTGACCCCCTAAATTTTCTGGGCTCCGTGAGAAGAATTTCAACTGTGCTTTTTCTGAAAATAAGTGACTTTCTGGTTTTTCTAACCTTAGCTGTAACAACAGTAGTAATACCTGAATTTTAAATGGAGAACTTCTAAGAAATCTGAACCCAAATCTGCCTGTAATGCTGCAATACAATCCAGAAATAATGTCTTTTTTTCCCCCCAATACAGTTACATAGTGTCATGAATTACTAAAAAAATATGTATTTTTTTGGATTAAAGAAAACCCACATAAATGCTCATAGATCAATTTTTTATTATTTCCATAGTCAGATTTGCTGCTTCCTCATCGCAGAACTGGAACTTGGAAATGAATGGAAGATGTGAAATTTGAATAACAGTATGGGATATACAGTTTTAGGCCTCTGATCGAAGTTTAAGGAGGCAACTACACATTTTATAAGCTTCAGTTCCTGAGTCCTCAATAAAATCTTAAGAGTTTTTATCCATGTACTTCAACTGTCATAAACACGAAGAGTAAGATCAAGCTGCATATTCATTATTGTAAATCAAGAATAACCCCATTGAACTTGTTGAGGTACCTCATTCTGGTAAAAGAAGAAATTTGGGGTTAAATTTTATTTCAGTTCTATGCATAGAAAAGGTGCATAGTTAACATCCATCATGATCTCCACTTTGAAATTAGCATAAATGTAATCCTAAATTTTTTTTTTATAAGCAGCATTATTTCTATAAAAATCTGGGTTGATTTCCCTATTTTTAATCAGTTTTTCCATTTGTATGTCTGTTCATAAATCCTACATTTTGCAACACACAAAAAATTAAACTTTGCTTCAGAAGTTTCTAAACTTAAGAACACGGGAATCAGATTTTTAATGCTCTGAAAGCATGTTAAACCTAAAGACTGACTGTATAGCAGTTTGGCTGGTTGATTCAATGGAATCAAATGGCTTTACTGAAGCTTTCTGCCTTTACTGAACAAGTCTTTTCCATGGATTCCATACTAAAGGCAGCTCCATGCCAGGAGAAACAGATGTTGAATCCTATTAACAACTCCTGGTTAGCCTGTAACACCTTCATCTTCAAAGATTTGTGGCAAACTTGCTAATTTATTCTTCTGTGAGAAAGGTAATTTAAATTTCCAGAGAAATAGAGAAGTTAGCTAAACAAAATAATCATTTTTAAAAGCCCCAGTAAGGAAGCTGCCTTTGAAATAGATGAAGTTTTGACATTTTCCAGAATAAAATGAGGTCCAACAGATTTTGCAGAACGATTCATACTTGTGTTTCCAAACTGAGAACTGTTCACAAAATTTGAAGTGACACTACCTATAGTTTCTTGATAAGTGGACAAAAAGCATCAGATGATTTTACAGAACTCCACATAAGCAATAAGATGTGTCAATGATATTGCATGTCAGATACTTGGGCTCAGATATGAACTGAGAATAAAGAACTGAACGATAAATGCCCCATTAAAATCTCCTGCCTCTGAGATCCTCAATCTGCAATGCGAAATAAGCAGCATTTTCCATGAAAATCCAAAGAAAGTAACAAAATCTCCAGGTGTTAACTCTGAGCAACTTGTAAAAATGATGAGCTTTTTTTACACAGAAGACTATCAGTTGTTTATTTTCTGCATTTGATATATGAGACAAAGTCTTGCAATTCTGCATTTAGACATAACTATTAATACAGCTAGAAATAAACAAAAAGACACTTAATAGAGAAATATCCTGAATTCTCAGGTGCTTTTCCCCCCTTTTTGGCAATATAATTCTTTCCTCTTCTCCTAAATATGTGTTTGCAGTTTAAAGAAACAACAGCAGCAATACTTGACACTGACTTTCACTTTACCAAAAGCTTATATGGAAACAAGAGCAAATACAGGAGCAGGTTGAGGGTTTTTTTGTGCAGATTCTGTGTCAGTTTTGCAATCAATCAGAGGCCTGGCAGAAATTCAGAATTTCTAAAAGTCACATGCTGGAATTAGAAACAATTTTCAGGTTTTTTTTCAAATGCTTTTCGTTGGCAGAGGCTGTGCATTAACTGGGCTATTGCTGTTTTATAGTGGGGTTCATGAAGACTAAATGCCTTCAATCCCACTGACATGACAGATGTGAACACACATAGAAACTAAAGGAAAGCTGCCACAGCATTTGAGTTGCCTGAATTCTGTATCACTACCCTTATACCTCAAGACCACATTATCTTCTGACAGCTTAATTCATTTTGTGATACAGAAATGCTTTAAATATATTGGTAATCACACACTGTGTTTTAATTTTTTTTAATTGCCATGTAAGATTGATATACATAAAATTATAATATACATTGTAACTCTTGAAAGCCATCACATATATATTTATATCAGAAATATAAGTAAAATGTATGAAAGAGAAAAGAAAGAAAAAAAGTATGAAAAATAAAATTTCATGAGTCTATTTAAGATTTGTACACAAAGTATTTCCAGTTGCATGACTCAAGTTACATTTTTTCCCCACACAAATGAAACAACAGCTAATAAGCCCTTTCAGACCATAGCCTCATCAACTTGCCAGCAGGTGGGTGGAGTGATTCTGACTCTCCAGCTTGAGTTAAAAAAACTTTCCATCTGCTTTGTATCTGTAAGAAATGCTCACAAATGTGAAGTAATGCACAGTAGACTAAAAAAAAAATAAGCTCGAGAAGAAAAATAATGAACCTGATCAAAACTGGAAGAATTATGAACTCACTTCCACCCTAAAGATGTCCAAGGACTCTGTTAGAAAAATGAACATCATGTTCAGAAAACAGGAAAGAACAGCAAGACATAAATCAAATAAAAATATCATGAGACTGTGCTTTAGAAAACCGCAGGATTTTTACTCAGTTCTGTTCTGTTCCTACTGTCCCTTACAGAGTTGGTGAACTCCAGGCGGCCTGAGGGACACAAAACACCCATGTGCCCAAGGTCTTGTTAGAAAGAGCTCACGGTGGCCACCTGATTAAAAAGTGAATTTTGACAGGCAAGAAAGGAATCAGCTATACTCTGTACTTTACAAGGAATAAAAATAAGGAATTTTCATGTGAATTTGAGATGAAACACAACACTAGGAAAGGTATTATGAAACATTTGCTATGCTGAGGCTAAAAAAACCCTTTTGTCAAAGTAAGGTTCAAAAGCACATAGAACAGTCTACAAAGTGATGATCAATAAGGATAAAAAACATCCCCTCAGGTATCAAGAAATTATTAGATGCTATGGAGTGGCCTGAAGGGATAGAAAACTGAAAAGACTGAAAAGGAAATAGAAGGCTCTGACTCCTCTCCTCTATTCCTATGAGGTATTAGTGTAAGACATGCCTAGGTCGTGCCCTGGAATCAGATGTACAGTCAAGCACATCCTTCAGCTGAGGTCAGTTAACAGCAACCTACTCAGAGGACAGGGATATCCTATGCACCTCCAGCAATATGTTTTTTAATAGGACACAACAGTGCTGTATTTTAAACAAACATGAGCTCTAAAATCTGTAAGAAGACACAGGTTTTGCATCTGCAACAGACGTTGTCAGGTTAAACATTTTCCTTGACCAAATACATTCTGAACACCTACAAGCATATGGTGGGCATAAAGCTCTAGCATTCCTCCAGTAGCACCACAGACATGGGTAAAAGAGAGCTGGGACCCCTATAATTTAGATTAATTGCTTATTATGGGTAGGAGGAGAGGTGCTACGGGAGTGCTACAGCCTCAAATAACAACTGAGAGCAGCCATTTGAGCTGGTGCAATCCCCTGAGCCCTGGGGGCTGAGTCACTGAGTGCTTTACCCCTGCAGTGATGCCTGTCCCTCTCTGGTTGCTGACAGCAGAAGAGTATTGGCAAGAATCCCACTATGTCTCCTTCTCAAGGAGCTGCCCTGACTCGCCACCTTTTGGTATCAGTTACATACTTCTGTACCCAAGGCTACAGCAAGACCCAAACCCATTTTAAGTCTGGCTTCTCATTTTTCTTCTTCATTTTTCTCTGTCAGCCTGTCAAAAAGTGGTGCTGAACCTCCAGTGCTCAGTCCCTGGCCAGCAGCACCACTGGCTCCTGCTGCAGAAGGAGGGCATGTTCCCTGCCAGCTGTGCCTTTCTGCAGGACATGGATGGGGTGTAGAGCTGGATGCAGCTTCTCAGCCATGTCTGAAGTTTGAGATTAGTCTATTGCAACAATGGTTGTGATCCAAATGTGCATAGGACTCCCCAGCACTCCTCATTTGTCATTTGTGATTGCATTTAAGGATAGCCTAGGTTGACCTGCAGACACTGACAGGGCAAGAGTGAGATGGAGAGGTCATGGACCACACGTTCCCTGAACTGCAGTAAAGTCCTTCCTAGAGGGGCAGCACTCGGAATCAACCATGTGCCCATGACCTGCACCCCACAGTCCCCTGTCTGCCACCAGGGAGTGAGGAGCTGCAGAAAGGGAGATTGCTTCACTGAGAGCTCAGCTAAAGCAGCTGGGAGAAGTTCCCTGCCATGTCAGCAGTCTCCTTCCTTCCCTGTGCTGGGCCATGAGCAGAGACCATGGCATTGTGTTATGGATGTGGAGCCTCTGCGAGCTGTGCCAATAAAGAACATAATGAAATAGGAGCAAAGAGAGCGAGACAGAGGCAGGAGAGAACAATATCACACTATGGAGCTCCTGCACAGACCCCAGCAGGTGCAAACAGCGCTCAGACTGAATTTGGTCTCCACTAGAGGATATCAGCTTTTCCTGGCTAATAATAATAATGGCCAGTCTTCGCGAGCGAAGATTTGGGAAAGGTCATTAACCCTTTGAGCCTGCGCAGTGGATTTTTTTTTTGGTGAGACACAGCTTGCGCTGAACTGAGCCCACCCTTTAATCCTGAGGTTCATCTGCCGGGGCCCAGCAAACTTGGACAGTGGCAGTGAGGTGGTTTGTTTAGAGTGACCTTCTCTTAGATGGATTGCCTTACAGGGCTGAACGAGCTCCATCTGCCCGGGGGGCTGGGAATCGAACCCGGGTCGCAGCGGTGAGAGTCCTGCACCCTAACCACTAGACCACCAGAGGCCCCTGGTTATGAACAAGGTAAATGGAAACTATGGTTCAACATTGTTTTCAGCTCTGCTGTGGTTTAAATCTGTAACTGGAAGGACAGTAAACAGGGAACATTTTGCTTCTGTTTGGAACACTAAATATGCAGCATTGGTTTTTGCAATCAAATCTCCAAACCAAAACAAGATAGTTACGATTCCCAAGCCCCCTATTCAGCAGAATGCTGCAGTATATCCCTATAAAATAAATATTTGTACCAATCATTTGCCAAGATCCTTGGAAGAAAAGTACTTGACTGAGAAGATGGTGTTTAAACAGTTTGGTTGTTATCCCCAAAATGTGTTGTGTTGTTTTTGTTGTTTTCATTTTCTGCTACCTGCCAGGTAACAGAAATAATTGCTTCTATAAGTATGTTGGTTTACTATGTGTTAAAGGCTCACCAAACAAATTATTGAAACACAATTAGTGTGCAAGCCATATTCTCTCAGTATATATTTTTTCTCATCTCTGGAGTGGCAGAAGGAGGTAATTATAATCGTCAATCTCCAGTTCAGGCTGCAACACAAAGCCAGGGGGCAGGGAAAAGGAGGCAATTTTACATCTTTTACATCACTTCAGTGAGAGTATGACATATTGCGCATTTTATAAAGCAACTCACTTTAACCCTACTTAACTAAAGCTCCTCTTTCACCACATCCTCGTTATGCCCTTAGGTGTAAACGCACTCTTCAGCTGCTTGCTCTCAATGAGATAATTATTATCTCATTGGAGTGAAGTTCCAGAGTGTGTTGAAAAACCAGGATTAAAAATGAATGTTTTTTAATGCAATTAGGAATACTGCACAGGTTGAAAGTTAATTCCTTGTTAACACACTGATCTAGCAGGGAAAGTAAGTTCATTTTTATGTCTGTGAGTCCTACTGAAAGCAAAAAGATTATTAATGTGATTAAAGTTAAGGTGATTTGTCAGAGAAAAGCATAAAAGTGTATTTGGACCCAACTAAGAAAGTTACTTAGGAACATGGCCAGCTGTAACCTATGAAATACTAAAAGCATTTAAAACACCACAAAAGGTCAGAAGGAAAAGGAAGATCCCATGATGGCCAAATCTGCCATCTCTATTTTTCTCAAAAAACTCTGCCCAATCTTACTATGGGTTCCATATCTCTAGCATAAAAGTTTTTCACAAATTGGATACACAATAGCAAATAATTAATAAAAATAACAGCAATAATAAAAATGATAACAACATCAAATCCTTCTCTCAAAGGAACAGCCAGGAAGCACTGTAGCCTTCAAGATTACAAACAGCTACAGTTTAAAGTTGAAGAGGCAGCAAAGAAAGTGGACAAAGTCTAATTATGGAAAATGAAGAAATCAAAGACGTTTATGTATGTGCAATGTAAGATGTAATATGTCACCTTGCCGCTGCATTGGTGATTATTTTCAGACTGCTGGGATTACGGATCAGCTTGTCCAGGATGCTGACAATCTGCTCAAACTTGGGTCTGTTGTTCCTGTCTTTCTGCCAGCAGTCCAGCATAAGCTGATACAAGGCAGCTGGGCAGTCCATGGGAGGTGGCAGGCGGTACCCTTCATCCACAGCCTTAATCACCTGCACAAGGAGAAAAGTTTTTGAGAACTTAAAGGCACTTACACCGACTTGTTTTTATCAGTTCTGTGAGCATTAACTGGACATTCTGTGTTTAAACAAATGTGTTTATTCACTAATTGTCTCGTCTTGCAATGCCTCTCGTTTATCTGCAAAGTAAACCAGGCAGCAGATTAGACATAGAGGAAGGGGAGTTAAGATACAGTGTGTGACTTTGAGGAAGGTGAGTGTGTAGAAAGGATCTCCAAAACTCACACTCAGTTGAACTAAATCCATAAACAAAAGCTGCAGTTAGTGGGTGCTTGCTTAAGTATGCCAAACTTCAAAAGGTCTTGAATTTCTCTCCACTGATGACCCTTAGCAGCACACACTTCCCACATTCTCCAGTGGACAGTGCACCCAAAACACCAACAGAATGAACAACCTACCCTGCAGAAAATCAACCTACCCTCTCAGGGGACATCCTGAACCGATAGACAGAAGTTCTTGGGGATGATCTCACAGGGTCAGAAAATATTGTTAAAACTTACCTGAAGGAAAACTATGCATGTGCTACTAGGCAGTGCCAGCCCAATTCTTGAATCATTTCCCCAGACTGATAAAATTTGTCTAGTTTGTCTATAATTTTTAAAAATTGACACATACACACACAAAAGACTAGTTTAGAATTTACACTGTTCAGAAGCTTTTTTCACTACAATCTAACACCTCTTGATCAGGCCTACCCCAATGGACTCAAACTAGAAAATGACATATTCTGTTAATCTTTCGTTTTTATCTGGATCAGTTAACCGAAAAGCAGGACAAACTATTCTGAGTCAGAACAGGGAGAGGAAAACAGTATATGGTTTAAGCAGCCATGAAGGAGAGGCACATAAATAGGTTAATCCTTCTGTTTCTGATTTTAATGTGATATTCTTAAAGGCATTCCAGTGGTATGTCAGCCCACGTAACAGGATACATTAATTTCCACAAACAATAGAGAAAATGTTCAGGACCAATTAATAGAAACACATTGTTTTGTGCAGAGACCTGGATTCCAGAGGTGCATTCATTTGAAAGAAAGTTTTCTTCTCTTTTTTCTTGTTTAATATAAAGTACTACAGAAAATGTCTGACTACAACTGTTATGGATTTTTTTTTTTTTTAAATTTAAGGCTAGTAACAATATATATCAGTTCCCTGGAGTTTAATGACTGCACTTCAGAAAATTTGGTTCATAAGTAACTCCCGTGGAATAAATTTAAAATTAATAAAGCAACAGAAAAAGAATCAAAAATAGATACATTAAAAATCTTATTTGGGGAAATGTTATGCTTCTTTAAAAAATACTGGGAGAGATCCATTAATCATTTGGATTGCAGGGTTGGACAGTTTTACTAATGTAACAAAGAAGCCTGTATTGGAAGTCATCTAATCAGATCACTCTACTCTTTTTTATCCATTGATTATTTCCAGAAGCATTTTGGTTTCATTAAACTCTTAGTAGAAATGCTTTGCTTCTCTTTTTCACAAGTGCCAAGAGCAATTTATTCTGTGTATTTGACATTTACAGAAAACTTCTCCAGCATATTATATGAGTGAAACCAAAGGTGATCAACAGAAATTTAGGAGGGCTTTCTAACAATAAACTAAGGAATGTAAAAGGTAATGACCTCATTGCAGTGGAATTCTTTGAATCATCCTACAGAAAATCACCAGTGTGATAAAATTCTCTATCAGAGCTCCAAAATACCCTGCTATAAAGATGGTGGCTCTTTGTTAAGTTATAATGAACTTCTAGTTGACCAGGGAGTGGAGATTTTCATCTCCAAATTTTATTCAATCAAAACCTCAGAGCCACCTGGTTTCATTATGCTTCACTTCGCTTCACAGCTTGATTCTTTATTTGAGAACATCAGATAACAATAGACTTACATCTTGGTTGGACATCTCCCAGTATGGTCTCTCTCCATAAGACATCACCTCCCAGAGAACAATCCCATAGCTCCAGGCATCACTGGCTGACGTGAACTTCCGATAGGCAATGGCTTCTGGGGATGTCCATCGGATAGGAATCTTGCCCCCCTGGAAGCAGAACAAAATAAAATAATCTACAGCACTGCAATGAATATGATTTTGCATGATTGATTATTTTATCTCTGAGATTCTCAGTTATCATTATTCTGGTGTAAAAAAAACAGTGTAAGCTGGGAAGTGTTACTGCCATTTGTTATGAAAGCATCTGGGACAATCTAGAGCATAAAATACACTACACTGCAAAATCTACTGAAGTTATAGATATATAGTGTAGTATACATACTGTATGCACTTATATATATATAAATGTGTAGCATAATATGCACAGGTAAGAGTAAATGGTTAGCTAAGTATGGTTGAAGTTCTAAAATGTTTGTAAACTGGCACTACAGTCATACAACATTAAAGATTGAAAAACCAGTACATGGTCCTTGTTTATAACCCAGGTCCTCTTGCACAGCACAAGAGGGCTGGATTTGGCTGCCTGTAACGCATCCAAGGGAATTCCCTGTGGGTGTGGAACCTGCTTAGTTTCACTGTGTTTTCACCCCGTGTTTTCTGGGACATACAAGGAAAATGAGGGGCCATGGTGTTGCTCTGTTTCACTAATGCCAAGTCTACAATTGCACAAGGCAGCCACTGTGACCACAGGCACAAATTTCTTGTTCCAAAGGTGCCTGAGACAGTCATGGGAAAACAGGTTTGGATGGGGTCATCTGTGCAGAGACAAGAGGGCAAAAATGTCACCTGAGGAAGTGGTTTTGAACACTTTTTACAGTCATAAGAGAAGCAAGCCATCATTAAATGATGTAAGAAGAGAATTGAAGGTACCAGTACAATTAACACTGCACTTGGGGGAACATCTCTCCCTGGTTATGGCCACCATTTGGTGCCATAGGTTAAATTAGTAAAATGTACACAAGCAACCTCAGGCTGAGTTTCTGGAACATGAAAATTAGAGGAAAGAGACAATTTCCAATGGTGCCAGCTTTTGTAGAGGTTTTCACTACTGATTTGTGAGTCAGACATGAGAAAATTGGGTTCTAAAAAAAAGCCGTGCAAAACTTGTGACTGAAAATTCTGGAGTCAATATATCTGAATACAGAAAACTGGAAGAGTTTAAAGTTGTTTCCAGTTCTAGGGGTACACAAAAAGTACAGAATATATTCTGAAGAACTCACACTAGAATAGCTATTTGCAGTACCTCTCCAAGCCCCATTATACCACAGTCATACACCTATCCTCACAATAACCTGTGTGGGGAGTGCTCAAATTTTCACTGAGTAACCAGCAAGAAAAAAAGATTTAAATATATTAACGCTTTTCCCACATTCCCATAAAGTGTACCTGCACTGAGGATAGCCATACACTCACCAGCTTTATATGGAGAAGCTTGGTTAAGAACAGCAATGCAGACGTTGTTAGTGCTAATTAGAAACCTAAATGCAGTCTAAATACACTGAAGCCTAAGCATCTTCATTTTCATGGCTAATATTGCCCAAATTAAATTAAGTATAAGCAACACAGGCAGGCCTGACTCAGGTCACAATTTAGACCCCCAAAATGTCACTATATATGTCTTAGAGGCTTGGCAAAGGTCAGGGAGGGAATTAACTTGGCATACAGTTTTTGTGGACCCCATTCTATTTATCAGGCTCCCTACCAAAAGGAAAACCTTTATTTCACACTTAACCCTTAAAATTTGGTAAACACTGAACTGAGACATGAACTTGTGGACCAACAAATAGAACAGAGAAGATAAATGGCAGTATTTGAAACCACCATTTTATCACTGAAGCCTGATGAAGAGCTATTAGATGATGTTCTTTAGTCACAAAAAGTACATTGTATTTTCTATTCATTATAAATTTATTCACCATTTTCAGTGCTGCTCCAGAACATAAAAATGACTGTATTAATAAGAAATATTATACTTGCTTTACAAATGTCCAGGGTCCCTCAGTGAGTCCAAGGGACAATCAAGAAACAAGGGAAGCTCTCCTGTATCCTAGTGTTTTCACAACAAATCCTCTTACAATTTTAGATGTTGGGCTGATAAAGACACCAGTAGTTCTTTTTCAACCTTTTTTCTACACATACTAGTAGTGAACTCTGATTTCCAATAATTAATGTCAGTTCTAGGGGGATGCCATATCCTAAATTTACACAAAAAACCCACCACATCTGCCAGGCCAAGGTGCATTGAGTTTGGAGTTTTCAGAATACTGCTCCTCAAAAAACTGAATTTCCATGGTTGGCTTCAGGCTCACTTTTTTAATTTCACGTTAAGATACAAAAATGAAACCCTTCTTGCATAACCCTAGAGAAATAATTGCCAGATACCACACACAAAAATGTGCTCAGGGCTAGAATATGAGAGCTTTAGACAAGGGCAGGAAATATCATATTTGATAAAAGGTCTTTACCTTTGTAATCTTATGTAAAAAGTCATTTATGCAATTGGAGAAACACATTTACCAAAAAATGACATTAATTAGTCTCCTAACATTTTGGGTCTGCTTTATTGCAGAAAGATTACCAATTCAATGAAACCAAGTTCTTCTGGTTTAGCTTTGGTGAAAAAGGAAAGTACATCAACCCCAGATTCCATTACAAGGAGTCAGTGGCTTTCAAATTTTCTGTGCTAGGTCTCAGTTGTAATCCTATACAAACAGATACATGTAGCATTTCCATAAACAAGACAAAAATAAGAAGAGTATTAAAATGTAGTTAAAAAAAATCAACTGCCACTGAGTAGAGTATAAAACTTTTATTTTGCTATTCTGCTCTCAAATTTATCATAAAAATGTCAATCTTATATTTGGTTATTTTTCAATA
This sequence comes from Lepidothrix coronata, assembly GCF_001604755.1. NCBI lineage: Eukaryota > Metazoa > Chordata > Aves > Passeriformes > Pipridae > Lepidothrix > Lepidothrix coronata. The sequence continues at coordinate 3,250,284 of NW_016690273.1, read as the reverse complement.
ATTTAAAAACAACAACAAAAAAGTCTGATAAATACTTTTTAGACAAATAAGCATTTTAACAAAAAAACAATTGCCCCCAAAGGATTATGCAACATTCATGTTTTAGCAGATGTCCAAATATCAATATATGCAGAAGATCTGAAGAGTTTTATCAAACTAAATGCATGATTTTCTACTGCTGTTTCCTTTGAAAATTGTAGTGCTTGCTGCATTTCATATACTCTACTTTAAAATCAAAACCCATGATCATTCAGCATTAGACAATGCCTTTGCATTTCTCTCCCCTATTTTTGAGAAATACTCAACTCCTTTGAACAAATATAACATTTCCATTTTTCTGCTATATATTCAGTATATTCTTTGTAATATCCTTTACCAATATCAAAGATATCTTACATAATTTACCTTCACATAAATAAAACCAAACACTTTCTCCTAGACCAGAGAGTTGGAGCTGGAAAAACTAGGCTCCCAAATGTGTTTCTTTCCTTGTCTCTTATTTTTTTATTCCCATTTTTCCCAGTCTCCTAATATTTAAATTACTATCATTACACCTGCTAATACTTGTAATTTATCTAGTGATTATTTTCTGAAGATAAGTACAGGTTGTATATATTTTTGTCATAGTCTCCCTTTAAGGCCGTGCTTATCACGAAGCCAACTAAGCTGCCTGAATTTGAGTAGAAAGAAGGTTTTAGTATTAGAAATTGTAGGAGTTTGTTACTGCAGCTCAGAAACCCAGGCAGTCTAGGTCAGAGAACCTCTCTCAGGCTTTGAAATCAGTGAACCAGCAGTAACCCAAAGTTTTATCTTCTGTAGATGGAGCTGTGATTCCTGCATTATCTGCCTAGTCAACATAATTCATCTAAAGCCAATGAAGTCCTCGATTTATTTCTAGCACGTCTGGCACTCCAGCACAAGGCAGCTGTATCCAGGACTTCATAACCCATTCCAATATTCTGATTTATAATCTGCTACAGGGTGACTGCCACAGGCACCCAAGCCACAGGCCTGGGGAGAGAAGAATCAAGAAAAATAGATTCTAACAATAACCAGAAGAACTTTGCAGAAAAACCTGAAGGTATTAATTCATAATGCCAGGAAATAGGATAGTTCAGGAGATATCTTGCTGGTACAGAACAAGAGTTCCAGGTGAGTGAGACGAGTCTGACTTACCCTCTCACATGTCTGAAAATTATCTGATGCTACTTGTCAGTTCCTTCCTAATGATTATTTTATCTTGAAATTATCTCCTCCTTGAGTAGTCGATAATAACAGAGCACTGTTTCTCTCCCTTGTGCTTATCAGGCAAGAGACTTTATGGGGCTTACTTTCCTGTCACACCCTTCAAAACATTCACACTGTATTATAGTGGGTTTGCATATATAGGGAAAGCACAGCAGATTTCTGTCAAGCATTGGCTGCAATAATTTCTGCATAACAGAAAGAACTTGTGTGTACCCTGTGGTACCCTCCTCACTCTGGCACTGTTAGCTGGGGGTACAGGCTACTGGAATACTTGCCATTCAAGCACAGTATTTTTAGAAGTGATTTACATTTAATGAGAAGTTATCCATGCAAGTGTAATAACTGGACAGTGTTTTGCACTGAAATGCCATGAACACCAGTGATGTAGCTACCTATGCAAAGTTCCTCTACTGATTACCCAAATATTATGTCTTTGGGAGACATAATTACAGTCTCTCTACAAGTGTGATAGCTTAAATTTACTTCCACTTCATGCTGTGCCATTAGTCCACCCGCTTGTCATACAGACATCTAAAAATAATAAGGATAAAACAGATCAATTTGACAATGACAATTTTAATACAATCTTGGCCTTTCAATTAAAAGTGAATAGATATGGAGGATGGAGATAATTACAGTACATCCCCTCAGGCACAAAGACTCAGTAAAAAAAAAAAAATCCAGACAGTCAGTCAGCCTGATTCTCATTCTGGCTTTGCTTCTGTAAGCAGGCAGACCCCAGGCTGCCAAAGGCCTTTTGTGGTATTGTCAGTGACAATAATTCAGGAGGTAAAAAATGACCCTGTCAGGTAGGAGTTTCTTACAACTTCTGATTTCCTGAATTTCACACATGCACTTGTGATCTTTGCGTTGTCCCTCAGACTTCTCGTACAATAGCATGAATATCACAGATTATGCATTGATATACAAAGGGATACATAAAGTATTGATATATAAAAGGATACATGTTCATTTCCTTTATGCAAAGCTTCAGACATTGCTTCTGAGAACAGCACAGCATAAAATTTCACCCAGTCAGTGGTGTGTATTGAAAGCCTGAGGGGCTTGACTGGGCTTTTTGGGGGTAGATCAATCCTCACATGCAATTATGAATTAAAGCAATGGGATCACTCTCAGGCTTTGACATTTACAGGTGGAAAATTGGGGTAGATAAAGGAGCCTGAATATATGAACCCTCCATCTTTGCAGCTAACTCTGTAAATTTGCCTACTACCACTGATAGTAAATGGAAAACTGGGAGTAGGAAAAGGTGGAGGGGAGGAAAAAAATCTATACCCATCAATATAATACAAACTCTTTAATGTTTGAAATTACATCTATAATTTAGATTTTTTTTTTTTGTCTTTTCAAAGATCTTCTGAAGTAGTTGTCATTCTTTATTTTTAAAGGCATGAAATAGTTTGGGATGATGTCATTGTTTTAAAAAGTGTCAATATTTTTGTCTTGGCTTTGTCATATAATTAGGGCTTGCAAAATGCACTAAGAGCAGCCTAGGAAATGGTCCCATGTTTTGTGATATGACTAAGCAGCAGGAACATGAACTACTCAGCTTTCTGCCGGTAGAGTGAAGCTCTGTTTCACACTTGTGGTCCCCAGTTGCTTAAGCTGGGGATCAAACATACCCCATGGAAATGCTTGACACATACATAAGATTCACTTCAAAGGAAATTAGGTCAAAAAATGGATAGCAAATAGCCTTGTTTTTCTCACAGAGCCAGGAATATGTATAGCAGAGGTATATTCACAGCAACTACCTTTGAAGAAAATTAGATTTATACTAGGTTGTATTTGAAGGTTTTAATTACCTGAGCGTCTTCCTGCAGCAGTTTGCACATACACCGTAAATGCCAGATGGAGTTTACTAAACACAGATGATTACACTCCACAAAATAGTTGTTTCCATCTGATTTCACTATCTAATTGCAAAGAGGCAGGTAGGCTTAGGAAATAGGTGACATGAGATAAATATGCTGTGCTTGGTACTGGGTCAGATTAGTATCCTGTTTGGGCACCACATTTAAGGAAAATGTAGTGAAACTGAAAATAATCTGAAAGAGATCAGCAAGCACAGTAAGTTTGGGAAAAAATGTTTAGAAAATAAAAGAATGGAGAGATGTGGGTGAAGAGAACAGCATCCTCCATGCATCTAAGTAGGTGTTTTAAGTGCGAGATCAATCTACTGCCCATGGCAGCGGTGGCAGGACACAGAGTAGTTGCCTTAGTACATCCTGGGGGAGGGATGTTAAATCTGTGACTAGATAAATACTAAAAATACTATACTTAAAATTGTTTACTTTGGGGGACAATAACACCCACTACTTCCACAAGAGTTTTTAAGAATAGGGCAGGCAAGTATCTGACACAACAATACACCTCTGCCTGGACGACAGGTCATTTTCTCTTGAGGAATTCTTGCATTCCATGAATATTTACTTATTAATGCTGAACCTATACTGGGCATAAAAACTGCTTTCTCCTACTAATGCCTCTTTATATTAACCATGACAGATCTCTGCAGACAGTTTTCCAAAGTGCTATATGTTGCATATTACTAACATGACAAAGCTTATCAGACGTCAAAGAAAACACTGAAAGGTCAAGTAAAGAATAGAGTCTTTATGCCTGGTAAGTTATGAAGGTATGATGGATAAATATTTATCTATAAATGTATGTACATATAATGTGTAAGAAAACAGCTAGGATTTCTTTACTCATTTGTCACAGGTTATTTTATTTCAGTCATGAAGAAGACAGCAATGAAACTACTACAGTAATTGATTGCTCCTGTCAGTGTTCAGGAATGAAGGAAGCCCTAGAAAATCCACATTAAGATTGTGTTGATACTCTCTAATCTGGTTTGTACAGTAAAGATGAGATGATTACCAGGAGCAATGCAAATTATTCTTGACTAAGATACTGGATATTAATGTCCTTTTTTCTAAAGTTAAAAAAACCCACTTGCAATAGCATTAAAGGGGACAATCAGATATCCCAGTGTAATATCCATGCACACAAAGCTAAAGCCTTCCACAATAAACCAGCAGCGTAATCCAGATGAAAACCAGAGGTGCAGCAAAAATGTATTCAGAATACACTGTGGCTTTCCTGAACTTTTCCTAAGCTAATACTATAACTTCCAGGGAGTTTTCCAGACAGGATAAAATTCAGAAAAGAAAAAAGCAGCAGACTACGTTGTGGACGGTCCCCTATCTGATAAAAGCTTCTCTAAAGATAAAACAGAGCTAAGTCGTCTTCTTGATATCATTACCTCTCCAAAAGACAGGTAACATTTTGTATATATGATATAAGAAGGAGACAGTACAGGAGGCTTATTACATTGTTAAGCAAGATTTATTTTTTTCTTTTACTCAAGTTTTTACTCAGTTAGAGGTACAATAGCAGGTAGAACTGATAAACCCTTGAAGAATAGTGATATCAGTATGATCCAATCACACATATGTCTCATCATGCTAGAAGACACACACACAAAAAAACTAGATGGGTAGGTTGCTTTTTTACTGTGTGAGAATTAAATCAGCAGTGCAGCTAAATGTGCTTAAAGCACACATGAAGTTTTAGATTATTGGGTGCCAAACCTGCTTAGGCCTTAATTATGGTGTTCACTCCTTTACACATCCAGAAGAAGAAGCTGAGCCAAGAATTTTGCATACTTAAAAAAAGTAGTCTACCAACAGAAATTATATTTTTTGCCTTCTATCTTCTCTGAGACATGAAATAAAAAATAGCTGTGATGAGTTTCTGGTTTATTGAATGTCTATCGCCTCTCCAACACAGCCTCAGGGACTCCATCACATTTCAGCCTTTGTCACCACCAACAAGAATTTTAAAAGGACAAAGAAACACAGAAACTCACCCTTGTGGTGTAAGCAGCTTCTGGGTCATCTTCCAGCACACGAGAGAGACCAAAATCTGAGACTTTGCACACTAGGTTACTATTGATGAGGATATTACGAGCAGCTAAATCTCGATGGACATAACCCATGTCGGACAAATATTTCATGCCAGATGCGATGCCTCGAAGCATGCCCACTAGCTGGATGACTGTGAACTGGGCATCATGTTTCTGGAAAACATTTGAAATGTCATTTCAGAGACTGCTCATGTTCCTCTGCACACAGAACTTTTGATAAAGACCCTGGAAGCTCCCCAGTGAAGAGCTCACGATCAGGTGTTGTGATTTAAATGCCACATGTGCAAGCATGTTGAGCTGAGGGGGATAATCTCCCAGGCAGCCGAGGGAAGGGGACAGATTTGAAATTCAGATAAAAATTCATTTTTCCCCTTCTTGCTGTCATCAGAATTTTAACTTCCTAGATGGGACCTAGATGTGTGAAAGCAGCACATAAATCTAATTTGTGTTTGCTCCTGAGACTGGAGCATCAGGACATTAGAGAAAGAGATGTCCAACTTCCCTGAAAGGCCATAGGAATTTTCAGTGAAAATCCCAGCCTTACCCGACGGACTAATGAATGTTTTCTACTATACAAGAATTTTTTTTCCTTTTTTTTTTTTTTAACGAAAGCGAATGCTGATCTGAGTCAGTGGCTTTCAAATTCCATTAACTTTAAACTAATTCCTCAAATTCTTCCTCAACTTCAGGAACACAAAAATTAAACACACTGTGACTTTGCCTAGAAACCATATATTTCTAATCATTGACTTCTAGGTACATGGTTTAAATCTCTCAGCTTTTATTAATCTGTTTGTTAGCATCCAGCTTTGATATTGATACATAGTTACATAGACAATAGGACAACAGTGTGTCACAGCGGAGCTCTCAGATGAATTCCCCAGCACTGTAAATGTATCATCATGGGCACCTCTCCAACCCTTCCTTCTTCTGCTTCCAGAATTTTATTAAATGCATAGGAGCTGGCTCTGCCATGTGAGGTGATCTCACATGAATCAGTCTGCAAGACTGATTGCATTAATCTCGTTTTTGATTAGTATACTTAGGGGCAATATTAGCACTGTAAACACTGGACAAATATATGCAGCAGATGCTTAAAGAGTCTCTCAGAATTCCCCTTCATGAAGAAATTAATTATTTTAAAAGACTCTTAGCAGCTCCCTGTCATGAAACCTTTTTTTTAGAGCCAACACAAGAGAATTTATACAGACCCTGAAAAAGATTTAGCTAGAAATCAGAAGGTTTCTAAACATGAACAGAATCAGATATTCAGAGAGCCTTTCCATGGCAATGGGGAAAGCAAACTAACTAGTTTCAAAAGGCATTTATTAAAAGGGTTATATGCCCTGATTTGCCTGTGATATTAATGAGTCACAAGATTCTTATCTATGCTTCCACACAACAGAAGTAAAAAGAAAATCACACTCAAAGGAACGAACAAGCTGAACAACTGTTCTGTACAGTCAGAAATTATTCTGCTTTCCTCAGAGCTTTCTTCAAGGATTTTAAGCCTAAACAAAATATATATAGTTAAGCACAGATATATTTCGTTCAGCCACACTGACACATTATTTATATGTATTTTACATGCTCCAATGGACAACATAACATATATAGTACATACTGAAACTAAGGTTGACAATGTATCGCCTTTTGGGGTTAAATGTCTAGTTCAATGTTATGAATTTGGGGGATAATGTCATTCAACCGTGGCAGAACCAAAGCAATCTCCCAGCCACAGCTGAGTTTGCCCTAACAAATTAAAATTAAACTAGTGTTTCCCCTCAGATGGGATTTCATTTCTTCTACACTTCTTGTTTTGCCACAAGTAAATCTTGGTGACACAGGGAGCACTCAAATTTTTTTAGGCTCCCTACCAACTTTGACGGAAAACAAAGATAAATCAACAGCATTATTAGTATGTCTAAGGTTAGAGAAAGAAAACAGGCCAATAAACTTCGCTAGCTAAACATATCTAACATCCTCAGGTAAGGGGTTATTCCCTAAACTTTTCATATTTAGAGAAACAGCTTTTGACTCAGTACTATCGGTTTACTGATAAATTTTCCACAAATCCGTTCATTTTGGAAATCACTTGCAAAGACACAGAGGCTGCCAACAGATAAGCATAAGTGCATTAGAGATGTAATTCAGCCTTCAGAAAAACAATTTTCCTTTTTGTGTGTCAGAATGCTGTTCTGTTTTGTTCATTTTTAATAGATTTGACATACCAGTGAAACCAAAATTGTCTTTATTTTTTAATAATGCTTACTGCAAGCAGTCAAAATCGACCTGAAGATTCCTACCTGGCTTTCTGAGCACATCACAATATACACCAACCCAAATGAAAATAATGAAGTATCAAGCAACAAGAGCTGATGATGAATCAGAGCAGAGTGGCAGTAATTTCAGAACAAGTTCAGAAGAAGAGCCAGTTCTGCACTGTTTAGTTTTCTATTGCACTTACCCGTAGGAAGCTGTCCAAGGAACCATTTTCCATATATTCAGTAACAATCATAACTGGTTTACCTGCAAATAGATTACAGGGGTAAGGCATTTAAAATGAATACATAATGACCAGTAAAAACAAGCATTTCAGAATTGCTCTCAGACCTTCCAAACCCCAAGGATAATTTTACATTTAGAAAGAAATTAAAAGATGTATGGGCAAACTAAACAACATAATTGTGATTCCCCTGACATCAACAGAAATATAGTGATTTCAGCATAAACTGATAGGAATTTTAGCAACTCAGGTCCCAAGAAACAAAGTGAAGCATCCTACATTTTCAGTATACAGTGTCCTAGCCATCACTGTTGAATATAATTCATCACATAACTTGAATTTACACAATGAATTGCTGTACCTTGCCATGCATTTGCCCACAGGTTCCTTTGGAAAGGGAACTGGGCACCTGCTGTGGAGGGAGTCACATATTCTCTTAAGGTGCCCTGGTCTGCACAATGCAGGTGGGAAAGACCATGGAACACTGCTCTGCTGCATGGGCACAATAAATGTATTCCTCAGGTAAGAGAGAGAATAAATAGAGCCCATGGAGGCAACAGCAAAACCCCTCTCCCTCAGGAGGGTATTTACAATACGTTTAAACTATTTACCTTCCATATTTTGAGGAGGAAGCTTCAGCTTTGAAGAGAAGCTTCAGTACCATGAGCTGAGGAAAATGTTGGGGTGGGGATAAAGATGAAAAGGAAAGTGCAGAACAAAACACAGGGCACTGGGAAGAAAAGCAGAGCTGTAACATGGTTATTTTCCAGTACTGGGGCCATCCCTCCTTCCAGGCTTGTGCTGTGGTGGGATCACTGACAGCACAAACCCGCATGGGAGTTGAACATGCTGCATCCACGGGGCAGCAGCAAGCTCTAAGGAAACAGCCCTGTGTTCTTGAAATTACTTCAATATCTTTAAAAACTATATTCAGATTAGTTTTTGAAACCATTCTTCCTATCCTGGAGTATATTGTAACATAACCAAGGTCTTATATGAAACTCTGATAAGTTGGGGAAAAATGAATGCAAAAATTAATGTGATTATGGTGAAGTTTACAGACAAAGGTCACTGCCCTGCTAATATTTTACCATCATACAGATTTTATTATTTCATAATATTTTCTAAAGCTTTGTTTATTTTCTCTTTGTGGTAAAGAGGGAGAGGTGGGTAAGGGCATGAAGTCATTTAAGGAGATGAATTATTATTTCACATATAATACAGGAAGAGGCATCTGACCATAAAAGTATGATTAAGGCCTGTACATTGTATAGCAGTCATGGTGAAATTTTAACTCCTAAAACTGAACAGTATGATGCTTGAAAGACGTACCCAGTTTAACTAAAAACAGGAAAGTCATTAACAAAGCAAAGTAAATGGTAACAACTCATTTTTCTGCTGGTTTTTCAAAAATACAGGTTCTACAGATGGAAATACTTGAAAGAGAAACAGTAGTTTCAAAGAATAAGCTTAATAAAATGGCAAGACAACTCTTTGTCCCCTTTACATGGATTAATAGGTTCAAATATCTACTTTCTGTGGTGCAAATGTGTTATATCATTTACATATGACATATGACACATATGTCATATCTGTGGGAATCACACTAATGAGTAATTGACAGTCATCAATTAACTAGTATCCAATACTCTGTCTAAAACATTATTCTTGAATTATAAAGGAGATGGTACAGATAAAAAATCTAACAATGGAAAAGCTAAAAAAAAAACCAAAAAACAAACCAACAATCTGTTTGTGCTTTCTCTTGTTAGCAAGAAATGCATATTTCAAGCAAAAGTCCCTAACCTGCAGTCTGTGTGTAATGTTACCCCAAAGGGATTTCTGGTAACACCCAGAACATGCTGCTGGACCTTTCCAATGAGGTTCTCCAAAGCTTTCTATGATAAATCCATGTACCTCAAAACCAGGAAACATTTGTCTGGTTTGTATACAAACTCAGTCAATTTTATGAGACTTATCAGTAGATTTAAATTAGAGTAAGAAGATATGACTTTCAAATTATTACAGGAGCATCTTCCTGCCTTGCTCACTCTAAGCACAGGGTTTCACTCTCATTAAGTTGGAAACGTGCCCATAATAAGAAGTACATGCTCTGAAACAACATGCTACAGCTTTAAAAGAACATTCTTCATTCATTTATGAAAGGAGAGCCTTTTATACATGATAACAAGTTGTGTCAACAGTGTTGCCAAAGTTTATTATACTAACAGGCTACAAATTGCTGTAAATTATTAGTAAACTAAGCAGAACATGCATGCTAGTTATTAAGGCCTACAGTGTGCCCAGGAGACCAGGGTAGCAGCAGGAAGATGCAGAACTGAAATCCATGAGAAGCAGAGGAAAAACTCTGCACTGGAGCAAAGGAGCCACCCCAGTTTGAGGACTTCTCAAACTAAACGGTCCTGTTAGGGGGATTGTGACAATTGCAGTCATCAGGAGTTGCTTCAGAAGATCTGTTTACTGTGAAAAGTGAATTAGTGTCTAAAGTAAAAGAATTACTAAGGGCCACCTGTTAAGCAAAATTTGGTTAATGAAGAAAAGGTCATATCTCCTGTTTATCATGCATTACCTGTCCTGAGAGTGAACCATCATATACTCCACAGGCTCTCTACTGACTGCACATATACTAATGCCTTTTAGGTGTGATTTAATAGCTATTATTAAAAAGTATGAACACTTGTTAACTTATTCATAGAGTATATTGGTTTGTTTAAAAAAAAACCAAAACAAATTCAAATCCCACAAGCTTCTTGTCCTTCTATCACCCCACAGAACGTTAAAGAAATTAAATTATTAACATTACTTGCAGCAAAATGGAGACAAATAGCTCCAGAGCAGATTTCTCAACTCCTGTACTGAAGCTGTCTGGAGAGGGTGGTATATCCCTGCGGCTTTTCATTTGGGAATATTCAGAGCTCGCTGTCCCACACATAGATGCGACAGGCAGCTGGCACACCTGACTCCCCCCAGCAGACAGGACTCTGCTGTGAATACAGCTGAGTAGCAAGCTCACTCACAGTCACTCATACAGAATACAGATAGAATTAGTAATGCACGTTCAAGAACAATGCACAAATTCCTGCATGCACAGCAATTAAATTATTTTCTCAAGTGCTCCAGGAATACAAAATGTAACAAAATAGATTTTAGCTCAGCTGTGTACAGAGTGATGCTGGTGTTTCAAGTGATTTCGTGATTGCAAATCTTATTCTGACTGTGCAAAGCGTGTGCCATTACAAAGCAGGAGGTAACCTTCATTTATACAGGCAGACATGGCAGCCCTTTCCTAATAGGGCTGTGAGACCTAAGATAACGAATAACTTCTTTGTTATTTAAATCAGCAAAATAGACTTTCACGAATCACACCTAGAGAAGCCATTATTATTATAATTGTAATTATGTATCTTCATAACATATAGGGTTTTACATACCTGTCACTAATTATTTTTAGACATAAACTGGTGGGGTTTTTATTTTATATATTTTGTTGCAGTAGGCTATTAAATTCTTTCATACCTATGTTTTTGAAACCTTGAAGCAAGCAATTAAAAAAAAACAACCAACCAAACCCTTAACAAAAACCTAAAGGCATATTTAGGAAATGCCTTTAAGTAAACATATCTATATAATCACAGAAATAAAATCAATATTACTACTGACAGCTTAAAGCCCCATGCCTTTTTTTTTTGAGATTTTTACTAAGATGTCTATATTCTGGAGCATTAGGATCTTTAAAAGCCTAATACTTCAACGCAGAAAGAACCGTGTCTTGCAGAATATACCATCTAAGGAGTCTTTCTGTTGTGCCTTTTGCAATCGGATACGTCTGTCTCGTATTGCCCTCATTAGCCACCAGCGTGCCTGTAACAAATGTGGATAGAGCCTTCCTAAATCTTCGTTCGCGAAGCCCAGCCATGATGACTGGTACATATTGAATATACATGGAGTACTTCTCTGCATGAAAACCATGTAGGAAAAAGGTTTGGAATCATTTAATAATTTCCTAGTACCAGTTGTTGCACCCAGGTAGGCTGTTCATTAATTTCTGCTAATGACGAACCTAATGAGTTAGCTGAGAGCAGAACATAGCTCTTCAATGCATTTAGGAAACCTTAACACATCAGACTCCACAACTCCCACCAGGTTGTCAGCCAGAGCCTCTTGGCCGTTTTGTAGCAATTTGTAGCTTTGGAGTTTATTAAACCTGTCAATTTATTATTGAGCTTCTGTGTTCTTCAGAAATGATCCCTTTTCCTCCACTTGGCTATATTTTTTTTCAAGCAGACTACTTTTATTCCCCCATTTTCCTCAGCTCATCAAGCTCCTTTTTCCTCCACATTTGCTATATTTTTTTTCAAGCAGACTACTTTTATTCCCCAATTCTCCCCAGCTCACCAAGCCAGGGTAAGTTCTAAATTCTTTTCTAAGTTCTCAGTAGCCTGAGAGCAGCAATACTGTGTAGGTTGTGCAGCTGCTCTGTGGGCAATTGCCTCAAATCCCACTCCTCATTGGATCCATCAGTGTGGGTTTCACATGGGTGTTTTCACGTGGGTAATTTGTTTTTCCTACTTCTGAGGAAATAAAATATACATTGCAAAAGACAAGCTGTGTGTTTCTGCTGTTATCTCTTTTGGAGGATGTTTGGTACACATTGACATGGTCATAACATCAGCATTTCTGGAGGGGCTTGCAGAGAAAAAAAAAAAAGATTTAGGGTGTTTTTCTGGGTTTTTTTGAATGATCAGCAAATGACAGAATGATTTAGGTTTGGAGGTACCTCATGACACTTCCTATGCAAAACAGATGTCCCTATCATATCTTACTTTTAGTGACGACTCCTTCTAGTCGGATGATATTGGGGTGGTCAAACTGTCCCATGATACTTGCTTCCCCCAGGAAGTCCCTCCTCTGTTTTTCTGTGTAGCCAACTTTCAGAGTTTTGATAGCAACTGAAATTTCCTTTTTAGAAGGCAGCTTTAGGCGTCCACTGCACACTTCTCCAAATTCCCCTGAAAAAAGAGTGGAAAAGCGACAAAAGCTGAAATGTAGTTATTTCACAGGGATTTAAGAATGAAGACTTAGCCTTCAGCAAAAGCCCCTAAGAAGTGGTGTTCACTGGAAGGCCACGGATCATCACTCCAAAGGGGCCTTTTGTCCAAACTGCTTCACATTATCATCCTTGGGTTCCCCAGCTGTCAAACTGGACAATGTCACTTATTTACTCTGCATATCCAGGTGACTGCAGAGCAGAGGAATGAATAAATGAGATCAGAAAGTTCCCCTTCTGCTTCTGTTGATGCACTTTGAGACAGCAGTAGGAGCGTTAACTGATTAAGAAGTATCAGAATGGCAGAATAGTTCTGCATCCTTGTGAACACTAAACTGCGTTTCTACCAGTGACAGTACAGTTCCAAGTTACTTAACTTCTGAAAGCCAAAATGACTAGTATACTAGTATACTTTATCAAGAGCAAATGCTGCTGCGGTTCAAATACCAACCCCAGCCCAGTACTGTTAGAGCTCCACAAAAAAAATAAGACCAAAGAACATCTTGAAAACAGAAGGGGGGAAAAAAGGCTTGAAATAAATCTTGTAGGGTCCAGTTTCATATTCCATTTTCTTGATTTTTTTTATGGTCCAAAAAGCTATAGCAAGCTAAGCTTTTAAAACTGTTGTTCAGTTACTGTCAATGGAGAAAATAGCTATGATTTCAGCACGCAGTCCAGCAATCAATCCTTCATTTAAAACCAGAATTGTGTATCTGATATTGGTTTAACTTTTGTGAAGGAAAAGTTAAACCCATTTAGCCATGGCTGGACAGTTTAGAACTTGAGTGATTAATCAGATGCCACAAGTACTTCAAGGCCAGAGCATGCTTCAAGAAAAAAAGGTTGGACCCTTTCTAAGGACTGATTTTAAGAGATGAGGATGATGGCTTTTCATACAAAGCCTTCCTGAGGTGTTTATTTTTAATTATGCTACACACATAAACATAAACCTGCCCTGCAGGCTGATGTGTCTGTTTACATGTGGAAGGCAAATAGGTATCGTTTAGGAGTGCTGTTCATGATATAAAGATTTCTCTGCAGGAGATCCTAATTTCTTTTTAAATGGGCTACTTAGTACATCAGTGAATGCCATTTGCTGTAAATTTAGGGGACCAGGGAACCAGTAAAGGAAGACTCTGAAATCAGCTTCCTTTGCTGTGTTTTAAATCCTGATTGTACTGCTGTGCACAGAACTCCCTCAGAGCTGGAGAGGCATCAGAGCTGAATGTTTCATAAACCTCCTGAACATCAGCGATGCTCTAATCCTCACTGAGGCACTGCAAACTTTCCCAATAAGTTCATGGACAGGTAGGCCCTAAATTATTGAAATACTTTGATCAATAAGATGTTATGCTACAAGTATATTTCAGCTTGGAAAGAAAAGCAAATTCTTACTTCCTTGTTCAGCAAAGTACATCTTTAAATCTACCCCAAATTAAGAAAGTACTTTCTGTAGTATTATTTTACAATCCAATTGTATTTAAACTCCTTCAAGTGATTTGCTGAACTGAATCCATAAAAACAAGTGAGTTATTTAAAAAAAATTACTGTAAAGAAAAATCTGAAAAAGTGGCTCCTGACCTCGATTTTCTTATGTTTAGGCTCCTACTAAAATCCCTTGTGTTTTTCTTGTGGTTATTTTGGACAAGAGTATTTTCTTATTGCACTTGTGTATATCTTCAAAGCTATGTAAGCTACCCTCTATTCTCAGAGACTTCTGCTAAAGCTGTGAAAACCACTTGGAAAAGTACTTCTGAATATCAAGATTACTTGCCTGACTTGAAGGTCTCATTACTTACGTCACACTCCAACACAGTTAAATGAATCCCTTCTTTTCAAATCACTGTCTTTTTATGATTTCATTCACACTTGTGTTACAAAGGACAAGGGCAGGAAAAGACCAAGTCATTCACTCAAATAAGGCATTGACTCAAGCAAGAGGCAGGAAATGCCTTTCTTTTTTTGGGGGGAGGAAAGAAGTGTTCCTGAAGAAGCTGCCTCAGAGCCACTCAGTCTGAATGTAAAAGCTACTACAAGTTGAGTGTGACAGCAGTGTAAAGGAACAAACTCATTTTGGATGCTTCCAGCACTCTACAGCCTGATTTTCATCTGTTCTTCCCTGCTTGGCTCTTCCTGTTGGCATCTCTACCAACTGGTAATAGGAAATGCTAACTAGAATGCCATATGTACTTCAGGCTACAGAAATCTGAGATACGGTGTCCAAAAATAGCATTATTATATCTTGAGTTCATGTAGCTTCATTGTGGAGGACCTACAGGAACCCTCTGTCACTCAGTTGGTTACAGCATGTTGCTAATAATGCCAGGCTCAATCCCCACATGGGCCATTCAGTTAAGAGTTGGACTTGATGATCCTTGTGCGTCCTTTCCAACTCAGAATCTTCTGTTATTTTCACTGGAATGGAGCAAAGAGACTTACTTTTAAAACACCAGACTCCTTTAGGACATATTCCTCTTATGAAATTTCTCAGAAAACTCTTACTCCATTTACAATGGCCATATTTGGCAAATTCTGGTTTACTTCTTATTCTAATGTGTATCTTGGTTAAAAATAGATCAGAACAACTGAATGGTAAAACATGACATATCACTTATTCTCAGCAACTTGTTTTCTAGATTCATATACCGCACATAGCCCAAATTTAGAAAGCTTACATTTGTGAACAAAGGCTCCTGAAAGTCTTGCGAGGAAATACACTGTCCCTGGACTAAACTTTACAACAACCTCCTTCTCTATCCTTATACTAATTCTCTATTATGTGCAGTAAGCAGAGCTTTGCTGCCTTGACTGAAGATGGTGGAGAACAGTGCACTCTTGTGGGGCAAAATTAAAACCAGCAAGGAACAAAAATTCAACCTTTCCAGAAAATAACTTAACTTCAAACTACAAACAGTTGAGTAGCTTCGGTAAGAGAGGATGAACAGTTTCTTTTTTTGCTGAGTGATTTGGGAGATGCACTGAGCACAGTAGTATGGTTCTACACCTTTTCCAACTGAAAATCTTTTGCTGTGCACTGTGAGTCTGCCTCTCTCACATTTCATGATTTTAATCCAAATCATATATTTAGAGAGAAAAAAAAATTCAATAACAAAATAATTGGCATTTTTCAATGGATTAAAAATCAACAGTACTTCTCACAAATGCTTTAATATAGCAGGAAAGCTAGCACTTCATGATCTTCTGACTCAATGAGACAATCTGCCACTTCAAGGAGTGGCACACAACCTATCAGGACTATATGTTGCATTGCAACACAGTCTCAGTGTAATGAGACTTTCTGTAATCTGGCTCCTCTGTTACAAAATCTGCTCATTTCACCAGTTTGTTTTCTGTAAACCCAACAATCCATGGCATCTCTATGGCTCAGACAAATCAGTTATCAGACAGACAACCCCTTCTTCCTAAATCAATAACTCAAATGCAAAGCAGTGACCAAAATCAATCCAATGACCAAAGGTGACTGCAGTGTGATGCATTCATCGTGACTGGTATGAAATGAGTTTGTGGTTTCACTCAAGGTATAATAGTCAACAGTCCTTTTAAGGGGAAAAAAAAGGAAAACATCTTCACAGAGCACATTTTCTGTGCTTTGCTGACAGATTTTAAAGAGAAGCACAGAAGTGAAGCTGAACAATCTTTTTCACTCTCAACTCTGCTGCATCCAAGGGTGGTCTTGGTGTCCTTTGAAAAGCTGCCTTGCTATCTGCTTTCTTTGAGGAAAAAAAAGAAAAATAGAACTGTGTGCACTTAACTTTTCACATGCACTGAAACCAGCTGTAAATAGGACCTACTAATTTGAAGACTTTACAAAATTTTCTTTTCAGTCACAAGTATAAACCCAAAGATCTAAAACAGTATATACAGCAAAAAAGTATCTTTAGTTCAATATATCTGGTGGTCACTACCTGCTCCAACTACTTTATCAATGGATATATTAGAAGCATCCAGTTCCTTGGCAAATTCATGCACAGCTTGATTGGGATCCTCATATGTATGCGGATCTACGTAAGTTCTCAGGCCTGGGAGTTTTACTGTGGAAAAACAAATTCAGAGAGAAAATGTTACTAGACTTAATTAATCCTTTTAAAGAAAGCTCATGAGACAATGGAAACCAAACCAATAGGAGAAAAAGGTGTTCTTCAAATCAAACTGATTTTTATGGGTCTTCAGGAATCTTAATACAACTGGAGACACTAAAGTACATCTGCACTTGTATTTAACTGCTTTTCAAATATTAAAATACTACTCACCCCTCCGTGCTGCTACATTTAGATGCTGCCTTATATTGTCCTTTTTAGAGTAATGACAGTGTAGCGGTTTTAACCAGATTTTCCCCCTGAAGCTAAAAAGTGGTAACCCCCAAGGGGTGGTAACCCCTGGAAGTTTTGAAGTTTTGTCCAATCTGCGCTCCTGCAAAATGTAAACATACCACAAACAAGCAAATGGAAGAGTTGTAGTTTGGTTGTGGTAGAAGAGGTGGTCATGTTGTGAGCCACGAGGAATGGGCTCGGAGCCCCTTGGAGGGCTCTGGCCCCTTCCCGGCCCCGGCTGGGGGGACTGCAGAGACTTGGAACTGTGTTAGACTGAGCTAACTGTCTGTAGTTATGCTGGGAGATGTTTTCTCCACCGTGGGCAGCGGCAGGAGTAGCGACAGACCAACACTGACCGGAGAAAGGGTGGCAGAGAGCCAGGAGAGATAAGACCAAGCAGCAACAGAGGCATGCAGCACTGCAGAGAGGACTCTTGGAAGGAGAGTCGAGAAAAAGAGAGTCAGCAGCAGAGAGACAGAGCTTTTGGGGGTCAGAACTGAACCAGACCCCCCCCCCCCAACTCCTTTGAGACCTCTGGGAAAGGAGGGACATGGACTCCTATTTTGGAGAGGAGTTTTGGACATGCAGCACCGGAGAGAGAGAGGAGCTGAGAAGCTCAGTTGTCCTGAGAGCTCAGCCAGGACGGTGTGGGAGGTTGGCCTTGGGGGCCCTCCCTTGCTGCAAGCTACAAAGAAGTTCGCAGCCAGCCTGAGGCAGGGCACAGAGGCCCTGCAAGGAGCTTGAATCTCCTGAAGATACCAGATTGTCACGAAGACCCCCTGCGTCTCGTGATATGACCGTGGTGGAATGACCTTTGTCTGGGGTGACGTAGCCCAAGGAAGACCCCTTTACCTGCGTCAAGGGGCTGAGGGAGCTTGGATACCTCCCTCGTGAGTGCTGGCAGAGATCCAGCTATCAGCTGCTGCATGCATGTGAAGAGGACAGATGACTGCTGCTGTAGAAGATACTTCTGCTTAGAGACTGGAAGGAATCTGTCCTTCTTCCCTCCTGGACTTTTATTTGGAGGGGAGAAGAGATCTGATCCATTGTAAATACTTATGTCATGGTAGAGACAGTTGTGATCGTGTGTATAATGTATTATAATATTTATTTGTACAGTCATTGTAATATATTCCCTTTCCCCCATTTGGAGTCTGGTGTGTTTTGTCTGGAAAAAACCCATCTCACATTGGATTGAGATGTGACAGGGGGATAGGACTAGGGAATTAGATTTTGGGGCTATCTCAAACCATGACAGACAGGAAGGCAAGTAACAAAACGTGTTGCTACAGCCAACCTGAGAAGTTCTTACGACTATACTAAGAAGAGCCCATATTAACTCAAACCTTTTCTTTCCAAGTCCTCCAACAAGAAAAAAAACTAAAAACATGAAACATGAAAAAAAACACCCCTGACTCAATCTGTCTGCCAGTACATATAAGGATGTCAGAGAGCTGTTCTTAATAAAAACTGGTTCTAGTCCTCTGTCGCAAGGTATCTGTCGTATCGTTAGGTTTTGGTCCGTAGAGAAAGTAGACACACGCACACGAAGAGAGAGATGAGACAAGGGTGTCTGCTGGCTAAGCGCAGCAGGCAGCTTTATTGAGGTAGCTGGCCAACTCCCTAATACTCCAGGCTGCTGTGTCCATGGGAACATTTAATTAGCCTCACTGTTCTCATGGGAAAGGCTTTATACCATTTAAAATTTCAAGCTCCTCAAGCTCCAGGGGCTCGGTGGACCTGCTGCTTCCCCCCACAGTCCTCAGTTGCCCAAACTTTCATGTTCTTATTTTGTCCTCCTCTACAGTTTCCTGGCCAGGGATTGTTTGTTTGCCCAGGGCAAGTGCTACTTCAAACGACTGAATGATTTTAAGGGCAGTTTCAAACTCTCCACATCTCTTCCTCCAGCAGGACTAGAGAGGAAGAGACCATTCCCAAACTTTGCCTCCAGCAAAGATGCTGAAGGCAAAGCACAACCTCATTCCCTCTTCCTGGCTCACAGCACTGCTTGTGTTTGTACCCAGTGCCTTGTGTGCCTGCCTCTGTATTCATTTTATAATAAAAATATATTTTATGAACAAAAAGTGAAATAACCAGCTTGAAGTTTTCTGCTTCTCACACAAAACCTACATTCCTCGATGTGTATTCTAGCTCTTCCTAACTATACCAGTTGGTCTCATAAAGGATATTAACTCCTCCTATAAACACCGCTTTAACCCACTCAGGAGTATCCTTTACAGCTTGGCATTATGGTACTGCATCAATTTTGACATCTAGAATAGTTAAAACCTTCTTTCTAGAATAGTTAAAAGCTTCTTTCTAGAATAGTTAAACCTTTTTTGCTGGGATTACACAGATGGGAAAAAAATACCTTTGGACCATTAGTTAGAGCACACAATTGTTTTGTCAAACAATCCCTAGTGAAAAAAAAATCAATTTTATGGAGATTTATTGGCCTCAGAATTGACAAAGAAATGACAAAACTGAGTTCCCAAGCTAATTGCCTTGCAAACAATGCAAAGAGCCATGTTCTGAACACAAGGGCTGGGTGCGCATGGCCTTAAATGCCGACTGTGTTTCCTTCAAGAGCCTGATGATTACAGAATTACTTGCAAGTAAAACAAAAAGTAATTGGCTGTATATTGCTGTTGGTTAAAGATCTTGTAAATGTTCCTTTCCTTCCATGCTGAATATATATTACAGGCTCCCTCATACCCCCAATAAAAATAACAATTAAAAGTCTGTGGGGTTTTTGGCTTCAGATTTTTAATGCTGACCCCAGAGGTTCCCAAGATCAGGTGATGGTGACTGCAAGGAGAATAATCCCTTCACACCAATAATTAAGGGCAGGCTGCATAGTAACTGGGTTCTGTCATGAAATACAGATAATAAACACGTGCACATGTGTTAAGCTCTACTACTTTACAGCTCATTCTGTGCAAACATAATAATTTACATTTTCATTTTAACAGCATGAATTGCCCTAAATGTAGCAAAAAAATAAAAAGGGCCCAGCCAAAGAAGGCAAAGGGAGAGGATCTGAGGAGGTGAAACGTTTTCGTTCCTTTGAAGTGATATTATAGGATTTGTAATAATGCTGCAGGGAATAGTTCATGGCTGGAGTCTTTTTAAAAGTAATTCAGAATAAACTGACCGAAATAAACCAGCTGCTGCATTAAGACGCTGAAAGTTTACGACAGCCATGGAAGTTGTTTTATCCTCTTTTAGCTCATAGGAGCAATTTTCTTATTCTTTGGGAAAGACTGCAATTTGGTAGATTAAAGCTTCAACAGCCACACACGTACATACATACAAATTCTAACAGATAAATATCTGCAAGGTTTATAATATATAATTTTCAAGAACTTCTAAGAGAAATATCAGGTCCATAACTGGCTCTGTTCTTACTACACAGTGAATCAGCATGGCACTGCTCAGAAAACAGTACATAAATATCTAAAACCAAATTAAAAGCAATTTAATCCACAGGAATTTAACAGTACTGACATGTTTAAGAATAGTGATTGCAACTTTCCATTGTGTGGGAGTAAAGAGAGCAAATTCTGACCTGTTATTTGTCTGTGACACTTATTTTACTGGCTGCTTTTATTTTATAACCTCATTAAATTTGGATGATGAAGCATTAATTCTATGGGGCCACATGTAACCCTATAGATTTTTTTTTTTTTTTGAGAATAGTTGGTTGGGCTTGATGAAGCAAATCCACTGTTCCAGCTTCAGTATCCCCTGACAGTGCTGGGGAAGGAGACACATGTTGTGGATATTCATGGTCATGGCTCCCTGGAGACAAGGATGGGCTCCAAACTTACAGCAGTAATAACTTGAACAGTCAGAGAACAGTCATGCCATTGTCATGAGGATTTGGAAGCAGTCCTAATTTCCCACTGCTGCAGGTAAATCCCTCATTAAAATGTTGATTCAATTATATTTGGTGAGGTGGCACCTGATTATGTACCATTTCTTGCAGATGGTACAGCACCACTGTTGTGTGCAAAAAAACCCTCAAGTACATTCACCTTACAACACGCTAAGCAATAGAAATATATGGTTCAACATAGTTTTCATGGTTTAGCAGGACATTCATAGCTGAAACTGTTTCAAAGACAAACTACTGCTTCTTATTAAGCCCATGCTCATTAGACACGCAAAAAAGGAATTTCTGGGTCTTGGTGTCTATGAAGGGCGTTATCTTTGCCTGTAAAGATGAAAAAGTCCAAAATTCAGCTATTAAAAAACCCCAAGAAATCCCCCTTTACTCTTGATCAGGAATGAAGCTATCAACTTATTTTCCCCTCAGCTTCTCCCGCTTCAAAACTAATTTCTTTCTATTTGAAAGAGAGTATGGATGGAGATTCTTCCCCTGAGCATCTCCTGGATGTGATGTTGGTCCACACTTTTCCTTTCACAGGTCATTGCTGAATGACCCAGAGCAGCCATGAATTAAGCCCCATTTAGCTTTATTAAAAATAGGTACATAAACATCAAAAATAGATAGGCTTTGGGTTCGACTTTTGAACGTGTTTCATCCAATTTTTGTGATGCAAAGACAACATAAGTCAGTGGAAAGGCTCTTTTAGCCCTGGATGAGACCCAATGAAAGCACAGACATATTTATTCTTGCCAGTGGGGAATCAGGACTTGAACAAAACACGTTTGTAAACAGAGCTGGATTTAAAAAAATCCCATTACTTCGAGACACTTGCTTAGCAATTAATTTAAGAAGCTAATCTCTATCACTCCATATGTTTAGAATAATTCCAAACTAAATTATTAGTGGGTCAACTTTGTCAAGCAAACAATTTTCACAGTCCCTTCAGTGGTCAAGACAGTTTTAAATTAATTTTATATTTTACTTTGGGGAGGAAAAAAAATATTTCTTAGACTTTATAAAGCTGATAATGAGGAAGTTGCAGTTACACTCTGCCCTTCAGTGATGCACAGCACAATCAATATCACATGTATTGTTTGAACATAGACAGTGATGTTTTGCTCACTGCTAACCTGAACACAGATAAAAGAATTTGAAACAAAGAATAATTGTTTGGGGAAAATCTCTTTACCCACAAGAGAAGAGATAATTCTCTTCTTAATTTCACCTTGGTTTAAGTGAGGTATGACTCTTTTTTTTTTTTTAAATTGAAAACCACCAGTTATTTAGGAGATGAATTCAACAGATCTGGAGGCATTAAAAGGCTTCAGTAACTTACAATGGCCATTCCCAAAATGCAGTCTTTTCTCATCAGTGCCATGTTTGGACTTCTTGTATCCACAGAATCTACAAGCAACAGAAAAAAAATAGTAATATAGAGAATTTTACGTGTTAACTGCAGGTGGAAACAGAATAAAATGTTTTTCCTCCACAATTAAATGCCTGTTTGAAAGTTTAATGAAATTTACATTCTCTGTGCTCTATAGAGGCATGTGATATTCTGGGGGAATTTGAGGAAATTGGCTAATGAGAGGATTTGTTGATTTTTGACCCCTACAGTTTAATTTTACAATTGCCTAAGAATGTGTTTATAGCATTTTTTTAACAACTGCTGTGTGATTGGGGCTGCTGATGTTAGAGGGCTCATTACCAACTATGAAGCAGGATTTGGAGTTCCTGGGCAGCAGACAAAGGAAAAGGTTGCAAACCAGGACGACACTCAACCCGCCCGCTCATCAAAGCCCCTCAGGGAAATGGAAGAGGGAGAAAATGTGCAAATCAGACAAAAAACTAACCTCCCAATCAAGATGTACACCACAACTGTGAGCAGAATAATGGCTACTGCTGCTGAAATGGCAATCATTACCACCTGGCTGTTCTCACTGGAAATGGAGAATGCTGGAAAGTTAACACAAAAATATATATAAATAACCTTACACACACATAGCAGTGATTACACCACAATTGACATGCATATAGGGAACAGACAGGTTAAGTCATCACTCTATAGCATTTGGTGTCCTGACAGATATTTAATCTGCTACATAATTTTTCATCAAACAAATAAATACAAGGGAAGAAAATATAAGGCTCTGACCACCTTTGACAATGTACCAAAGTTGTTTCTGCTACTGTTGATTTTTACTTGCTGATTCTAGCAACTGCTGGTAAACTGATATTTATACATACACATACACAACTACAAACACACGTGCTGTGACATACATATATTTTGCCGTGGTCAGAAGGAATTTCTCCTTGGCAAGAAATCCCAGTCAGTCAATAATCACCACCCTTACTTTCCTTTTTTGTGTGATGGAAAGGGCTTTAAGGAGTTAAGTTTCCCAGTTAACCTTGGCAATATCCACATGAAGGTTGTGTAAAGCATGGGCATGCAGAAGCAGATAGAAGGACTATTGATGGGTAATCCATGGCTACAGGAAAAATAAGGGCTATTTTCTGCCCTGTACATGCCTGATTGGAGTCACAGCATTCCTAACCTCTGCCTATTACAGACCCAAAACTGCACTCAGTTATAACTTGGCAACAGGAACAAAGTTATTCAATTTTTTGTTCAAATGTGTAACTTGAGATGTGCACCCTTGTCTCCTGTCACCTTTCACATTTTTTCTCCTTTTTTCTTTTCTTCTTATTTTCTGTTACATTACTTTGCAGAGAAAACCCATTAAACTCTAAGTGGATAAATTTTTCATCTCTGCAACTGATTTCTTTCTCCTTGCTGTAATCGTTTGTCCTATCTTGCGTTCTACTTTCGACTAGAATGCCAAAGTTTCTAGTCATCACAACAGCAATTTGTAACTGCTTTTTAAACATGAAGCTTATTTGCTTTTCAGAATAAGAGCTGAGGTGGAAGAAATGGGAATGAGATCCATAACCTATCTCAAAAAACACATGTAAGCCAAGTGAAAGACCATTTGGCTTGATGCTACTCTTCTTGGTAGAATGTGTTGCTTTTAGCAGAACACTCCTTAGACCATGAGTTCTCAAGCCTTATCATGAGTACATGAATAAGCCTTATGAGAATGTATCAGAATTATAGTCCTCAGTTGTGTTATAAATCTGAGCAGCAGACATGAGCCTTTAGTGAAAGACTGACCTTCCACAAAGCAAAAAGTCTTTGGTTATTCATCATCAGTCTGTATCAGTAAATGGGCAGTTCAGCAAAGGCTGATTTTTGATGCATTAAGCCACTTCCAACTTCTAGTAAACAGAAGGTCTGATGAACCGTATAATACCAAGTGATGAGAAAGCAACATTTAAGACTATGAACTCTATTAAGAGCCTTTCTGATACAATAACCAAACTTGTAAAGAACACCTATAAGGTCATCAGTTAAGTAATATTATTATCTACGTATTAGAGAAAAGAAAAAGGAGTGCCAGGCTATTAAATAACTACCCAGGACCACCCAGAAATGCAGTGACAGAGAGAAGGGACCCAAACAGTTCAACTTCCTGACCAGCAACTCAGCTGAGTGACCATCCTTCCTAGCCTGTGCACGTTTCGTCTCAAGGCTACACAGAGGCATCAGCAATCTGCAGTAACACGAGAATTACCCAGGAGCAATGGACCCATATAATATCAATTCTCCAGGAGCAGAGGTTTATAGTCCCTAGGGTTCAGGCCACAAATTTGGAACAGCATGAGGCTGTGAACCCGTTTTTCTCTCAAAGCTCCTCTCTCAACAAGAGCCATGGTCTAGCAAGGTATCAATTCTGGCATGAGGTAGAATTAGGATAGGGAATGGAAGAAAATACCACCTGTGATAGTTATGGTTTACTCTTTATAGCATGTTTCAGGTTTAATGATAAAATATAAACTTATACAGTAACAGTACCAAGAAAGACATATCCTAAATAGTTATGAGACATATTTCCTAAACTAGAAAAGGAGTGAAAGCAGCCATCCAAATCACTCATAAACCTGGCAGGATGTCAGTATGCACCATTTGAACAAATACATACAATCTGGACTGGTTTCAAACTCAAACTTGCGGCTGTTTGTCCCATATCCAGCTGCAGTTCGGGCTCGGATTTGGAAGACATAGGTGGTATCAGGTTTGAGGCCACTGATGGTAACATTGGTGCCTTTGGCTCTCAGAATGGTATAGCTTGTCTCTTGTTCCTGCTTTTGAAAAGAGAAATTATCATATTAAAACCACACCCTAAAAAACAGAAACAAGAGGTGGTAGACACTAAATTAGTACAAATGACCTGGGGAGAACTGGATATTTTTGAATGTTTATAGCCTTGTACAAGCATTCATTTTCAATCACCTCTTAGCAAGAAGTCTAAATCATTAGATTTTCTATGGCCTTATGCTATATATTGAATACTAGACATACTGAGAATATGACATTTTATTAAATGGCTTTGCATAATTTTGTAATAGTCTGTAATACAACAAGAAAATTATTAAGAACGTTATTTAAAAAATGTAAATCAGATTTGCCTAATGCACTGAACTCGAAGTTGTAACAGGTCAACTTGGACATTTTAGGGCCCTGCAGAGATGTTTGCAGGATACAGTTTTTACTGCCTTGCATTTTACAAGACAAGTAGTTACCTTCATAACAGTCAGAAGAGAAACTCCACTCAGGGTCCTCAGCTCAGTGAAAAGGTGAATTTAACTGGTTTTCTATTATGCTATAAAAGCTATAAGATAGACATGTTCATCGTCATTTGGGCAAAAACTCCCTGAACTCTCTCCTGGACCACACTCACAACCACACTTTGCCTAATAGTTACCTATTTCTGACATAATGACTTTTTATATAAAGTAAGAAGAGGACTATCTTGTAATTTAGTACATTTGGATACACTTCACACTGTGTAAAAAGCTAATTCTCATAAAAGTGTGCCTCAGCCCCACTGTAAGCACATAATCTTAAAATTTAAGCATGCATTTGGAGCCTGAGGTATTGCTTATTTTACTAAAGCCATCCTGTACCAAAAGAATATTTTTGGCTTCCTCAATATGGCAGCTGGAACTGTCTCAAAAAAAATCTTGGACAGCAGCCACACATGTGGGAAGCTGTGAGAATCTCAATTGTTTAGGTTCCCCACCATGAGCTTTTTTATTCTGGAGGTGGTGGGGATTTCAGATACTGTCCTTTTGCTTTGAACACTCTGCAAAACACTGAACCCATTGAGTTTTGCCTGTTTGAAAACAGAAACTGAGTTAAGGTCTGTCGGATGCAAAGAATCTCACCTAATTCCCACTGGTTTTTTTTGTGGCATTGCATTAACTTGTGAGGGTCTGATATTTTAACTTTGACAACACTGGAGTGCCCGTACACAAGTACAGAGGCCGGAAAATACTCTACACACTCCTTGCCAAAGCCATTTCACCTTCATGTGTAAAGTTCAAGTGACTGGAGTTGTTTTAGTGTGTTTACTCTGCAGTGCTGTCTGCAGTAATAAAGTTGGGATATTCTGTTAGTAGGCAGACATCAGAAACTGTTCACTTTGGTGCTAAAGAAGCCTCAGTACTCTGTTCTTGGCAATCTTTGATACAGAGAAACAGAAACATTTACACCATTGTTAAGGAGATTGCCAGAATCTCCATGTAATATTCAAC
This sequence comes from Lepidothrix coronata, assembly GCF_001604755.1. Taxonomy (NCBI): domain Eukaryota; kingdom Metazoa; phylum Chordata; class Aves; order Passeriformes; family Pipridae; genus Lepidothrix; species Lepidothrix coronata. The sequence continues at coordinate 3,223,629 of NW_016690273.1, read as the reverse complement.
ATTATGCACATGAGAAATCACAGTGAAAGGAAAAAAGGAAAACAAAAAAAAGAAACCAAACAAGTAGCTAAGCTTGTGCCTAAAAATTAACACCCAGAATCAAAACCTCAGACAGGGTGAGCTAGACCTAGTCTTCAAAGAATGACTGTAGAAGTGTTTATCATGGCCATTTTCTTTACACACTAAAAATAAAAAGGAAATCAGCATTAGACCTCCTCAGAGTTTCCCAGTACTTCTCTAAAAAGTTTTCTGTTATAAATTCAGGGGAGAAAATTTACAGGAAGACTTTCTAAAGTACTAACAGGTTTGAGTAAAATTAGTTATTTTTTGAACTAACAAAGGCCTAGTATTATAATTTGCAGGCTTCCCTTATCTCATCATTCAGTTGAATGTAGGCCACTATTTTAATTTCAAAGACATAATAATCTTGTCTTTAAAACACAAAATCTTTTGTGTATGCTATGACTAGACATACATTTTGATCTTGCTTCAGGCTGCTTTTCTGAAATGCAAACATTTCCTTCTGGTGCAGATACAAATGTGCAAGGGAAAATATAGTCATGGCCCTGTCTGTTAATAATCCTCAATGGAACTTGGAAAATAAACTTTTAAAACAATGGTATGGAGGATGTCATGGTATCTCAGTTTATGGGAAGCTTTTTACACACATATTTTGTAAGTCATTTTTTATGTTACTCGTAATCAAATCAGTGAAACACCACATAAAAGCCCAAGTTTATCTTTCTTGGGGATAAAGTAAAACTTCATAGATACAGCACTACAGCTGCCATAAGCAGAGGGGATACACAAAAAGGAGAGTCAGGCTTTGCAAGGCAGAACTTAAATCAAACACTCTGATGATAAATTTGAACTTGGATGCACAAAGCATATTCTTCCTGAATGTTTCTGCATAGTTTACCAGACACAATCTTTACTGGGAAGCAAACCACACTACTGTTGGTGTCTCATTTGCAAATGACATTTTATAATGTTTTATAAAAGACATATTTTGAAGACATTTAAAATTTATAGTGGCAATACTAGTGATTGGTATGTCCTTTTTTCAGATAGGATATATTATAACATTTTGTTCCATCAGATTCATGTACACTTAAGAGGCCAGTACCTGACTACACATCTTTGGGAGGGATCTACAGTCCTGATACTGCTTCCCTTATTGCCAGATGCGAAATCTTCATTGATATAACATTTCCTACAAATCTCATGGAGCATACATGGCCTACCTACTCTAAAAGCAACAAAGTGCATTTGCATATAATTTACTTAATCAGCCTCAGAAAGAGCACAAAGTGCACAGTTACGTGTTGGTTTTAACCAGTCTACTGAGCACATAATTTCTATGATGGCAAAAGCAAATCTCTTTTAGCTATGAGAGACTGCAACTAAATATCACTCACTGCTTGCGGAAGACTTCACCTTAATAAAATGTGTGGGATTTAGTTGGCATAATTGTAAGGAGCATATTTAATTGAAACAATTAATAGTTTATGAGTGGTATTTAGGAGATGGCTTTTTTTCTGTATCTTTGCATAACAAGATACTCCTACAAGAGAACATAATTATGTGAACAAGGACAAGGAAGGAACAAAGTATATGGCTTGTGTAAGAAAAAAACCATGGCTTTGTTATTTGTGCGCTTTAATAACCCAGACACTTAGAATTCAGCACAGCATTGTATGGATGGACTAACCTGGGGTGTCATTTAGCACCATTAACTTCTAACAAAATGTTATCCCTTCCCCTAAAACAAATGCCTAGACGTTCCATACTGTATCTCCCTGTAAGAAGATTTTATTTCTTTTAAATGTTTTGAATAAATAGTGACTGGGGCTTTATAATTGGCCCCTGAAGATTTACAAAAAACACAATTCTATTTCAAACACTGAGTGAAAAAAACTGCCACTCTCAGCTCATAATTCTGTGAAGTGTTTAAGGCCAGGTTGGATGAGGCTTTAGGTAACATGGTCCAGTGGAAAGTGGTCCTGCCTAGAGCAGGGACTTGGAACTAGGTGGTCTTTAAGGACCCTTCCACCCTAAACCACTTTGATTCATTCCAAAAAGTTAAAATAGTTTTCCAAAACTGTAGTTTCTAATCTCCCTACAAACATATAAAGCTCTACTCTCTCAGCTACACAAGTGCAATCATTGATGAAAAAACCCACTGAATGGTTTATTTAGTTCTCCCTGTAGAAAATAAATATTTTCCACATATTTTATGTGAATAATGCATTAGAAAAACTACACAGCATCATAATTTAGATACATGACATTCTATTCTTATTCCAAATTTATTCTAACATCTTAAATAGCAGTAACATGCAGTTGTCCATAAATATCACATATTCTTTGAAATTTAAGAACAGCATAGCAAAATAATTTCACAAACAAGGTGTACGAGAGAATTGGGCTGACCTGTATTACTCTATTAAATGCTCTATCATTTAATTTCTAAGAGATTACAAAAGGTATGTCAACTAAAAACAAGCAGGATGGAAAAGAATGGCTCCACATCAATCATCTACCAGCAATCAGAAGTGACTTGTCAGGGGAAATATCCAGATTGTTAAATGTGAAGGGTTTATTTCCTAGCAATTGCCACTTTACAGCAGTGCAGTTTCTGATGAGCACAACCAAGATTATTTCTGAAGCAGAAAAGCAAATAGACTGGACTGGACTGGTTTATAAAGAAAGATCTCTTTTCAAAAAAAAAGAGTGAAGAAGGCATGCTTAGAGATTTCAGATTAAAAAGCATCATCTTCCAAACGTGTTTGGGGAAGGAATGAATAGTAACAGTCCAGCACAGGCTTCTCTGGCCTCAAGTAAATTTAACAGAGCATTAGTTTTATACCTATTATAATTTGCAAAGCTTAAAAGAACAATAGATTAAAGTCTCCTGACAATAGATATGCCTTTTTTCCCTCATAAACCCTGAGAAATAGGCTTCTGACTCCCCAGCAGACTGCAGAACACACATTAAAAAACACTGGTGCCAGAAGGTTGGTTTTTTAAAAGCCTTTTTGCTCTAAATGGTCTGGCTCCTTTTGTCAAGCAGTTGGCTCTCTCTGGTTTAAGAAAACTGTCTGGTGCATATGAACTCCTGATTACAGACTTCAAAGGGAAGAAACACATGTGCAAGATCAGCTTCCTAAGACTGGTTGGTTGCCTTATAAAGCTGTCTTATGACAACCAGTTGTTCCATAAGAGTGGACACAGCCGGTGGGAATAGCTTCATGCTCTGTCTGTGCACACAACAGCGCTGGAAGGGGACAATTTTCTTGAACAGAAACCCCCAATTTCAGTGTAGAATAATGATCAAAACATCCAAAATCAACAAACACACAAATAAAACTTATTGGTGATTTAATTAAAATAAAATGAATTCACACAGTGGGGAAAAAAATCTCTCCCTTTGGAGCAACTAACCCAAAAGAAATCACCTGTGCTGTTTTTGGCTGGGGTAGAATTAATTTTCTTCAGAGAAGCTAGTAGGTAGTTTTTGGATTTGCACTGGAAACAGACAGGTTTGATAATATAGAGATGTTTTTGTTCTTGCTGAGCAGTGCTTACACAGTGTGAAGGCCTTTTCTGTCTGTTACACCACCCTACCAGGGAGAAGGCTTAGGGTGCACAAGAATTTGGGAAGAGACACAGACAGGACAGCTGATTCTAACTGAACACAGGGATATCCCACACTATATGGCACCATGCTGAGCATATAAAGCTGGGGAAGAAGAAGTATGAGCTGGTTCTCCTTGATTTCTCAAGCCCTGGATCTGGACTTGATCCTATCCCCATTGAAACTGAAAAATGTAAGTAGAAGTCCACAGGGTGCTGCTCTCTGAGATAAGACTGAGCTGAAATATTTAGGAAGCTTTCTTTTTCTCCTTTTATCTCTAACACTGTGTATGTTTAGATTTTTACCAAGGTCTTTGAAGGTTGAAGTGCTCACCAGAAAAAACTCCTCCCAAAATCATATTCCATAAATTTGGGTGAAATTTTTCAGCATACAACCTTCTGATCATCATTCTTCAAGATCAAGTGTGGACTATTAATGCCATTGTCCCTCTAGTAAGCTCTGAGAGAAAACTTTCTGCAGATTAACTGAATAGTGATGGAGTATTTTTAACACCATTTTCTAAGAGGGTATCAGCCTTACATCTTCTCTCGTACTTATCAAATATAAGCCTGATTACTAGATATGAAGAGCATTAGGAAATGCTCAATTAAACCACTAATTCTGACATTTTTTTCAGTTTGTTAACTTCAGTAGCAATATATTCTGTCAAAAGGTCTCTCTGATCTACCAAAAAATGGCTAATTCCACTCTTCACATTCTTCAAGACAATATATGGTTTTCCAATTCTACCAGTAAGATTTACTAAAAGAAATATTCTATTATGAAGATATGTTTTCCTAAATACAGATCTATACAGGATGCACAAATAAACTTCTGTCGATTTATACAAGAAAATGTCAGTAAAAAACAGAACCTATTTAACGGCAGATTCTTTCATTTTATTTATTTACTTACAATTTGTGAAGAATTCACTTATTAATGAAGAGTGTGGACTTTCATAGTGAAAACCAGCCCAAAAGACAAGCCATCATTTTCCAAACAACAAAAGTTGTTTGTGCCACAGGGAAGCACCAGCACAGGGGTGCTGATAGATCAGTGTGAACACTTACAGCACAATAGAACTGAGGAAGCAAAATGCACTCAAGAAAGAAAGAAAACAAAGGAACTGAGTGTGTTATTTCCTTTGTTTGTTCTGATATGCTTGGGGATGAATTTGGTAGACAACACAACAATTTCAATGTTCTCATTACCAAAAATTGAACAGTTTCAATGCTTAATGAGTTTGAGGAGGACAGTGAGATAATGGGGGTGTTTCTGAGTCCTTAACACAGACAAGATGCAATAATTTCAGTAAGTATCATCAAGACAAAAGCCTCCCCTTTGATCTTTCTTCCCACCTTTTCATAGTATTTGACCTCATAGTCCAAGATGATCCCATTTGGATGTTCAGGTTCTTGCCAAGAGAGAGACACGCTGTTCCTGGATGTTCTGTCTTTCCTTATGACTGTGATGGGGGACGGAGCTGCAGAGGGGAAGGGGGGGAGGAGGAGAGGAGAGAGAAAAGCAAATTGAGTTTATCTCAGTTCCAATTCTTGGCAAAGAGCATGGTTTCCATTTAACAGACTCCTGCACAAAGTCTGGATACAAGTCTGGACTCGTATCAACATCCAGCAGCTGGATTACTCCTGGTACACGTCTGGGAGCACACTGGCCTCGTGGATAATGAATGGAGATTCTCTGTTAGACCAAAGCACTGGAGGCAACACTGCAGATAGTTTTGATCTGCTACTACAGAGTAACCAATGAAATATATTCCATACACTAAAACAGAGAACAAAATAGCAGTACTACCTATTCTTTGTAATTCAGAAGCATTACCGTTACCAGACTGCAGAACTCTGATAACATTTTCATGTGCAAGTGTAAACCAGCGCTGGGATGCATTATGTACAAGGAGCTGGTAGCCATGGTCAGTAATAACCATCAGCTTACTGCAGAATAACATTTGTAACATTACTTGATGAGCTTTCCACAGAATTGCTCCCGTGTACACTTCTCCTTCACCACATTTCTTTGAAACTGAAATTTGAATGAAAGAAACCCAAAATTAAACTACAAAATAACCTAATTTTTTATACGCATTGATCAGAGTTAGGCATTACAACTGATTGCATGCCACAGACTCACCCATAACTTGGAAATAATATCAATGAGACATACACACACAATCATAATTACCTAAGATTCTTGAACATCAATTCAGTTTTAGACCACCCAGCTCTGTGTCTTGTTCCAAGACCAGGTCTAGGTTTCGTGGACTCACTGAGAGCCATGTAATTTTTTAAAATTTTTTTTTTCCTATTTCTTTTGGGTTGGTTTCCCACTCCAAATGCTTCTCTCCCATGGCTTTAGCCAAAATTCACCAGATTTTATCTTACAGATCACACACTGAAGGTTGTAACTGTCATTAAAAAAAAAATCTTTACTAATAAATGGCCTTTTATCTTAACATGTAAAGAAAATGTGTTTATAAGTTCAACATTTTGCTATCCTAATAAAAAAGCTCTAGAGCTGATCTAAACAATTTAATATCAGCTGAATCCTATAAAGCTTTTACCGTTCACATAAAGCTAGCTGTACTTTACAGGTATTACATATTTTCATTCTTTAGGCAGTGCTCTTTCTGTTTGAATTTTTATTTCTGCAAGAGAACTTTCAATAGCCAGGAAAAAAACAACCAAAAAACCAAACCCAAACAAATATAAAACCAAACCAAACCAAACTAAAAAAAGAACCCAAAAAGCCCCAACACGTTTTAAATAAAATAAATTTTAGAAAATTCATTCTGCTTGTGATTTTGCTAAACTTCCATGAAAATATACCTTTAAGTCCTGAGTCATAATCTGAATGTTGACATCCTCCTTTAATTGAGTTCATTTTGGGTTGAACACATGCTCTGAGCAGCATTTTAATAATTTAGATGTTTCACAATAGCTTTTTGAAAATATTAAAAAGTTCTTTTTTTGGGTTTTTTAGGTTTTTTTTCCCCAGTAGGAAGAATTTATCCTGAAGTTAAATTACTAAAATCTGTTGCTGTATTTTTTTTTAATGAGGTTTATTTATTTCAAATAGAATGGGAAAGAGTCTATTTTACTCAGATATATGTTGGTGAAGAGCTGAAAAGCATTAGGGGAAAGGATACAGGACTTGTTTGTAATTAACATCCTTCAGTAATTCCACTTGAATCCCACTTTGGCACAAACCAGTGCTAGAGCCAAAACACAAAGTGCTTAGAAGGCTGAACTTCTCTACTGTAACCAGCTCTATAACTTGTATACTCATACTTGCTGCTTTTATGCTCTCATAAGTCATTTTTATGTCTTTTTTTAGGTCAAACTATTAATCTTTTTTTTTAATATGTGAATAGATCTCCAAGCTCAGTACCCCAGCTGGTAACACTTCCCATTAAGGGAACATTAATACTGATTTTATGAATAATTAATCTGTGATTAACAGAAATGGCTTTTCCCCCAATAAATCCGAGTAATTTGTGCTGTAACAGATTCTCATGGAAAGTTGAAACAATCTTACATGCTCTAATACAGATATGCTTTAAAAAAAGCTTTCTTCTAACACAGTATAAATTATTTTGAGCTCCTTTGCACACATCTCTGCAGATGCTACCAGTAACTTATCTCACAGCAGTCTATTAGAAAAGCATCTGCTGCACAGTTATCAATAACATTATAAAACATTCATATACCTTTTCTAATTCCCAGGGCTCCCAAAGCTGCTTAAAAATTATACAGAGTGCCTGGAAGAGATACATGGGCAAATGGAGGGGAGATGAATAATCACAGGAACACAACGTTTCCGACACGTTTAATCCCACACCAAAATAAGATTAAATGAAAAAAATTACCAGCACAGAACTTGGCATAACCTTTCTTTGCTGGTCTGTGAGAAGCTGAAGTGTCAAAATTTTAAATCTTAATGCAACCTTTTTTTTTTCAGCTATACCTGTTAGATAGGTGGCTTTGAAAAGTGTTGGAAGTCTTGAAATCAACTGAAGAAAATATCTTGTTCAGATGATTTCCAAGTTCCAATGGATTTCAAACAATGACTTGGAGTTTAACTCAATGGATTTAAGATACAGTAAGAGTTAATGTAACCTGCTTTATGGTCCCAGCCCAAGGCTGAGGTGCAGTTGGTGTCCTAGTTAGAACAGCTGGGACCAATTCATCACTGGATGGGTGTAACCCAAAACCGTGTATTCTATAGCCTTCCATGTCATTTCCCAGAAACTGTTATCAATAGAGCATTTACACCCTCTGCCCAGAGCAGCCTGACTCCTCAGGTTATAAACTAGGTGTTAAGAGGCCTGCGAGATAGGAAGATGTTCCTGTCCTCACACCCTTTTATGGAATTCCCCGCTCTGAGGGAAGGACTGAGCATTCCTCCTGAACTGGAGAATATATAACTTGGAGTTTTGGAACCTTTTTACCACTCGTGGGATCCAGAGGAAGACTGCAGCTCACCGCTCTCAACCAGACTGAGACCACCACCCTTAACTGGACTGCAATCACCACTTTTGACCAGACTGCAACAGCTCTCCCACCAGCAGGTTTTTTCCCCTCTCCCTTTACTTTGGACTCAGGGGGGGCCCAAGGAACACCACTTTGTTCATGCCCCAGGGTGCTGGGTTATACATTTGGGTTTTGTGGGTTAAGACCAACTGTTTCCTGTATAATCGTACTTATTGTATTATTTTATTAAATTGTTATTCTGACTTATAATCTCTCTTTTGAGTTGAGTTCATTTCCCCTGCTGGTTAACTTTTAAACCAGCACAGTTGGGAGGAATAACTTGAGATTTTGACCTTTAGATTAATTTCTTTTTGTATGCATCCCCAGAATACAATGTAAAACTTAAACTGTGTTCTAAGTACTGTCCAAGCAGAAGTCAGCCTTAATTTACATTTTGTAACACCAGTATTGTACCAATATTGTAAAATACAATAATATATTTTATTATTTAATTGGAAGAGTCTGAAAATCCAGTAAAGAGAAAAAAACATAAAGTTAACATTATAAACCATGAAACAGCAAAAGCATCACAATGTGCAGCAATGCACATAGTCTTTAGTCTTCTCTACAAGAAAGAGAGAACCAGAAGCTTCCTGTTTCCTGAAAAGATTTAAATAACTAAAACAGGATGAAACTGAATTCAAAATCAGGCTACAAAAAGGAACAGAAGTATTTAATAATTAGAATAGCCATTTTTTCATTGAAGTTCCATGATTTTTCTATTTTAAATTAACAGACAATTAGATTGTGCAAGAATAGAATGTGAGAACAAGTATTTTAAATGTTTGCATCTCCCACCAACAAAAAAAAGTTTGCACTATGGGTTAGCAAACAATAATACATTATCAAGCTTTTTAGGATTAATTGAAGTTTTAAAAATTATATTAAAGTATCAATAGCAATACAAAAGTTAGTTTATCACTTAGGAAACAGGCATTTAAAGGTAAAACTTAAGGAGAGTACTTTTTTAGACTAAGAAGATGAATAAATGCTGTGTCAGTGATTTTTTAAATTAATCCCATGTCTCATTTGCCTCTATGTATTTACATTTTTATTTTGATTAATATATTAGTACTCTTAATTTCTTCACTTGAATAAGAGCTGTGTTTTTTTATAATTAAATTTAGGCTTGTGTGGCCATACATGAAGAGATTTGGACTCGGCAGTCACATGCAAAGCATATAGAGGTGTTTTCATACAAGTATTTATCCAGTGCTACAGTCCAACTGCTTCAAGCAGTTAATATGAGCAGTCAAAACTCCCCAGAGTTACAAGGGGAAATGTACTTTGAGCGCTCAGTGTTGTTAGGTAGCATTTGTGACAACTGGGAATGTGGATGTTGAAAAGGTAACAAACACAATGATCCAGGGAGCTCACACTCACAAGTGTCAAAACCTTCTCAGTCATGGCTCTTAAAGGTGCAAGCAAATAACACGAAGGACCGAGCAGGGACGACAAAAAAACTCTGCTCAAATTGATTTCCCAGCGAAACTGAGCCAAACAGATCATTTGTTTTCCTCCAGTTTAATAGCAGCTATATATAAATTTCCTTATGGACTTTTTCCTTATTCCTTAGTTATTGTTTTCATATGTGACTGGCTTACAGATGTATATATGTACTAGGAGAAAATTCCTTGTCCTGTGACAGAGAGAACTCAGTATTAACTTTGGGAAGCCAACAACTGCTGAAACATTTAGAGGCTTTTTGTTTCTTGCTTACGTCTCTAGATAACAAATTAAGTTTTAGGAAAGGATTTAATTCTAAAATGACCCACAGCTTACTTCCAGCTTTTGCTTGCAGCCAAAAGGAAAGATGCTTTGCCTAGGAGAGCAAAATATTACAAACTCTGCTGAAAGATTGTGACCAAGAACATATCTGAGACAGCAGAATTGACTGTATTACCCAATTTTCAATTTCTGCCCTGCTGAACAAATGGAAGGCTTGTTCCTTTTTCTTTCTTTAGAAAACTGATGCTTTTATTATCTCATCATAATACTGTAATCTGATATAACATATAAATTTTCTTTAATGTCTGTGATGCCCCTGGGAGGTAATGTGGAACAAGAGCAGTAAATAAAAATCATAACCTGAAAATTAAACCTGCATTTTCTGACAGCAGGATCCACTGGGACCCAAACCTAACTCTGTAAGTCTTAGAAGACCAGCATCCAAACCACAAAACTATCATACAATTCTAAGTAGAAATATCAATGTTTGAATGAACAAACTGATATCTCAAAGGCATTTTCTCTACAATACTGGAGTCATGTCTGCAGAGTCAGGACTCAGGAAAACTTATCCTGGTCCAAGGCTTGGTCTGGCTCTGCTCATAATGCTGCACATACACATTTTGACTCACGCAAAACCACCAGCTTTTCCATCTTTAGGTTTATCCATCCATTCCAGCATTCAATTTGTGACAGAGTCCTAAGTAATAACTCCCATATCCGTATAATGATGTCACACCTCCATGACACGACGTCTGTAAGAACAGCTACACTTGTACTTGGAGTCTTTAACATTTCTAATATCCGTTCTGTGGATTATTGTATCTGAGGGGTTTCTTATTAGAACACTGCTCACAGAAAGCAGGACCTCCACTGTCTTAAACCCTGTCTAATTGCATTATTCACTTTTTTCACAGTTAAAGGTGCTGCCTCCATCTATGTGGTTGTGCTGAAGCAAGCAAGCCTGATCCCACATTCTCGATTCCACAGGCACATTCCGAGAAGGTCCAGACAGTGTTGGGATCCCCAGGTGCCTCCCAGAAGGCAAGAGGAGGGGGAAACACTCACACTTTAACAACACCTTGGAAACCTGCTAAACCCTCCATGCTCCTCTTCCAGATACAATTACCCCACCACTTCCATGTGTGTGCAGACACAGTCTTTAATCTCCAGGACACATAGTTAAACTAGCACAGTACCTGCGTTGTGTTCCTGCACCTTTTCCTTGAGTTCAATATATTTTTATGACTTGGGCTGTAAAATGTCACCTGATTCTGTAACATCATTAGGTGACCATCAGCTAGAAGGCAATGTGCCTTCCCTGCCACCGGGAACCAGGCATTAAGGAGTTCAGTCATCCCAAAAGCAAGGGGCCCACATCAGCATACAGGACCCTCACACCAGATCCAGGCAGTAGGATGCAATCATAAGTAAAATGCTCCCAGTTTCTGGGAGAGGGCTATCAAGATCTGGGCATTTACACATATCAAAATGTGGAAGGAAAGAAACAGGATGAAACTTCTGAGACAAATAGAAGCAGAGTACACCTTTGGATGAAACAAAGCCATGTGTGTTTCTCCCAGAAATAGGGCAATTTTAAGGACTCGTTTTTTCGTGGCTGTTTTAATGGATGATTGCCTGCATTATGGCAGAAGGACCCAAATGCACCTGGAAACTGGTGTACTCCAGCCTGTGGTTACAGACTCCAGAGTGGCTGCAGGCATTTCACAGGTGCTGGGAAGGAAAGCCGGCAGGGAACTGGGAAGGGAAAAACAAGCAGCTTCAACAGGAGTTACACTAAAAGGCAGCTGCTTGATTTCGCTCTCAAGCGCAGAGAAAGGCAACCTTCTGCCCAGCAGCTGTCACTGGACAAGTGATTATTAGAGATCAATTCTCACTTTTACAAATAAATCCTAAATTAGAACCAAGCTTCATTTAGTGTAGCATGTACATGTTCTTATTTCTCCCTTTCTTTATTAAAAGAGATAGCAGATGCCTTCCACAGAGCAAACAAAATGTCTGATTTGCTCATATGTTTAACACATGTATAATAAATCACATAAATGCCATGTCCATTTGGGAAGTATCAGGCTGCACGAGGCACTTGCTTCAGAAACTGAAAATTATGGTGCCATGGTGTTCCCAGCTGTTATTTCAGAGAGGAGACAAATGCAGTATGTGCTTTCATAAGGATTCAGCCCAAAGGTACTCATAACACAAATGTTATTCTTTCTGTTCTCTGTTGAGATGGTGCTGGCGGGAGCTTTGAAATACTTCATATTTCTCACTGAATGTGTTAAGACCATATCAGTTTAAAATAAACAGTTTTGCTTTGCCTTCCCTACCCCTTTGTTACATTACCTTATAGGATGTTAGAGCCTCGTGCTTCCTGGTGTGAGCACGAGGTGTGAGGTTTTTGGAACGAAGAATTTATTCACCATGCTCAGATTATCAGTGGTCAGCTGGTCATCAGTTGGCTTTCCCTTTCTGGGATAGATTAATTATTCCCTTAACCAGAGAAATCCCATTCATGATGTAAGAACGTACTTAAGAACTATCTCTAAAAATGCTATTTTCCACAACTGCAGAAGACAATTGCTCTCAAATAAGTAATTGATGACATAAAGTATTTCTCTCCTTTTAAGTAATCACCAAGAACTCCTGAACTAGTCTGACAGTAAGTTCCATCAGAGTCTTTTCAACCTGGCCAGAACATAATAGGAAAAGGAACAACATTTCTCAAACTCCTTGCCCTGTAATTTGGTGCAATCACTTTTGTGAAGGTTAACCGGGAGACAAGGACCTCTGATGAAAAAGACTTGAAAGGTACTGACATCTTCTTTCATATTCTTTTGGATTTTGGGATGACTTAATATTTTTCTTTGGTTTAAAATATTTTTTTAATATATATAGAGGCATAGTTTACTAGAAAGAATGTTAGAAAGAGAATTCTTTCATACTTATTCTGCTGTAGAAGTTGACATCGCAAGAAAAGTAAAAATAAAGAAAGAGATACAGCTCCTTGAGGGACTTCTGAAGTCAAGCTTAAACATTCTGAGCATGGTCACTTCACAAAATCGCAAAGAAGCAGCAAAGTCTTTAATTTTCAGAACAATGTCTACTGGCTTCAGAGGGTACCTGCCTTCATGAGCACTATGATACATCCTCAGGCTCAAATCAGCTTACATATTTAATGTGAGTAAAACCAAAGTATGTGAAGACTGTAACATGTAGGGGTGCATAACTGTGAAAGTAGAATTTTGTTTTATACAAGGATGCTTTCACAAACAATAATTATTAAGTTAATAATTCCTATTGCAGGAACAGTCCTCAAACCCAAGGAAATTTTTTTTTTCCCAGCTGTCCCCAGCCTGCAAATTGTCTGCATGGAATTTGCTGCAAGAAGCAAGGGAAGTCGATAGCTCTGTTTTCAATCAAGAGGAACACAATTTCCTTCAGTGGTTACTAAGAATGCAAGCACAGATAATGGAGAGAGAGCCAGAAGTATATCATTTAACTGAGGGCCAAGCATCCTGTCTACCTACATTTCTTTATTTTTACTATTTAACCAAACTAAGATATCAAATGCGAGTAGCCTCATGTTAAAGATTAATAGAAGCAAGTAGAGAAAACCATTATCCGCTGATTGCGGAACACAATTTCACCATGACCTGTGGAGCAGGGAACTGAAAGCACTGGAAGTGAAAGCCACAAACTTCACCTGTGAACTTTCTCTAAGGTCATGAGCATTCACCTGGGGACTGTGCCTGCAAAGAAGAGACAAATGTACGTCACAGACTTTGAAGTTTCAGCTTCCTTGACGTTCAGGGGAAAAGGGATCAAAGGCTTTGCAGGCAGAACATCTCCAGCTAATAACAGGCTATGCATGGAGTGACATTGTTAAAACACTTCCCTTTTATATCCCTAAAGGAGGGGGTTTATTGAGTTAAAATGATCCTTGAATAGCCTCTGGGCTGAACTGTAAAACACATTTGAAAAGCATAAAATCTTTATTTATGCCAGGAATGTTTGAAACTCAAAAGATAAATGTCACTCAAAAAACCAAGCATGTCCCAGGTATTCAGTACGTAATGGGGCACAGCTGTAATAACAGTCAGTGAACCACAGGCTCCCTACATCACGTCATTAGCTCACTTTTAATAAGTGTATCTTCTTGTCCTTTTTATAAAGACCATAGGGAAAGAAAGACATATATCATCCACCAAACATCTGTGGCTTTCTCAAATTGTCTTTCTTAGAAGATAGATCTACTTAAGGGACTTGCCTTGGGATATACATTGTAAAGTGCACAAACCCTCTCTAACTGTGGATTTTGTTTAAACAGGGAGCATCACACATCGTTTGTGAGTTGCTGAAGACAGTGCAGTCCAGCTTAACAGAATAAAGGCTGAACAAATAAATAGCATCAAAGTTCCACCAGCTTGGTGTTGATTTTATTCCCTTGAAGCAACAGATTTCAGGCCAAATTCTAGTTCTGAGGAGGTTTTAACAACTCTTTCTAGGAGTTACATGAGTCTTTGCTTATAACAGCACTGAAAAATTGACTGATTCTCTATTGTAAATGTTTAACCCTTCAAGCTGAAATCAACCCGTGGCTTGAAATTTTCAATGCCACATGTAGATCAAGATATTACAAACCAGCTACATCTGCCCTTTAAGACTCACAGTGATCTAATTTCTCTACCAAGCGGTCACTTTTGTTCTCAGGGTTCTTTGAATACTTTTTATCCTGGCTCCTTGCAAAGACTCCATAGTGCCTTATTGGTTACCTTCTCCTTAAACAAACTTACACCTTCTGTGTTTCAAAACCACTAGATTTAACAGCTAGTCCATTTAAGAAAGTAGAGTAAATGAAATTTGATTCAATGGATGTAACATACTGTGTGTTTACACTTTAAGAAAATATTTGTTGTGTTTTTATCATGTTGTTATTCATTAATCCTGAAAAAGATGAGAGGAAAAAATGGATTACCAAGTCAACTTCCAGTCTGATACTGCCAAAGAGAAGCACACAGTTATTGCAGCCATCTGTTTACCCACAGCTTTTCACGCATGGCTTAAATGATTAAGCAAGATGATTAAACAGGTTACATGGATTGTTCTGCTTTCTGGGTTTTAGAAATACAAAAGGTAAAAGGAGACTCCCGATAATGAAACTACTGCTCTTCTAGGGAACCCTGTGGTGAAACTGGGTAGATTGGGGGGGTTTGTTATTGTTTATAGTACTGCTGTGCATAAGATGCCTTGGTTTGGATGCAGGAGTGGTTCTTCTCTAAGCTTCCTCTATGAAAAGTGCCAGACAGAGAAAGGAATCAACATTTTACAAGTGCACAACTGAATTGTGAAGGGGCCAAAACTCATTTTTAGGCTCTCAGTTGAGAGGGATAATCACTTTCTAGAGTTACTAGGAAAATACTGACAACTCTAGTTGGAATTTAGCCCACAAAAAGCCTCCTATGTTCCCCCTGCATTTCTTTCTACAGCAGGTAAGCAGAGATTATTATTTAGACTCTGATTTATTTATTTTTGGCACCTACCTGTATCCTATCTGAATTGTGTGGAGGAGTTGTGTTGAACTGAGGACAGAGTTTGAAGAAGTCTCTTGTTACAACACATCCCCTTGGTTCCTTTCCTGATGCCAGGATATGTGACAGCACAGAATTTATTTAGTACTAAATTGCCTTACTGTAGCTGAACTCAATTGCCACCACTATTTGCAGCTGCGCTGTTGAGATCTTGGTTTAAAAGGCCTTAAATTCTCAAGAGCAAAGCAAACATAAGCCTACATTTAAAGCTGTTACAGTGTGTTTTTAGTGATTATAAAAAAACAATCTATTTTATTATCAAGCAGGCATGCAGTAAACATCTGAGGTATTAAAAAAAAAAGAAAATATTTGCGTATCAGCATGGGTTTATTGGGAAAATAGAGAAAAACTAATTATTTTCACTAAACTTTGATGCTAATAATTATTTTGCTGAAACCCTGAACACTGAATCATCAGAAATAATGGAAGGGGTGACACACATGTAAAGTTGGGGTTTTGAGATAGAATATTCAGCTTGACATGGAGTAGCTGGTCTAACCAGGAAAATGTTGTTGCAAAAAGAGGGTCACAGATTTGTCCCTGTGTTCCCACATAAAGGGTTTTTATTTTGCTCATTCTGCTTGCTCTGCCCCGTGGTCCCTCCAGTCTAACCTGGACAAATGGATTTGTTACCCTCCATGGTGAACCATTTGAACATGGTACATAGAAATTCAAGATAAAGCTGTAGACAAGCTCTCTTGGGACAGCAGTTAATATTCTAGAACTTGCAGAGTTCTTACAGCTATGAAGCCCAAATACAGCTTTAAACATAAATAATCTGTCTCCACAGTAAAACTGCACTAGTGTAATGTAAACTTGTTTATAAAATAGTTTGTTCAAATCAGTTCAAATCCCAAAATGAGAACACTTCCTTTAGAGTGTTCTAATTAATTTAACATGAAAAAGTAGGAAAAACCTAATAGAATAATACAAGCAGTAGTTTAACTACTAATTGAAAACTACTTCCCCCTGTAATCTTGTATCTTAATATTCACATGGTGTAAGACAGTTAGTGGAAAGTAAGTCTCAGTTTACTCATTGCTGACTCTAAGGGGAAGTACCAAAGCTGTTTGCTATAGTACCACACCATATAATAATTCTGTACAATACACAGATGAATAAGATTGGATCCTGCAGGTTTTCTGATGAAAAAGCTGAGGAAGGAGATGGTAACCCACAGGCAATTTAACTAAATCCAAATCTCTCTCTTTAAAGCCATATAGTCTTACAGAGTTATTCTGTAAAATAAGCTAATTTTACCGCACTTTTCCATATTCATGTATGCATAAACTTTATATTCTGTGAAAAATGGTACGAGTTTGGAGGTTAAAATTATAATAAAAAATAAAATAATAAAGTAAGTTTTAAAAATACAATCCTGATTTTTTGGAAGCAGAGATATTGAGGTTTAGTTATTATTTACAGCCCCTCTGCACTCAAAGATTTATGTTCTTTCCAATTTGAGTAAGTGTATGGGGAGTTTGGTCCCCCAAATTTCATGGAAAAATTCTTGCTATATAGATGAAAAAGTCAGAGTTAAAAGAGGATAGTAATTACTAATCAGTCCCTTACCTGGTCTCCCTCCAGCTGCCTTTATCCTCTTTGCACACAATCATGACACAGCAACTAGGTGGAAGGGGGGGCTCTGCAGGGCACTCAGTTCAAGCCCCTGCCTTTAGCAGGGTCAGCCAGAGCAGGTTGCTCAGGACCTTGATTGGTCAGGTTTTGAATACCTCCACAGACAGAGATCTCTTTGGGCTAGACATTTAGACTAAAAATAATTTTCTCTACATTTAAACAGAACTGTTATTTCAGCTGGTGATCATTGGCTCTTGTCCCACCACTAACCACCACCACTGAGAGTGTCCCTCTGTCTTCTTTATACCTTCCCATCTGGCCTTTACTTACATGGATAAGATCCACCTGAGCCTCCTCTCCTCCAGGCTGAGCAATGTGGAGTCTCAGCTCTCTCAGTCTCTTCTCATAATGGCAGATGTTCCTCTCCCTTAATCATAGTGGCCCTTTACTGGTCTTGTCTCAGTACATCCATGTCTCCTTTATTGGGCTGGACACATCACCAGCACTGAATAAAGGGCAAGGATCACCTCCTTCACCTGCTGGTAGTGCTGTTCCTACTGCCCCCCTGCTCCCAGATAGTCCACCAGGGACCTCCAGGTCTTTTCCTGTAAAGCTGCTTTCCAGCGTGTTGGCCTCCAGCACGTCCATTGAGTTAATCCTCCCCAGGCATAGGATGTACTCAACTGCAGGAGTGTTAAAGATTCACACTTAAGATGCTGGAGGAAGCTCACTAGAATTACATCGTGGAAAGCCAAGAAAATAAGAAAGACTCTCAGCTTCTTCACAGTGCTAAAACCACGATTGTTGAGAAAATGTTTTGTATCAATTTTACACATCATCTTGTTCAACTTTGGGACACAGACTTAGAATGAGAATTCCTTACAAACCAATTATAACACCTTCTTCAGTTAAAACTAGAGCCTTTAAAGGTAACGGCCAGTAAATGCTAGTTGTTTCTGATCTCTTAATCAATTAAATAATTTTTTATCATTAGGTATATGCTTCTATCCCATAAGACTTACATAGATTGTGCTTAAACAGGTGCCACATTTAATTTAGTTAAATTCTAGGATATATATAGTTAAATTAGGTATATATATAATTAAATTAATATATAGGAAGTGCAGCTCCCTTCAGGAACATAGCAAGATGTATTTGTTATTGTTCACTTTGGGAATTCCCCAAGTTTCAACAAGCTCAGAATACTTTCAGTATTTGTTTTGTTTTACACAATAAATACAGTGAAAAGTGTATTTATTATTTATTAGATGTGCCATTATCACATTGTTTGCATGAATTTATAGTTGCTAGAACAAGGCTAAACAAAACTAAGCAAGCAGATTTCAGATCAAACAAACAGAACCACTCGTTGCATGGTGAACCTTCCCACCAGATCTGCTGGGAGGAAAGGATTCAGATACCACTGGGATGGCCAACACTTCCAAAGACCTTCTAATGATACAGATTTCTGCAAGTTCTAAAAGTTCTTGTCTCCTCTGATTGCAAGGAACACTGAAGAGATGTCTATTTTAAATCCTGTGAAGTCAATTAGGTCCTTGATTAAAATATTAATCTTTTTGTCCAGCATTACTGAGTCATACTCAGTCATACTCAGGCAACATCTGAAAAACATACAAAACTCACCTATGTCTCAAACGTAATGCCTGTTTCACAATGGACAACCTCCTCCTTTATTTTTGTAAACTGATTACCCAGCAGCATGACTGCATTGTCCCTACCAAATCTGAGTCTTTCTTCAGTGCATTTAATATCCTATTTCCATTTAAAACTGCCTTGGGCTCCAGTGTGAGTTCCCTGCTTGCTACTAGCCCAAAGGCAGAACTGCCCTGACCTGAACTGGTTGACTTTTCCCTCTGGGTTACTTATAATGCTCCAAGGAAAATACAACATTCTGGTCTTTATAGATAAATAGATTTAAAAAAACCCACATAAACTTTACTCAGACACCCCAGTGAACCCAGAATATCTGTGCTGAGACACCTGATCCACACTGGCAAGAAGCCTGGCAGAGTGGCATGTCTGTCAGCCTGTCTGCATGGCACATCCAAATTAGCATGCCACCTCCAAGGGTTCTGAATTCCATATCCTCTCCTGTAGCAGCCAGTGACCCTTTCTAAATGGGGTTGATTGGTGTTATTAGGAGATAACATCTGCCTGGTGCAACATATTGATGTGAGGTGAGAGCAGCAGCTTTGATATAACTCAGAGGAAGCTGCATCAGGCAGCAGCTGAAGGCCCATGTTGCGTGCAATCAAAGAGGATGATCAACAAACTAAATTAAATAGAAGCATTTGCCCTTTCTCTTTTACATCCAAACCAAAGATAGAGAGACTCACAGAAATTAGTAATATTGCAGTGTCCTACCTGTCTAGCCTTATTTGCAAAACACCTGTGTTTTGGTTTTGCATTTCTTTTTTTCCAGAGATATCTGCTCATTAACATTTGCTGGAAGGGAAAGAAAACAAAGTACAATAAAAACACGGCAAAAATCAGATCAGAGAGTTGGAAGAAAAAAACCTAAACCAATCCATTTTCTGAAACAATTCTGAATTTCCCTCAATTCAGGAGACTGGATCTTGATTTTTTAATAGTTATGTACTGTAAAACGTATAATCCTCTTTGCTTTCACAGCACCAGCAGAATCACAGTTTGGATGTTTCCAACCTTGTAAGTGACGACTTCACTTCTAGATCAGGTTGGAAAACCCTTTAGGAGAATCTTACTGAGATTGTTACAGATTCTACAACTGAGAGTCACTGTAAAGGTGAATTTTTCAGCAACATTTAAGGTGACACTGTTTGTCTGAGTATATGTAAATCACAAATATGTGTGCATGTCTGTATATGGGCCCTTTAGGTACAAAAATGGAGCTGCTGTGCAAACTGACTGACTCCGAAAGTATCAGCTGAATTGTTAACACACTCTGGCACATCTCCCAGTTGCTGCATTACAGAAAACCAGTTTTACGCACGTTCTGATCTACTAGGCTGATGACGGATTCATAGGCAGAAATGCCCATGTGTGTGGTGAGACAAATGGAAAGAAATGTTTGTACAATTTTCAGCGGGCCTTTAGAGCTCAGAGACCCAGCAAACTTAACACCAGCCAATGTCTGTCTAGTTCATTTGAGGTAAAGATGTACAATGCTTGAATTTTACCATCAAGAGAACTGCCCCCCGAATCACATTTTTCTGATTAGAAAACATAAAACACTCTGCAGCTGGAACCTTCAGTTGGGTGGGTAAGAAATATTCTGCAGAGCAGCTTTCACTAAGCTGGGACAGGACTTGAAAAAAGCATATGGATACTAAAAATCCAGGATTAAATCTGCAACTTCACCACACTCATTGCAGGGGTACAGGATTCTTGTATCAAGGCTGGCAGAGTTGAAATACCCTGGATTCTGGAGAGAATGAAGAGATCTGTGTTGTAAGGACCTTCTACACTTCAATCCTCTTCCCCAAAACTTTCAGCCTACTGACTGGCATAGAATCATCAAATCATTTAGGTTGGAAAAGACCTCTAAGATCATTGAATCCAACCATTAAACCAGTAAAATTCCTTCTGCAGAATTGCCAGGGGCTCTATCCCCAGGATCTATTCTGCTGTACTGATCCTGTCACTCCATGTGACACCTCACCCATGGAATAACCTCCCAAAGAAATACACCTCTCTTACTTCCTTGAGTCCAGTAGAGTTTAGTCTTTTAACCAAAGATTTATCCAACTGGTAGATACTCCTGTCCTTGAAGGAATGCACCTAAAGTCAGAGCAAATAATAGCCCTAGAGTCATGACTGGCTTTTGGAATCTTTTGGTCTCCTCCAGATCCAGCTCAAAAGTGCTTTATTCTTTTTTGAGACTCCTCCCAGTTAAATCCTTCATTACAGTGTAATTTAAGATGATCATACTTTTTCTCCACTACCACCCCCCCCACCCAGATGTTTTAAGAATGCCATTAGCTAAAAATATGCTTCTGGTGCATTTTGTGATCTTAACAGTAAGGGAATGCAAGACAAATTGCATTTTTGTAATTATGCTTTAAAAGATTACTTATGCACATATCTGAGGTCTAATTTTAGCAACTTGCAGAACTTCTAAGCGAATTCTATTACAGTAAAAAACAATTGGCATGATCAAGAGACAGCAACCCATATCACCTAAATGTCCTTAAATAAAAAAAGGGCTATGCACAAAGGCAGGAAACAGACTAGAAAACTGCTTAAGCAGTCTGTGGATTGTATTAAACAGAGCTGCCAGTGCCAGAAATGCATCGACTTTGCCACATCCCAGGTACTGTGGGTTCCAAAACAAAATCAAAACCCACCCTGCATCACAGTGCAAAGGCAGCCAAGGCCCAGGGGGAAAACACTGCAAAGCAGGAGGCCAATGCAGAGAAACAGCTTTCACTGATCCCAGACGTTCCATTCTGTGGAGTGTTCCCAGGTGATTTCTAACTGCTATAGTGATGAACAGGCTGAAAGGCAACATCTCTTCTAAGAAACAGAAGAAAAGAGAGCAACTAAACAAGACTGCTCAAGTTGCTGATCCAAATACCCAGAAAATGTTAACTATAACAGTAGCAAATTGAATGGACATAAAATGCAGGTTTCAGAGCTGAAGTCAATGCCCGAATGAGAAACAGCTCATGAGAAGATGTCTCAGCTGGGTGGATTCACCTCTGTCTGCCTACTGCAGAGTTAGACAGCCCTTCAGAGCATTTGGAGAAGTAGTGACTGGTGTCTGGAAAACAGTCTGTTCTCACATTTTTATGCCTCTCACTAAAGCTGATCTGTGATCTGAGGGCAAGAGATACAGCCTCTGTAGTGTAAAACACTGCAATGACATAGACCACCAGGAGCATGCCTACTTAGAACAATGTTACCTTGTTTGTAATTTAAGGAACACAGAAGTGTAGGTATTTTGGGGATGGGGCATCAGTAGGGAAGAAATGGGAGAAGACTTACTGCAACCATGAATGTTTTCAGTACAAAGCCTCCTGATAGTGAACTCATGGAGCACAATAACAGAAATTTCAGGATCTAGTCTTTCTCTTCACTAGCAAACATTGCTCCTAAAAAAATTACACCTAACCAAATGCCAGAGTCTGGATTCTTCTCATCTTTAAGACAAATGGAACCCTAAATGAGAAGCAAGTGGTAGACTAGTGCAGCAATGACAAAAGCTCTGATCCAACAGTCAGGGCACACTGCTGTGCTCATGCAGTGAGTTTAATAAGTCTCCACAGAAGGAGAGCATCATCATGGCCAGTCTTCGCGAACGAAGATTTGGGAAAGGTCTTTACCCTTCGAGCCTGCACAGTGGATTTTTTAGGTGAGACACAGTGTGTGCTGAACTGAGCCCACCCTTTAATCCTAAGGTTCATCTGCTGGGGCCAAGCGAGCTCGGACGGTGGCAGCGAGGTCCTCAGGACGTAGGTTTGTTTAGAGTGACCTTCTCTTAGATGGATGGCCTTACAGGGCTGACGAGCTCCATCTGCCCGGAGGGGTTCCCTGACCAGGAATCGAACCTGGGCTGCGGCGGTGAGAGCGCCGCATCCTAATCACCAGACCACCAGGGGGCCCCAACAGAAGGAGAGCAGTCCTTTTACATACTATCAACTACGATATCAGGACTTAATTCTGTATTCAGCTCCACACCCCCATTATGTTGGCAATAATTCAGAGTTGGTGAGACAACTTGTAAAGGGGAAAAAAAAAACCAACCAAAACTATGTTTTAAACCACTGTAATTTAATGTTAGCTTTTTATGCGTCTAACATCAAAGTCTTTTTTCACTTCTATTTAATCAAAATCAATCACTAAGATTACTAAAGTAATTTATGTTGGACATTATTGAAATGAGTGTTTTATTAAAATCTGGTTTTATTAATAAAACACATTCTGGTTAAGGAATCGTGTGAGTCTGCTATTAGAGACTATTAACTGGGAACTGGGAGTTAGTCATAACAGTCATGCTGCCAGGTTCTTTGACAGAAACACATACTGGGTTTGTTTCTGCTTTTACTTTTATAAGAATATTCAAGTCAATTAGTTACCCTTGCACACTAACAGTCAGGTTAAATTCTGCAAAGTAAAGAAAGGAAACAAAAGTACATAGTTTTGAACAGAAAAAGGGTGATCAGAAAGAGACTCACCAGCCTGATTAGTGGTGACGCTGACAGCAGCAAATTGTCTGGAAAGTGTACTCAAGTCAGATACCCCATTGACTGCATCAATCTCAAAGGTGTAATTGGTGTGTGCCAAAAGGTCCACCACTGTCACTGTGGTGTTGGTGAGCCCGGTCTGACGGGGCAAGAATCTCACACTGTCGCTGCAGGGCTCGCACATCTTGGCGTTCCCTCCACATTTTTTGCAAATGATGTTGAAGGTGACATCTTTCCGACCTCCAGTGTCCAGGGGCCAGCTCCAGTCCAGGATAACAGATGTCTCATTGATGTTGGAGATCACGTTTCTTGGAGCAGATGGTGGTCCTGTAAAAGGAAATCAGAGGAAGAAGTTTTTCTCTCTGAGAATGCTGTAAAATGAGAGTAACAAAGGCACAAAAAAAAGTAAAAAGCATAAATAACCAAACTCTTCCAGTTAGAGACTCTTGAAATATTTCACTAGACTACAGACCTAGACTATTAAGGATTATGTTTTCTTATAACCTCAGGGTGCAGTTGAGGATTGAGGACTGCAGGTAGCAATTTAAAAACCCTAGCTCTCCACCTTGATGTGAGAAGACACAAGGAAGTGGATGGCTGACTGCAATGGGACATGGGAGGAAGCAAGCAAGCTGTTGTTGAGGTACAGATGGAGGAGCAGGAATGACAGCCCGGAGCACAATGATGCTACTCACTGGTGCAAGCCATGGATGGAGGGTCTTTCTCAGAGCGAAAGTAATTCTTTTCACACCTGCAGTTCAGAGATGCATCTTCATAGGTAGAGCTGTGGGGAGGGCATTTGGCACACTTCACATTGCCAGCAGAGGCTTTGTAGAACCCGGGTCGACAAGCTGCAAAATAACAGGAGCGTAGTTTTTAAATTCCATGGACATCCTGACTTTAACGTGTGACCACTGCCCTGGAGCATATCCATATGTAGATCACAGTTTGCAGACATTTATGGTCTAAAATTACATATTTTTGTCACAATGAGAGCTGATGGAAATAAAACCTCTTGGTAAAATGTAGTTCTTCATGCATTGGCTTGGATGTGGCACTTAATTTTGCCTGGAAAACAAACCAGTGCATTGCACCACTAAGAAGAAACATTTTCTATTATTCATTTTGAGAACTTATTTTTCTTCTCTTCTGGCTAATTTACCAAAGCCTTGGCTCTATCTTGTATAAGAAGCTAACTTTATCCTCTCTCTACTGCCAAGTGTTACTTAAAAGGGCACACTAATTGTAAATTATGTCTCTTCAGTTCATCAGGACTAAGAAGGCAAAATCAAGAAAATAACCTGAACAGTAAAAGATATATTCCATTTCTGAAGGATCATGCATCAGGCTTAATGAGCTGCTTCTGATACAATCAAGAATTTGCATAAGGAGGATACTTTTTACATTAACTCAGTCCTCTAGGGATGGTGTTTAACCCACAGAAGCTGCTTCTGAAAAACTCTGGGGAGTGGTGTTTTATTTACATTGGCACACTCCCTCTGTTTTGACTCCTGTTGTATTTTAGACTGACTCAGGGTCATGTTCGCATCAGAAGTAAGTTACAGAAAGGAACAGTTTAGGAAATAGATTTTTATGGAAAACCTATGTAGTGAAATAAAAGTGTTGACTTTCCACCAATATGATGTCACCATTTGAAAACAATAAACATTTCTAAAAAGAGATGAAAATCAGGAATCAGCAGACTCTGCTGTTCAGCTGCTGCCTTCCCCTGAGATGAGCATCCATCTCCAAATGAAATTTCTGAAGCAAAATATTCTGCCTGACACTGGTCACCCACAGGTCTGCGCTCATACCTACAAAAACCACATACTAAAAAAAAGGACCACATCTTAGAGCGCATTTACCTTTTGCTACACTTTGGTTCCTCAGCAAACAATGCTTAACACGCAAGCATGTCAGGAAAACCCCAGTATATTGTCATTACAAATATAATGTTAAAAAGAAGAGTAATACAAAGAAAAACATGACTTCTTTCTGCATCTGGGCCCTAGACAGTTAAACTTAGGTACCTGTCGCTGAATTAAATGCTAATTTGAAGCCAAAACAATGGGTTTACCAGTCCTATGTAACACACTTTGCAATTTTGCTTATGGAGATGAACTGATTCATAAACACGGCATAAAATCTGATATACAAGATTATGTGGTGTTTTATGTTTATTCATGCACTGCCAAAACAGCAAAGTCTTTGGATGGGCAAAAAGTCTGAATAAAAATATCAGCATCTTTGTAAATGATGGAAGAGACAGGGAAGCTGCAGCATTATACTGGATGTTCAGCTTTCACATTATTGTCCATTACCAAAACCCAACTGAATAACTGGGTAAGGCAAATTTGTTGGCTGGTTCCGAGTGCCAAACACCTGAGTGAAATGCACAGACAAGTAGTGAGGAACTACTCTGTCCTGCTCTGAAACATCTTAATAAAGGAAACCCTCCTCCCCCTGCACTGAACACAGCATGAGAAGCATGAAGTGTGTCACAAGAAAGCATTAATCTCAGCCACTCTTCAGCACTTCACAGCCCTGCCTGCAGCTGCTCCCTCTGACTTCCATGCTGGCAAAGCAGCTGGGACAGACACCTCATGCTCCAACTTCTCTCCTGCAATCCTGAGTTCGAGTCTCTGAGGCACAGGCCCAACAGGCAATCTGTGAAAGCAGAATTGCCAAAAATGACCTTGTGGGGAAGTTCCGAGGGCCCAACGCCAACCTGCCCAACCTGGCACAGCCTGTCCACCTTCAGCTGGAATTTCTGGTGTTTCACTCTCCTTGAAGGCTGCAAAGGTATTTGAGGAAATTAAAGAAATTAAGACAAATTAAGGAAACCTAAGCCCTTCTTACACCCCTCCGCTAGGAGGAAATGCAGCAGGAAACAACTGGCTTTTTTTTTGTTTTCCTGTTATTTTTGCAGCCTTTTATGACTCAAATCCTATTTCCTCCCAAATATTGCCCCATGATGTACCTTGAGCAAGCCTCTTTGGTGTCCCTCTGGCTGACAGATGAATCTGCAATGATTTTACTCTGTTCCCAGCCCGAAGACAATGAGCCAAATAGAAAAGAATGGATTCCAATCCTGTTCTTTCCAACACTCATAACTAAGCAAACTCATTAAGGAATAAACACCACAGTACATCTGCCCAGCTAACTACACAGCACTTTCTCCAAAACTCATCGAAACTTACTGCCAGGCATCAAACTCCACTGGTTTTGCCTCTACTCAGCTTGAAGGGACACTTTTACATTCATGGGCAGGCATACACAAGGCAAAGATGTATTTAAGGATATATACAATAGAATTTTTTTTCTAATTGTATATGCTAGTTTAATATAACAATTGGAAGAAAACTAATAACATAAAACTGAACATTTGTCATGTGGTTGGTCTTCCTACATAAGTGTTCAGTTAGCTGACAGAACTACAGTAAGACTGTGTATTTGGGACACTTTCAAAGCACCTGCCACCAGCATTTTAACACAGCAACAAACTGAACATAAGTAAACAAGCTTACATAAGAAGTGGACAGATTCTGTGGAGAACAGAAAGGCATGAATCAAATTGCTGCATTAATCAATGTCTCTTTCATCCCTCTGGTGAAAACCCACAGGTTTCATCGAAGAAAAGGTGCCGATGGTGTGGGGCCAGGGAAAAAGCAAGAAGAAAGAGGTGCGTGCAGGAAGCACCCTGATAACATGACACCAGGCCTTTTCTTTTCCAGAGGGACAGGGATTTCATAGTTTTGCACTTCTGCTATTGCAGTATTAAGAGATCAGTCAGGGTGAGGGCATGAGCAGGTCAGACTCTTGCTGTCCCAGTATGCCCCAGTAAGGGCATACCAATCTCATGTCTTCCCCTCTGGCTGTCTTGCACTTTCTGTCTTTGTCTATCAGACCAATTTAAGATTATTCACAACTGCAACCCAAAGGAGAAAAAAAAATAATACAATCATACTTGAAACCAAAGCATGGAAAGGGAGATGCCAGTGAAAAATGTCGTCGATGCACTTACTATAATTATTCTTTTCCTAGTAATTTTTTTAATTCTGATACATAAGACAGAAAAAAATAAAGCTGTTACTTCAAAATGCATTCATTTCTCTGTCAGACAAATTGGATTACATGTACTAATAGAAGAAAGTTTGGCTTTTTGAGGTGAGTATCATGGCTTTGGTTTCAGTCAGGTTGAAAATAGCACAGGAACTAGCATAGGAACTCTTCACAGAGTCTGTAATTTCTGCACAGAAACCAGCTGTGAACAGCAGTTACTTTTTCTCAACAATTTCCTCTAAAAGCTAAGAAATTTTTCTTTCCCTTACAAGGGGGAATGATGTAAGAGGAAGTAGATGTAATGGTTCAGGAAGAAAAAAAAAACAGTCTGATTTCAATTTCTTTTATTTCAGTGTGAGGCCATGATGACTTTGTCAAAGTGTGGCAAGAATTTCAGGACTGTATGAAAATGAAAATGAATTTCCTTAAACTATAACTGATGAGTCTATCTCAGTGGCAGAGAGAGGGGGAAGTTAGTGAAAGAAAAACGAATGCATGTTAGCTACTGATTAAAAAAATGTGACTATCTTTTCAACAGCAAAGTGAATTTAGCCTCTGCTTGACTAACCTGTGTCAGATGAAAACATGGTCCTAATTAAGGGTTAAATTATTCATTTAAGTTGAAATTAATTTTAAATTAAAATATAAAACTGGTGGTAAAGAGGAGCATTTTAGTATGCAGACCCTGCAGCCCCCTACACACAAAGCAATATCGCCAATTCCCAGCTGTAAATACCAGCTAACAACTTGAGCCTGCACTGCCTGAGCCTATGACTTCCCAGCCCCAGAACTCCAGGTCTGACAGGGCCTATCTCCCTGCACAAGGTCAAAGCAACTCTTCATTTGCAAACTGACTCACACTCTCCACTCACACTCTGCTTTTTGTGCTCTGAACAGAGGAAGGATGCTTTGAGGCAAGGCTGAAGCATCACAACCCACTGGAAATGGATATCCACATCCATGACACAGGGTGTTTCCAGCATCCACCAAATGATTGTTTCCTTCCTTTGTTCCTCTGCTCTTCACTAAAACAGTCCAGGCTGAAATGTCACTATGGCATTAATCCACAGCATTTAGGAAATAAGGGAATTCAGTCATAAACCTGTACAGCTCACAGATAACCTTTCCTCATAGTGGGTGTTAACTAGACACATGAGGGCAACCCCGGGACAAACCTCCTGTCCCCTGCAGAGAGAACAGGGAAACGTCCCCCATGTGTGTGGTCACTGTTAGAGGGGCTTTGCAAACTATTCCCACGATCACCTGTGGGAATGACATACCAAGGAGCAGAAGCAGAGGTCCTTAGGCTGGACCTGAAGCCTCAGGATGGCCTTTGGCTCATCCCAATGCCCACATCCAATCTTGCATCTTTGCACTGTTCTCTAGCCCCTTTTAAAAGTGTTTCCATAGCTCTTTTTTCCTCCCTTATTCACTAAGGCACCCTGCTCAGGAGTAAACCATATTTTATAATGCAGGTTTCCTGTGAAATCCCTCAGAGAACTGAAATCATCTTCAGGAGCTCTCACTGTTTATTAATGTATGAAAAGCCACATAATCTATAGGGTTATATGTATGTATGTATCATCCTCTCTCCCTCTCTCTCCTGGGCCTCTAGGTACCTTCTTGTATATGAACCTAGCCCAAATAGGGTTCTAAAAATTACAGTGTATATTTAGTTCATATTTCCACTGAACTTCAGGCTCTTGTCGTCAGATCTGAATAAATAGTAAGACAACATTTAAGTAAGTAGGTCTCAAAACTAAGTACTACTCCTTACAGTAGAAATAGGAATATCCCAGAAAGAGGCAAGGATACTGACTTTCTCTCATTGCCAGTAGGACTCTATTCTGCTTGTTGAAAATATAAAAATTTACAATTAAAAAACCCTTACAATTATTCTTTGTAT
This sequence comes from Lepidothrix coronata, assembly GCF_001604755.1. Lineage (NCBI taxonomy): Eukaryota > Metazoa > Chordata > Aves > Passeriformes > Pipridae > Lepidothrix > Lepidothrix coronata. The sequence goes on along the minus strand of NW_016690273.1, from coordinate 3,194,380 downwards.
TCTTACATTGCATTCCCTATAGTCTTCAGCACATTCGACATAATACCTGAAATAATTACAAAATAGCTGGTGCTAGGAGCAGCTGCAGAAGCAACCCAGCCATTTTTTTGCTAAGCATTATAAACAAATCAATAAAATTTGATGCTGTCTTTTCTGTGCACAAGACATACCTTTTACTCTGAAAATGCAGACATAAACCTAAAAGTTGCATTTTAAATACTAAAGTGAATTCCAACCACTCCTTTCATTATTAGAAAAATTATGGAAAAATGCAACTGTTTTCTTTGCAGGGGAAACTACTGCAGAGGGAAACATGCATCATGTGTACTTTTGCACCTCTAGACTAGAAAATGCAGTGATCACAGTCAAAGCTGCTGCCAGATTTGAAGAACTACTGCAGCTGTCCACTGTTAGAAGAAATCAACAATTAACAAAAAACCTGATGCAATTTCTTTCCTATCACCAATCCTCCTCCAATAGCAAGAGGACAATAACCTGAGAACTCAGGAAACCATCTCTCTCCCCTCTGTCCAACCCCTCCAGCCTCTGTGCCAGCACGATGGACTGTGCTGTGTGCGGGGGGCAAGGAGTCAATGCATTGTGACACTGAAATGGCTCTAGAAAAATACACTTCAGAAAGAGCCCTTTTCATTTTTTACACCTGAAAGCTGCTGCTAGCACAAAAAAAATCCAATAGTATTTAATCTTACTCATGAGTAAATTTCTGCTTTTTCCTCCCCACTTCATATTTTATAATGATCTGTGACCTTAACATATTTTAATCAGATCCTTTTTAAATTGGCTTTACTCCCAGGTCAAGTCATTCAGCAGAAACAATTCCTGTTCTTTGTTTAATAACTGTTACTGGCAGACGTATTAATTATATGTACATAAGAGATAGTGTTATCCTGAGGGAATAACACTGCACCTTTTCAACCACAGTTTATAATAGCTCCATGTTATGCCTTGCAGGCTTCTCTACCTCTTTTTCTGCAGTGCATCACAGCCATGATTGCTACCAGCAATACTGTTTAAAGTGCAATGTCAAAGACAGCAGGTATAAAACACAGCAAAGATGTTCTGTTTTGTGGGTACCCTGTTTCAAACTATGTGAGGCATTTGAGCTTCTCTGCAGGCAGTTCTGGGGAAGTCTTTCCTTAGCAGGGAGACACTAAATATTACAGGTTCAGAGTTAAAGCAAAATACACAAAGCTCTACCTTAATTCCATCCATACTTAGTGAATCATAATAATAATAAATAATAATATTATTATGATTCACTAAGTATGGATGGAATTAAGGTAGAGCCTCTGGTGGTCTAGTGGTTAGGGTGCAGGACTCTCACCGCTGCGACCCGGGTTCGATTCCCGGCCCCCCGGGCAGATGGAGCTCGTTAGCCCTGTGAGGCAATCCATCTAAGAGAAGGTCACTCTAAACAAACCTACGTTCTGGGGCCCTCACTGCCACTGTCCAAGTTTGCTGGGCCCCGGCAGATGAACCTCAGGATTAAAGGGTGGGCTCAGTTCAGCGCAAGCTGTGTCTCACCTAAAAAATCCACTGCGCAGGCTCGAAGGGTTAATGACCTTTCCCAAATCTTCGCTCTTGAAGACTGGCCATTATATATACTTAGTGAATCACTTAAACAAGTATTTGAACTGGTAATTTAATAAAATCATGTTTATAAGCACTAGTTTTCACTGTTCCTAAACAAGATGTTTTCCTGAATCAAAGATGGACACACTGAGATATATTAAGCTACTTTTGTCAAGCAAAGAAATTCCATGTTCTGGTTTTTGTGTTTTGGTTTTTTTAAAAAAACTTAATTTAGTCCATACAGAGATGAAAAATAGCTTCCTAATTCAAGAATCATTGCAAAACCCCTCCTAAAGAAATAGCAGAAAAAAATTCCCACCAACATCAACTTGAAAAGGGAAAAAGAGGTTGTACAAATACACACAGAAGGAATTTTAAATGATCACTCAGCAAGGATAAAACACAAAGAAATAATTTTTCCCCAACACAAAAATTACACTATAGACTCCTCAAAGGCAAACTAGGCATAGAATCCCAGTAGCTTCAAACAATAAATCCTCACTGTTTCCCCCTCACAACTACAACCTAGATATTATTTCAAAAACCTGGAAACATAAGGTTTGATACACCTGTTAATTTAGTTTTTAACAAAGGCTAATTATGTTAAGCCCCAATTGTACTGTCCCTGCTGTAGAATATCCAGTGTTTGGGGTTTTTTTTCAAGTTATTGGTCACAATTAATTTCTCTGATATTCCACTCTAATCTAGGTAGTCAGTGGCAAGTGAAAAATTGATATTACCTTCAGATTTGGTAGCTTTTTAGCCAAATTAATGTATCCTTGTTTTTTATTATGAGTTAGGGATGCCAGCTGCTCCTGCTGTGTCTTTTCTAAGCCATTCCTTACCTTACAAAGACCTATCATGAACTTATCTTCTCTGTGATGAACAAACAAACAAACTTTTCCATCAGCTTTTATAGGAGTATCTTCTCAGCCTTTGATTATAACCATCTCTGGTTCTGCAGTGTCATTTACCAGGCGGAAAATCTCTTATTTTTTTCATAACGTGTCTGATGAAACCAATTGATTTATATATATCAATTGGACTATATTTTACCTCTTATATTTTACCTCTTTCACCATATTCGGGCCTCTGTTTTGTTTTTTATTTTTGGCAATCCATTGACCAAGATGTCAATGCACATATCCCAAGCCAAAACAGTTAATTGAGATGTACAAAAGGTATATATTTTATCTCAGGGAAGAGGGAAAGGTGTTCTTTTGCAACTTTCTACCCTTGTCAGTACGTACAGGAGTTTGTTGCTTGTCCCCATTTTGCAGGTGAAAAAAATCAATGCAGAATGGGCTCCAAATCCAGTGTTCTTTCTTCCATTGACCCCTTGTAATCCATGTGCTGCCTGGTGGGTTGTGTGATGTTACAAAGAGCTCAGCCCAGCTCCCCGAAGACACAGGTCCACTACTGCAATTAGCATGAATTAGTACTTTTGTTAGTAGTCTCAGCAGAGCTGTCAAATTAATTGGAAAAGAAATGTAACAAATGCCTTTCCCCTTAGAGATATTCTCTCAGGTCAGGGTTGAGGCATATTGCTTGAGCAGACTGGGGGAAGCTTGTGTTCCTTCCACCCTTGCTGAACCTGTTTGGTTGAAAAAAGAGAGGACTGTGGCTTCTTGGGCTGTTAATCCAGTACCTGTCACAAGCAGCCCACTGACATAAAAAAGACAATCAATTTTTATGCTGGTTTTGGCTGGGATAGAATTAGTTTTCTTCATAGTAGCTGGTATGGGGCTGTGTTTTGGGTTTGTGCCGGAAATAGTGTTGATAATTTTTATTTTATTGCTGAACAGTGCTTGCATAGCATCAAGGCCTTTTCTGTCTCTCACCCCAACCCACCAGTGAGTGGTTTTGTTTTCTTTGTGCATGGCTTTTGTTTTCCCTACTAAACTGCCTTTATCTCACTCCTGACTGGATGGGGAGGGGCTTAGTTTTCAGCCTGGCTTAAACCATGACAATTTTATAACACTGAAATGTATCAACTGCTGATAAAGTAAGAATAAAAAGGCTCAATTAATGCCCAGTGACTAGAATATCTATACATTCATTTTTCACGAACTCTCACTTTATCATAATTCATAGTTCTTTCAGTTTAACTCTAATTTGCAGAAGTATCTAAAAGATAGCTCCCTGTTTCCCTAACTTTAATATATTTTAATACAATATGCATATAAAATATATATAAATATAATTTTTAATTCAGCCTCTGGAGGCTGAAGACACAGCTAGATGCATATAAGCCTCAAAGTTTAGGAAGCAAGCACTGGAGATGCTACACTGTCCTCCCTTACAAGAAAACAACCACCACCACCACCAAAAAACCCGAAAAAAACCACAAAAATAAAACACAAACCAAACGCCAAAAACGTTGGCATTTTTAAGCACTGAGATTAACAGGGGATGAAGAGCTAAAATTGTGTGGCTATGCCTCATTCAACAAAGGGCTACTGAATCCCTTACTGATAGTTTCCCTGCCAACCATTTGACATATTGCCTCTTGAATTCACTGGGAGGTGGTGCCGAGAAAGGGAAGCTCTTGAGAAATGGTGCTGCAGTGGCAGGCATTTAAACCTGTAGGAAAAAATCCCTTTGGTTTAAACCACTGTCACAACTTGCTGACATAAGTCTGGGATATAATTTATTGTTTCAGAACAAATCTATACTTTGTAACAGGGTACAAGAAACAGCCATTGCTTTGCTAATGATGCTCTTAATGCCACTTAATGGGTGCATTATATAAGTATTTTAGCCAACCTTTTAAAGCAAAATCCCATTTCTCCCCTCTTGCCACGATCTGATTCACAATGTAAAGTGTCTCCAGACCACACAAATATATATATTCCTCTACACTGGAAGATGCACTTCCTGCTACAGGGAGTCTATAGGACCCGATAGAGATATTCTGGAGTAAAACCAGCTGAAATTGTTATGATATTGGCACGGAGTCCTTCATACCAACTGCTTAATGCCAGTGATCTGCTCCTACTTGGCTACACTACTTGCTAATGTAGACTTAAGCCATAGGTACCAGCCTTCAAACATCTCAGTGCTGTCAGCATTGCTAAATTTGTTGGATATTTTCACAAGAACAAAGTTTGAAAAAGACCTGGTAATGGGTAAAGAGGATGATTTTATTATTTTAAAGCCATTAAACATATAAATACAAATAAACAGACATTATAGTCTATATTTTTACCATGTTTAATGGGATGAGGAACAGGCACAGAGAGGTTTCAGTGATTCCTAAAGAAAGGCTTTAAGCGGAAGACCAAAACATTGCAGCTTCATCACTGTCTGAACAAGCTCTTCTCTTCTCATGCCTTTTTCACTGACTATATTTTCATCCTTCCAGCAGAAAGCCTGAAAATTAAACAGTTATGGCCTCTGGGGACATCTGTGCACTGACAATCTTCTCATAGCTGAAAGGAAAAGCCCAAGGCTCTTGCAAAACTATCTAATCACTCAAGTGCAGTATTTATACATTGTATGCTTTAGCAAAATTTTACCTGTTCTTCCTTGTTTTTTTTCCTTTTTAAAAAAAAAATTTCTTAATTACTTACCATGCATTTTCTATGCATGTATTAAAAAAATCTGGCTTTGCAGGTTAAGCAATTATCCACTGAACAAAAACCCAATTAAATGTAAATTAAAAAAAAATCCCACAGTTCAGCATTTTTATTCACTAGCCTTATACCTGTGTGAATCCAAGGGGGGAAGAATCTCAGCTATTTAAAAAACAAAGAATCTGATGTATTGCATTTTACAGGGTATTTGCTACAGAATTAAATCTTTCCTTGCAGAGGGGAAGCTTTACAAAGAGCAACAAAAGCGAGAACTCAATATTCTCCAACAGCATTCGCTTTGCAATGCAGAAAATTCATCAGAAGGGAGAGGAAACTAAGTTTCCAGTATTGTGTTCTCTAAAAAAATGATATTGTGTGCTAGTATAAAATGCCACATGTTCAATTAACACTTTTCAATTCCATTGAAGTTCAACGCTAGCAGCAAGTTAATACTACTGGATTTTATGTGGAAAATAATCAAAGAACAGCATTACAATGTATATCATGACTCTGCATTATGTTTTACATGAAAGCTTTTGCTGTATAGACATCGTGCCATTTTCTGAACGAGGGAACAATGTTGGAAACACAATGAATTTAACTATAACATTGTTTTCAATATTCATTTTTTTCCCTTCTTGCTTTAACATTCAAAAGCAGACACCAAGGAGGATGAAAGGACATACAAAACCCTCAAAAGCTGAAAGCATTTAGGCAAATCCACCATGAGATACAAAATTCTTCATCTATCAGTACCAATTGATGCAGAATAGAAGCTATGGTCGGTTTTTTCCCTACTAGAAATATTCCCAGCTACTCCCACTGGAATCCTTTGGAGCTGACTAAGAGGTTTGAGCCATGGACTCTGCAGCTGAGCTGAAATCATTTTTCAGCTTTATCCTGGAAATAGGGAAGTCAAATTACACCTGGTTACTTTGCTTAGTAAAACTCTGATCACAGATCTCTTTCTAAAAGACCTATTTTAGTTTTTCTGACCAAAATCAGGTCATAAAACCCGACGGAACATTTGAAAATGAAGTAAATTATATGGTAGGATACTGAACCAAAATTGAATCTAACTGGGTCAGGGCAGTCCATTGCTGTCTAGATTATAAGTGATATACCACCACATATATATATAAAACCCAGGAAATTGTTGCATAGTAATACAACAGTAGTTTAATCAGCCATCTGAAGAATAGCCAATATATTCAAGCACAGCCGTATTTTGATCTGTAATGAAAGTCTTACATTTTATCATTTAATAGTCTTTTAAATCTTCTATTATGTGCAAAAATTAAAACAAGTTACAGACAAAGAGTAGAGAAATCTCAAGACAATGAAAAAGGTTTTCTTCTTTCTAGGTTCTCAGCAGTCCTACCTATAGTAATAGGTAGTAAAGATGGACACCACCAATATTTATTTAACATGGAGTATACAGTGGATTTATGACAACAACAAAGATTATGTTGTTCAACGAATACAGAGAAGCTAATTTCTCCAATGAAAACAATAACGTCAGGAAAGCCTGTTCTTGAAAAATTAAGTTTTAATTGAAATAATTTTCTGCTTGACTTTGACCACTGGTTTCCAGCACATATAAATAACATTGAGAGTTTTTTGTCACTAACAACTACACTTGAAAAAATGGCCAGTTGAACATCCAGCAGTCAACATCACTGGGCATCAGACATGAAACTCTCCTTTCAGACCCTATTTCTTAAATCAGAACCACACTAAGATAAAATGAAGGTAATACTGTTGCTTGCTCTGCAGAAAAGATCCCAAGCTACACAAGGTACTATTTTTTTAACAACAAACAAGATGTAAAACCCAGAGACAAATGAGACCCTAAGAATCCCTGCTGACACAGAGAGGAGAACAGAAAAAAGGTCTGTTTGTGACTAGGTGGTTGTACATCTCACAGTTACTGCTAACCACATGCATTTCTGAGAACCCAGAACTGAGACCAAGCTCCACACTGCATGTAAAGGCTTTGCAGATTGATTATAGATCCTATATAAGCTTCCCAACCCTGTGCTAGGATGTTATGTGTACCACAGGTGGACCTGAACTCCCAAGGAAACCTGCTACTTTGGTGTTGCTTGTCCAGAGCCTGCACAAGGATTCAGGATGGGATAACACTGGACTAGAGGTTACTTAAACTGTCTTTTTGCAAAGCCATGCTTCAGCAGATCACAAACTCTCATTTCACCACCAAAACCACACAGTGTGTATTTCAGTTGTAAGCATCCTATATACAGTTTTTCTCCTATTTAAGGCTCTGTGCTTCACACAGAGGAATCCAGTTGGTTGAAGTATAATAGAAACTGCAAAACAACAGATACAAAAACATTCATAAGCATGCTCTGAGCCCAGTATAAACCTCAGTGTCCATGTAAGTCAGTAAAGCTTTTATACATTGTTTTTAACTTGCTCCTCTCCTTGCTGCCTGTCCTGCGTGTTGGGTTAGAAGTACACAAGTGATTACCACAGACAAGTGTAACTATTTTGAAGTACTGACAAAATGCATTAGTGAAACATCCTATTAATAATAATGGCCAGTCTTCAAGAGCGAAGATTTGGGAAAGGTCATTAACCCTTCGAGCCTGCGCAGTGGATTTTTTAGGTGAGACACAGCGTGCGCTGAACTGAGCCCACCCTTTAATCCTGAGGTTCATCTGCCGGGGCCGAGCAAGCTTGGACAGTGGCAGTGAGGGTCTCAGGACGTAGGTTTGTTTAGAGTGACCTTCTCTTAGATGGATTGCCTTACAGGGCTGACGAGCTCCATCTGCCCGGGGGGCTGGGAATCGAACCTGGGTCGCAGCGGTGAGAGTCCTGCACCCTAACCACTAGACCACCAGAGCCCCACCTATTATAGCCTAACTAATCTGAAATGATCTTCCATGGACATGAATGTCACCAAGACTGTGGTCTGCTGTACTGACATCATCTATGACAGCTTCCCAGAGTTACAAACCTGGCACTGCAGACCCAAAACCGCGTCACAGCAGCTGATTAAGCACTCACATCCCCACTTGGTGCCAGGAAAATGGCACACGTGGCCCTTCATTTTAGCTTGTTCCCACCTTATGAATTAACTGTGCAGTGAACCTCTTCTGGACTGCCTTCAGCACTGATGAAATACCCTTATCTGAGCAAGGGTCAGAAATGTGAGGGCAGGTATAAGGACAGGGAGCTTCTTCCAGCAGCATCACAAATTTCTGTGCCACTTTTGACAGGGGTCAGGAGCTGCTGTGTCCAGCTATGAACTGGGACACTGCTTTGCACTGACCACTCACTTCCAGATACAACTATAATTCACTTTCTAACTGTTCCCTAAGAAGAAAAACTTTTCTTCTACATTAGGATTCACGGTTAAAGAATGTTTTGCTCTTTTCCTACTTCTCGGTTGCAGTGAACATTGGGTTAAAACCAAGTGTGTCCAGCAAACACTTGAAGCAGTCTAGCAGGAACTAGCCTTGTTGAATAATGTAACTTAAGAGCTGTAATACTTACAACTGATTTAATAGCTATCAACAGTCCCAGTTTAGAAAAGAGTGATGCAATACTTGTAAATTGGTCTTGAATCACATTAATCCTCCCTGTTACCCCCCAAGTAGTTGAAATGTTACTGCCCTGCTCGGTTGCACCCTCCTTCTGCTTTACTTTATCTGTGGCAATGGTTCTCCTCATGACAGAGGAGAATGACCCCTATCCTTAACTTTTCAGAAGTTACTCAGAGTAAAGTTACTACCGTGATCGATTCAGTATGAGACTCCACCCAATTTAATAGATGTCCACTTCCAATGTTCAGAAGCAAAGATTAAATTCAAGGGATGACTGTGGGGAAGAAGAAAGAGCAATTCCCAGGGCTGGCTCTTCTAATGAACAGAGGGACACGTGGAGCACTTTCTCCGCACCCTAAGATTCTTTCACTGGGAATCTGCAGGGGGAAAAACAACCATCTAAAATTCACCAGGAGAAATATTAAGCTGCCTAGTGGGCAGGGGCAGAATGTCCAGACTTCTGGCTTGTAGGATGATTTGTACCTCTCAGTCTTTGCATATCTGCACTACTGACAGTTCTGAAAAGAAAGCTACTTTCACAGACAGGTGACTTCTTAGAGAATTGAAACTGATTCTACCATTTCTTGAAAATATCAGTTTTTAATATCAACATTATAAAATCTTAGATTGGTATTTAATACTAAAAACCTCCTGCTGCCCCCTATTTCATGCACTCTCCAAAGACTCTAATAAGATATGGATATTTTTATCTCATTCTTCTTACAGAATTGTTTCTGCATCTTTTACAACTATGGCACAACAAAGAACAGGATCTAGGGCTCAGCTGGTAGTAAAGGACAGTGTTTTATTAAAAAACATCTTTCTTCTCAAATGCTTGGCTTTGCAATGTGACCACCTCACAAGATGATGGTAACGTGATTATAACCTCTGCAACAGCATAACAATACTTCCAAAGTGGTGGGGGAAGGAAAATAAAATTCTCAGAAAATAGGGATGCTTATCCATGGTGGATTCACTGTGTACGGCCGATGATAAACCATTTTAAGAAAGCTGTAACAGCAGCAATCACCAAGCAAACCCAAGCCATTTTAGCCTTTGTGTCTGAAACGTGCGAAAGGCTACAATAGAGCTCCCTTCCCATTTTTTTTCTACTCTGGACTACTTCAGGTTTTTCTCAGAGAGAACTTTTACTGAGGAAAGGTTTACAAAAGAAACTTGTGGCCCTTTCTGGGGCCACTTTTGATAAGGTAATTTCTGTCTCAGAAAAGCTTTGTACAACCAAAACAATTTGAAAATGAAGCCTGTAAACAAATATCAAGTCAAATTTTCTACTAGGCATAAACAGAGGTAAGGAAATACTTAAGGAGATAAAGAAAATAGTAGCAAATAATCATAAAACAACAATAGGAGGAGAGTCCAAAAATTTTTAATTAGCATTTTAGCCATTTAATTCCTATTATTTTCAAATAAGCCTACTACCTCAACACTCATTTGCACTAAGATACCACAGTCCAAGTAAAAAGTAGAAGTATAAAGTAATATCCTTCCTAATATACAGGGGAAAAATACGTTGTTATTTTCCTAGCCAAATATTCTATGAATTCCAGATCACTAAAATAACTTGGTTTCATAAGAGCTCTTGAAACAGTTCCAGTTTAAGCAAGAAAAGATTTGGCCTGGATGAGCAGAATCCATGAGATTATTCAGTCTTTATATCCACTAAATTTAACATTGGCTCTTTGGGGATGGACTCCCAGAGATGAGACAGAAAAGGGCCAGTGAAACACTGCCAAGTTCAGTGCTGAAAAACTTGGAGTGACAGCCTGGTTATCTAATTGCCAGCAGCAGGCAGTAGCAGTTTTTAACTAGTAAATTAATATGTTCAGGGGTTATGCAAAACAAGAATAATTTACAACAAATTGATATCAGGAGCAGGTTTAATCTGCCACGATCTGAAAATTCTGAATTCCCATTAAAATAAATTGGAATTGCATTTGCTTCCACGTAGCCTAATTTTGACAGCAGAAGTGTTGAGTAGTGGAAACAGATTAGTAGAAGCTTGGATTTATCTACAGACTTTATCTCTCTAATTATATATTCGAGACTGGAAAAATTAGTATATGGAATAATGGAAAAAGTTATTAAAAAGTTACTGTACAGGCCAAGTTTTTCCCCACATATGGAAAACCCAGTTCAACTCTGAGTCCAAGAGAGTCCAGATCAGCTACTGAAGCAGTGACTAAGTTCAGAGATAGATAAAGAGAACAGAAAATACAAAAGAACTGGGGGGAATAAAACCAACCCTCTCCTCTGGAAAATTTAAAAGGTTTTCTTCCAGGAGTGGCACCAGTGAAAGGGAACATGATCAGATTATAAAGGGTCAGCATGAGAGAAGCGGTTAAAATTGATCTTGCCCCTGGGGTGAGACTGTGAAAGTCCCCTCTTCAGTAGCCCTGCAGAAAGGTCCTTCCTTACTCTCTCTCACCTCAAGGGCCAGGAACTTCTTGGATGGGCCTTTAAAACCCATAAAAAAGTCCTTCTGCATCAACAGATATTCAAAAATAGAAAAACAGGCCACAAAACAACAAGCACCCAGAACTGATCACTGTGAGAAAGAGACTAGAATGGGATTAGAAAACCACTCTCCTCTCTTCGTTCTACCAGGACCCCCATCTGTGGTAGTCCTTAGATTTCACAAAATTACAGTAAAACTGGATAAGCTATATTTTTATCTTTCAGCAATTGCTATAGAAAATTCTGTGTAGTAGTATTTTTCTTAGCTATACCTTCATCCCTTAATCTGAAGCTTTGCAGTTTTATAGTTGGCAATAAGACACGACCACTTCTCCTTCGCAGCAGCATAGTTCTAATGGACACATAAGAAGTGCTTTTTAAACTTTTTGTTTGTTTGTTTTTGGTAACTTCTAGTGAAAGATGGACTACCTAAACATGTGCATGAACCTACTTAGGTCCATGACCGTAAATCTCTCTGCACATCGTTTGCTTTACAGTAGTTTCTATCAGTTTATCTCAAATGGCTTCTTAATCAATTCCAGTTAAAACAAAATTAGCCTGAAATTAAGCCAGGATCTATACAAGAGTAGCACTAGCTTAAAGAAATCAATTTAAACAACCACTTCACCTGAAGCTAGAAAGTTTGCTGATGCACTTAACAAGAATATAAAGAAGAAATTCAAGTTTCTTAGAACAATGTCCCCATATGTGTCAGCAAGTACCTAGTTAAGCTGTTCTCACTGATCAGGGCATCAGCACATCTAACAGAAAAACTGATGTGAGCTAACAGGACTTCCTGGTACTCATAGATAACAATCTGTGCTGAAATACACATTGCAAAATGATTGATTCTGGCATTTCTGAAATTGCTGTGGGAAAATCCCAACACATGCTGGAAAGAGGCCAAAACCAAAAAATTCTACAGTGGTGGTTTAATTATTTACTTTCTAAATTTTAGGACAGAACTGTTTAGTCTCATCTTGTCCTATTTTTAATTTTCCTTAGAGGTGGTGGCTAAGAAAGATTTCCCAGCTGCACGAACGAGACTTTCATCTTCACAGTTGCCCCTAAACTACAACTTCCACCCATCCAGCATTCTCATTTTGAAGTTGCTTTACTCAGTGCTTTATTTTTCTTTATTATGAAATTTGGTGAGTGCAGCTCTTGCTAAGATAACTTCCAATGTGAACAACGATTGATTTCTGTTAGTTGATCTAGGATTCAAATGGCTCTTGTTAACAGATATTTGCTCAGATGAATACGAATATACATTTAATTATTATGTATAAATACATGTTACATATATAGATAAGGAGAAATTTATAGGAACTAATAAATTAATGTAGTAACATTAGTTGTGGAAATTTCTTATGAGGGAGACCAACACATATTCCATTGTTTACTGTTTTATAATAAACAATAAATCCAAGAAACATAACAAAAATATTTTCATCATTTGTATGTTGATTTCCTTTAGCTATCTGCTGTTTAGTTAAGCTAAAGAAAGCAATGCAAAGTCCCTTCATTATCCTTACCACTAATTTTCTGATTAAGATCTAACACAGAAGAAAGATAGCAGCACCATTCTCTAGTTTATTTTGCTAGTGAACTTTGGTGTTCATAATGGATGAAAGAATTAAAAGGAAAAAAAAGAACAAGAAAGTGAAAAAAAAAAGGAAAATAATTTAGGAACAGCACTGCCAAAATACAGAATAAGAACCTGCACAGGATATATTTTCTGAGATAAAGGGGTAAGCTGTTAGAACAAGCACATGAATTGAACTAATGTGAAAATAAATGCAACCACATTCAGAGACATACTGGAATGTCATCAAGGCAGCCTCTGGATTCTCCAAGGACCACTAGGCAACTCCAAGTATATTACCCATACCCATAAAACGTTCTGGGCTAATGCTATTGCAGATGTGGCAAATGCAGTTGACAAGACTAGATAAATGGATTTAAAGCTTCAGTCACTCCATATGGGGCATTTCAGAGAAATCGAGGGTGCTCAGAGAAGGATGAGCTAACCAAAAGCAGACAGTACTAAACTAAGGCCATAAATAGCTGTGCAATGGGATAATTCTGCGAAGAAAAAGCCAATAGTGGGTCTGTATGTTGAACGAAGTGTTGCTTCAAGATCATATTTTTGAACTTCATGGAATAGCAACCAGAGAATCTTACATTCCTTTCCAAACTTTAAAAAAATACCATTGTCTTAGGAAGAAGATGGTGACATTTCTGTTTTGGAGTTGAAGAGTACATTTAATTTGGTCCATCTATGTGGTACCCAGTGGTGAAGTGCATGGGTACAGTGTTTACATGAAAAAAGTCCACCAACTCTGTCCAGAACAGCACCTAGAAAATGTCAGTAAACAAAATGCTGTATTTGTGTAGAAAGTCTAATTTTTTAAAAGTGGTTTCACTGGCTAACCAGGAAAACACTGCTAAAGCACAGCTAAAATTTAATATTATTAACAAAAGCCTAGGAAGTATTCATAAAAAGTGAGGCAAGTGAAAAGGAAAAATGCCTGTAGTCAAGAAATTAAAACTAACATCTTAAAAGATGAAAAGGAAACTACTAAAAACAAATAGTGTAATGATTTGGCAAAGGAGATTCTGAGATCATTTCAAACAGGGGTTTTCAAGGTTGGATGTGACAAAGAACTACTGTAGAAAACCAGCAGTACTGTCATGTAATAACACAAATCTAAGTACAAAATTACTCCAGAAGCTCTTTTTTAAGCCCTAATATCTCTGAATCTTACTTTCAACCTTCACCATGACATGATTTTTTTATAAACAAAGAAGCAGAATGACCTTGCTCCCTGTCAGCCACTAGACAGGCAAGTGTGAGCACCAAACACTGAGACCCACATCTTGAGAACACGTGTTCTGGGACCTTGCAAAGAATAATTTCAGTGACTTGAACAGCTTTGTTCTTACCAGCTAAAACTCAAGTGATTTGGCAGAGTGGCTGAGAAACGCTGTTGCAGCACTTCGCTGCCCTAATCCTGGCAGGAGCTGCTGTTGTTAATCTTTTGCTTTCCTAAGAACTAAATTCATTATTATTTTCAATAGACATGGCAGATGCTGAATTGGTGCTATTCATGCATCCACACAGCAATGAGGGGCCCTCCTTTTGCCCAAGTGATGCAACTGCATTGAAAGTTAATGTCCTTCAATCATGCCCTTTAATCCTAATATTTTCATAAATAAGATGGTTTGGACTCTTGTTAAAAAAAAAAAAGTGTAGTTAGAAAAATATTTTAAAGGTTGATTTCAGACTGAGCAAAGCATTATCTACACTCCACTATTCACATTTTCAGAGAAGACAGTGAGATGCTTCAGTCTTAGCTTCTAATATTAAATTAGGTAAAAACAAGAGAAAAAGTTGCAAGAACAAAACAAATAAATACTGTGATAGTCACGTGAATTATAGCAGAAATATTTTGTTTATTATTATTTGTTTTGTTGGCTGTGGACAATTAGAAGAAATTATCTCCTTTTCTTTGATTATTTGTTTTGTGTGTGTGTTAGGTAATCCTAAAGAAAGCTGTCAAGGTAGCAGCACAGACTGCTACCCAAACCCTTTACTTAGAGCTCTATCACAAACAATCCAAGTTAAATTCCTTCCTTTTAATTACCATTCTCAGTAAAGACTGAGAAAATTAATTTCCTTTTTGACATAGTAATTCCTTATTATGTTGCCACTGTACTTTAGGAAGAGGCTTCTATGATAACATCAATTCATAATTTCAAAAATAAAGTATTAAATAAAGCCATTATTCGCTGCCCCATGACAAGCATATCACTTGTTTCCTCTGAAATGATGCACTGTCTTTTTTGTGGTAATAAATAATGAACAAATGTTCCAAAAAAATGGAGGCATCTTACCCTTTAGATGTGGGAAAAGGAATATCTTATTGTACCCACATCATTGTTACAATAAAGCTTTAGAAACATGGAATCTGGAAGTTATACCTTCTGCCTCTATAAAAATTTAGGCAAACACTCTACCATGGCAAGATTTCTTTTATATTTGTGAAGAGTTAGCAGGGACCTGCTGGAAATGCAGATAAACGGCCATTTTGGTACTTTAGCACTGATGTCTTCCTTTAATTAGGTGTTTTTCTCATGCTAGTGGGTAGCATCCTCTTGAGACTGGTGTTTTACTGTCTATTGTGGCCTTTGGATTGATGAAGCCACCATCTGATGAATATCTGGCCCAAAATGCTCTTTTGATATGTCTTGTTTCCCATGTCACCTTCCAAAGCTCAGCACAACCTTCTGAGTTTCACCCTCACATGCTGAGCGCTATTTTAATCTAAGATCAAAGGCTTCATAGATCCAGTGCTGCTCTTTGACTTCCAAAAAGCTGGAGTCCCCAAGTGCCTACACAGAACAGGCAAGAGGCATTCTAAAGGGAGACACCAACTTGCATTAAACAGTAATGAGTTGCTGCCCATTACTGTCCACTTTGCACAAAAACACAGTATGAGTAATCAGCAAGGCAGAAACGCAGTTCAACTTACTGTGTGTGCCATTTAACCATTCTTTTATTTAAAATATCGGTCAAATAAAAAAAGGACAAAAAAACAAAGAAAAACTCTGCAATTTGCAAAATTGCTGCTGAATACTCTGCCCAGGAGCACTGCAGGACCTATTCCTTCCAAATTGGTTTAGCTGGATCCTGTGCAGGATTTGGGATTCAAATATCCCTTTCCATGCAACAGCCAAAAGCAGGAACCACCACAAATAAAGTGTCGTACTCAGATGGTCAGAAACATGTATGACTGGAGTCAGAGAGGTGCAAGGAAGAGGGTCAGCTAAAAACTGAAGGATCAGTTGCTGCCTTCACAGTTCTCAGCTCAGCAGGCAGTGGAGGAACATCTCCTGCTGAAAACCTGCTTTTCTAAGTGGCAGAAATGCCAGGATTAGGGTTTCTCCTTATTTGTTAGGAAAAATGTAAGGGTTAAAACTACATGTGGAAGTAGCTCTTTTTATGGGATTTCTTGTGGCAAATAAATTAACACTACTTGGAGTGGGGACTGGTGCCATAGGATAACCAGAGTAATTAAGACAGGAAAAAAAAAATAAAAGGGAAATTTCACAAGGCTTTCCTTCATATAGCTCATTAACTCAAGCACTGGCAGGTGCCAGTATTAATTCTTCAGCTCCCTCTCCTTTATTTAGTTTCAGAAATAAGCCTGACTAAACACAGTTGAAAAGAAGCAATGGTGCAGGCTGCAAAGGCTTTGTAATTAACACAGAGAAGAGAGAAACAGATGAGAAAGTGCTGAATACATATTACAACATCTGAGATCACACTACACCAAAAAAGCTGCCCAGCCTCTTGTGTACAGCAGCGAGAGCAAACCAGCAAACTTTGTAACAAAGCATTAGTGCTGAGTGAAAAGAGCACTCCCTGATTTATTTCTGCATACATCAATTAAAAATACTCATCTTCTCACAGAGCAGAGGGGCCTCCAATGACATCAAGTCTCTACATCCACATAGGAACAAAAAAAACCACCCCAACCCCAAAAATCAAGCAGATGCTATGCCTGTGGTTCAGCCTGGATGTCAGCACATTTTTTAAGATTTCACTGCCAGCCATCTCCAATTTATCTCCACTGACTGGGCACTGAAACTCTCATAGGGCAGATTGTAAACCTGCTCAAAATACATCAAACAACCAGGAGTTCATCAGGAGATGTTGCCATATATCATGCCAGCTGGGCACCTATGTCACATAAATCAGCCCAAACTTTTAGCCACGCACAACGAAGTTTCTTTCTTTTTGCTGTCAGTAAGAGACAGAGTTATGAAGCGCAGGAAATGATCCTTGCACATAATCTCATGCTGCATTGCACTTCTAGGTCCTCAGTGGTTTAATAATAGCTCTTCAGCCTAAGTACCTAAGTTGCCTAAAAGGTATCTTCAATGTGCTATCTTGTACTGATCTCATTATTCAAATATTCTGTAAAAAATTCCATTGTTTCCTCCCTTTTCTTCCAGGCTTGGGCTTTTGTTCAGGACTAAAAGTGCATTTATGAACTTTCTTTAAGCATCTCTGCATATACACCAAACTATTCTACATAATTAGGTTCTGTGGGCTTAGAACATCAAGATTTTTCTCCAAGACAGGCCTCAGGAATGCCAAAGAAAACAGTTTTTTGTGTAACTAGGATGTTTGCAAGTGCTCTCTCCTTTGAGAAAGGTGAGGATTAGTCTTCTCAAAATTATGTGCCCAGTGACAAGTGTTGATAATTGAACATTACAGATAAACTGCCCAAGGCATCTACTCACAACATGGGACCAACAAGGGGTTGGTTTGCTCACCATAATATAAATAAAAATAAATAAATAATATATAAAAAGAAAAATTAAAATGATAAATAAAAATAAATATAGAAAAAAATAACTACAAAATCAACTGCAACAAAAGTGAGTCCATCATTGCCACTGACTCAATCCTGAGCATGCCACCTGGTTTCATCCATTTTCCCAGCTTTGAAATAAGGCCTTCAGATGCCTCTGAGAAATTGTGTCCTGTTAGCAGAAGGCCTAAGAATTTCCTAATATTGAAAGAATTTATCTGTGAAAAGTCCTTCTTGTGCCTAAGGTGCTTGGTAAACTTCTGACTTTTTCCAGAGTAGTTTGATTTATTTTAACTCTGCTGGCCTTTATACACTGAATTACATTCACTTATGTGGTCAAATGCCACAAATTGGATATTCTCATGGATGATGCAAAAAGGATATATTCCTTTTGCTTTTTATCACTTTGAAAAGTTAAGGAAATGTGGAGCACCCCAGGTCACAGAAAACTAGCCAGGATTCCAAAAATTTAGCCTCCAAAGCAAAAATTTATGCTGGTAGACTACATTCTATCTCACATTATATTCCTTGAAAAGCAAAAGCATGACCAACTTCCTGTGACCAGAAGTCGAACTTTAAGAGAAGACATTACGCTTTTATATAAAAATAACTCTACTGAACCCCACTCGATCATACACATATACCAAAAAAATGCTGAAATATATTTTAAAAAATTTACAGATAAAATATTCAAGCGCAAAACTCAAAACCTACCATGTACATGTCAGTACCAAAAATTACCTAATACCAAAACATCATCCTAACTGTGTCAGATGTATAAAACAACAGCATTTTTCCTCCATTAGTGATGGGCACATCTTTCATAGGCAGTCATGAGGTAAGAGGCATCTCATTAATAATATACTTTTCATTCTAAACATGTGCCTAAATGGATGGCAAATGCAATTTCTGGGTAGGTTAAGTATTTAACCGGTAACATGCCTTCTGTGACACAAATGAAGTCCTATGGTACCATATTGGCATTTACAGCCCTTTCTACAGATTATCCTAAATAGCTGTGGAGCATATGGAGTGCAACATCCTGAAGCACTCGTATGCAGGCAAACACAGTGGTTTTTACAATGAACACCATAATATTAATGAATGCTTGCACCAGCAACATTTTTCCTACAAGGAATTGAGAGACAAACAAAAACTTGCACTTAAAAAGACCTACATCTGTAACGGAACAATGCTTTAGTATCACAAGTCTGAAACAATGTTTGCTATGAAATACTGCTTTTGTAAGCCCTTTGCATTCCTGCAAGAATATCAAACACACATTGCAGTAGTTACAATTATATTTATAGTTAGAGGGGGCTTAGAAACCTGTTTCAACATTGTAAATCATACAGGGTAAGTCTGGGATTTTTGACCAGCTCTTGAGTACTGTCTCCTTTATAAGGATGAGAATGTGCAAAACCACATAAATATTGGATCCTTTGCCCCTCGAAACACAGAGATTCTCTACTAGAGAGCAAAGGAAAGGATCCTGCCCTTCTCTGGTTTCTGAGCAAGGTTTGGGCTCAGCCAAAGTCTTGAGAAGGATGTGAGGATGTGCTTTTTCTGATGTCACAGCACTACAGTTTGGGCACATGCTCATCCAACTCAGTTCCAGCTGGATCTCTCTTCAGGACACTGTTCCAGCCCTGCACCCAGCAAGCCATAAACCCTGTTCCACATAATTATAAGCTTGTTAAAACTAAGTTCATGCCAAATTATTTCCTCTGAGAGGTCACTCCCCAACCTGTAATCCAACATCATCTACTCATATTGATCAGGTCTAGCAAAAAAACCTGCTTGTCAACTCCTGTCAGAGCTAAAGCATGGAAGCTGTCCAGTCAAGATGCTGCGATCTTGCAAGGCACACAAAAATCATCACCGCTTGAAGCCCAGCTACCACAGATAGAGTTCTTTAAACTCAATTGACTGCTCCCAGAGTCATGCCAAACTTGCTATAAAGAATACAGATGGAGTATCATAAATCGTACAAGCATAGTTTCAAAATCTATAATTCATCTCAACTGAAAGTTAAAAGAATGATTCCTGAACAGTACAACAAATACTTTAACATTTTGGCTTCTGAAAATGCACATAACACCTCCACAAACACAGCTCTTTCTTGAATCATGGCCATTTTGAGGAGTTACATAAGGGAGTTGGTGCCAGGACAACTGGCACATTTGCATTTCATGGAAACCACTTGTGCTAAGAATATGCTCACACATCTACAAAAAAAAACCAAAGAAAAGCAAAAACAGAGAGAAAGGAAACAACTCATCATTACACATTAAATTAAGTGGCATGCAGTCTCACTACAATTAATGTGGAAGTTGCTCTCCATCAGTGATAAGAGCTTGGTACCACAGAAAGGGAACTGAAGAAGAGACAGAGGGATTCGGTTCCCAAAAGGATCTAAAAGGGCCATATACTTAACCACACAAATCTCAGGGATTTATCTATGAGACTATAACTTCTCACCTCTTAAAGGGAAAAAAAAAAGATACAATAAGGCCATTGTTAAACTGATCACCTACTTAGCCATAATAAACATAAATGTTTACACAAATATTTTTCCCCCAAAACATAATCTGTGACAACACTTCACATTAGAATCTTGTAAAAACCACTTCAGAAAAACAAAACAAAAAAGATTTTACTCTTTGATGAGTGGAAAATACTAATCCCAACCATATTAAATTACAAAGGATTGTCTTATATCAAGCAAGATGCCAGAACTAAATATTTAAATTTATCATAAAAATGCCTAGAGAGGTGTTAAGACAACTTTCCTGCATTCCAAGAAAAGCCTTAAGAAATTTACAATCAGACAACAATAAAAACAACTTTCTGCTAAGCTTTTTCTTTTGAGCTCCTGCAGGATAAACTGGGAACTAAATTAGGAAGATTCTGGAATGCACGTTGAAAATAAAGTGTATTCATATAAATAAACTTTCCAGTTAATTCAGAACTATTATTGTTCAACCCAACTATTATTTACAATTGTAGTGGTCTTCCCATTACAAAGATAAAACACAGACTTGACAAAAAAAGTAAACACCAACCCCAAAACACCAACTGTACAGTGACTTAAAAAGCACTCCTCGCTCTTCTGGAGTATTTTATCAATGTTACAACTTGCTGAAAACAGGACTATCGTGCTTCTTGTGTAAAAACACAGCTATAAGTTTAAAAATATTTTAATAGCATTTCTGTCAATTACTTTTTCAATTTCAAACCATTACAGAGCATCGCTGGAACACAGATGTAAAAAGAAGCTACACTGGGTACTCAGAAACTCATGGAGGTGAAACTGTAGCTTATCTCACATCAGTAACAGTCCTCTCATGTCCATGTTAGCCATCTTACAGCTTTTATCTTGAGAACATCATCTGTAAAAACAAGTCTATTGGGAGACTTAGGAACAAGAAACTTTCTTTTTAGTTGGTAATCTAGAAAATAGAACACAAAAATAAAACTTGGCACACAGAGTTAGAAGCCAGCCATAAAAATCAACCGTTCTGTTTCCTCTATCTGTCTTTCTCCTGAGTTTTCACAGTGTGTTCAGTCATCAAACTCCCTCTAAGGCAGAACAACTTCAACAAAAGCCAGGGTAGCCACTCTCTTTTCAAAAAGCAAAAGAATACCAAAGTCAGACTGACACTGTCAAGAAACACCTCTCCCAACATGGTATAGTGGATACAAAAAATGGAGATGGTACTCAAATTAAGGTTTTAACTTTTCAATTTTAAAATTAAGCATCAATTACGAGTCGATCTTATTCACTTGTCACAAGACATTAGTGGAAGATTTATTAGGATATTGAAATCCTAAGGTATTTTATTATATAACTAAGAAATAAATTTGGGAAGAACTTCAAGTAAATAATTTATAGGAGTACTGGGTTCCATATATAACTTTGGAGTAGATATTTTCCGTTAAAATAAAAAAATCAAAAAAAGTGTCATAATCCTTAGGAGCTCCATTTATTAGTAAGTTAATCACAGAATCATACAAAATCACGGAATGGGTGAGGTTGGAAGGGATCACAGTGGGTCATCTGGTCTAACCTCCCTGCTCCAGCAGGGTCGTCCCAGAGCACATGGCACAGGATTGTGTCCAGATGGTTCTGGAATGTCTCCAGTGAGGGAGACTCCACATCCTTTCTGGGCAATCTCTTCCAGTATGTTGTCACCCACACAGTAAAGTTCTTCCTGCTCTGCTCATTATTTAGGAAAGATAAAACAGTGTATCTTCATGTCTAAATATTATTTTATCAATACATGTAACACATGATTATAAGTGCTTGGAAGAGAGTGATATTCAGACACAAAGTACTGAGGCAACGCCCAGATTTTTACCAGATCAGAAGACCACAACCCAGAATACTAGGTTTAATACTCACAGCAGCAGTCCTGGGCATCTTCATCTCCATGGTATCTCCACTGCTCCCTCTAAAACACAGTGAGATTGTGCCACATGTAGAAGCCCAACTGCCTGTCTGTCGCAAATCTGTGTCAACACAGTCACTTCGTATTTGCAGCTTTT
Organism: Lepidothrix coronata; assembly: GCF_001604755.1. Classification (NCBI taxonomy): domain Eukaryota; kingdom Metazoa; phylum Chordata; class Aves; order Passeriformes; family Pipridae; genus Lepidothrix; species Lepidothrix coronata. The sequence continues at coordinate 3,172,237 of NW_016690273.1, read as the reverse complement.
GAAAAAAACAATAGTTCAGCTGCCTCGACAGATATCTTAAGGCAAATAAATTTACAGGGAGGTCAGAGGTAGAATGATGCTCATTACAGACCATCCGTGAAGAAGCAATATTTTTAGTTACTTGTCAGTTGAGAAGAAAGAGCCCATCATAAACACTTTGGCACTGAAGACAGAATGCTCATCAAAGCAGCAACAAGACTGCTTGGATGCCAAGCACCCTGGGTGTGGGATGAGGCTCTAAAACTTGAAACAAGGCCACAGGTAAGGAAATGGGAAGAGTACCAATAATATTACTTTGCATTTTCTGTCACCTTTCAATGTGTGTCTTAGAGACACACAAGATGAAAGCACAAGGGGCTATTTGCTTTATTGTGTTTCTGTGGGAGCTGAGACATCACATGGATGAATAATGTGTCTGAGGTTATGCACCAAGTTAAAGATGGATCCAAGAAGCCTCCATTTCCACTTGCCAGCTGCAACTTATCTTTTCACCACCTTCTCCTTTTTATCACTTCTACTTGTTAGAGCTAAAACTGGATTTCTGGAGGCTGCGCTAACCACTGCCAACAGCTCAACTTCACGTTTGAATATCTTACAAAAATTAACTTGCTGCGAATAGGAAATAGCCAAAGAGTGTTTAATACCAGACACCAGAAGAATTTAAGTGCTTGCATAAAATCAGTAAATAAATAAATCAATAAAGGAATGCCACTTCATTCTGACTAGAAATGTAATGTAGTCACCTTGGAATGTAGTTTAAAAGAAACAAACGAACAACAAAGGCTTAGTGTCTATATCCTGAAGGCAATATTTACCACTGCCACCCAGCAAAATAGTCATTATTAATGGTATAGCCCATGTAACTTCTGAGAAATACACTTGGACAGAATTTTGTATAGTTTTGGCACAGGGGTTCTGTTCAAAAACAGATTTTCCATGACAGATGTCCGCATATGCTTCAAAATTCAGCAGTTCCTACATGCAATTCCAATGATGAGGAGTGAAGAAGAAATGGTGTCAATCAAACACTCCATTTCAGCTATTGTAAAACTGACACAACATATGACTATCAGTTTACTGTGTATCAGTTTCCAAAAGTGCACTATGCAGGATCATTTCTGCTGGGATCTCAGCTGGGTGTCTTGTGCTGTTTGACACGTAACAATTGAAACCAGTGTAAAATGAATGCAAAGCAGCATAAAATATTACGAGAGTCACACTCTTCACTCTCTACTCCCTGGAGTGTACAATGACATAAAATGCATGGTATGTGAACATCACAGTCCTACCTATATTTCTGTAGGTTAATAAAATTTTTTCCCTTTCATTTTCCTTGAAACAGGTTTTACAGTGAATGAAAATCCTAATGACTTATGCACCAAATGAATGAGCAGAACAACCAAGAACAACAGACTCAATCTTTTCAGATTACTTACTGTTGCCCCAGTGGCCCAACACCACCACAGAAATATTTGTCAAATTTCTCAGCCTTAAGAGTACACATTTCCATGTTGCAGAACACATCAGCACTTTAGATAACATTGCTCATGGATTTGGTAAAAATCAAATAGACATAAAATTGTATAATCATCTTTCTTTTCCAGCTGATCTCCATTTGAAGCCCACCAGTATGGGTAACTTTCACTCATACAGTCTACAGAGTAAAACCTTAAAAAAAGACAGTACTTCATTTATTCATGGCTGTGACCAAGCAGGAAAACAGAAGAGTGAATCTCTCTGTCTTCCTCACCAGCACATTACAACATCCAGTACTTTTCTTTGTCAAAACACCAAAATTGAAGGTAGTAATTTAAACATAAAAAATATTAAGACAGCAGGCAAATATTCAGTGATGGACTTTTTTATTCTGTGAGTTAGCAACTCATTGACGAAACTCAAAATGCCTTTATCATGTGCTGCCTTTATCATGTGCTGAAGCTGCAAAGGATTCCAACACCAAAATCTGAATCTCATTCAAATCAACTACATTAAAATGCTGAAAACAGGTAACTGCTCCAATAAGTTGATTCAGTTGCTGTTTAACCTCCACTTTTACTCACACTGTTTTAACTCAATTTTTGTTTGAGAAAAAGAAAAATCAGCTGCAGTGATGTCTGGTTTGGTTTGCTGTTTCATACTAGAAAAAAAGTTATGCCTAAATTTCTGTAACTGACCTCTGGAGGCTGATCTCCTGCTGTGTATTCTCCTTCTTGGACAATTCTGGAGGAGGCATACTCACTTATTAAAATCTGAAAGGGTTTACTAACTGGTCCAGAAGACCATGATGGGTCAGAAGACCTCTGCTAAAAAAGCAGTGTCTGATGAAATGACCAGCTGCTAGAAACCAACGTACTACTTCCAAAACCAACACAGTTTCACTGTTTCCCACATTTAATTTTTGTCTTCGATTTGCATGTGTTGCTTTTGAGGCTGAACTTCCCAAAATTTGTTTTTGATGGCTGCCCATGGCATGTCTGCCTTTAGGCAGAACCAAAGGGGCAGGTTCACTGACACTGTAAATAAACCTGTGGTTTCTACCCAATGACTTCCACATAAGTTTACTCGGTCCCCCTCTCAGGTTTTTGATTAACTGGATTAAAAACACACAGCAAGCACTGTAGGTATCAATCTGAACTCCAATCATTCCTAACAGTACTGATGGGACTCCTAATACATCTGAAACCCCATCACAGGACATCTGACACTGAAAAACAGCCGTTCCCTCCAGGGTGGCTCACTCAGCCGAGATCGATAGGAATAGAAACGTCTCTTGTCGCTGCTGAAGTGCTTTGATTTGTATGATCTGTACAACAGGCAGCAGAGACAAGATGACAATGTGTCCCCAGTTTGCTTCACCAGACCCTGGCAGCCTTCATATTGATCTTGGCTTAAATCTGAGCTCTCCCTACGCTGCTGCTTTGAGGATGCAGATGTGCTGTCTAATGCAACTCTTACCCTTAGTCTCTGCACAAAGATCTCCACTTTCTACACATATTTTTCTCAATTTCTGAGGAACAACTTACTGAGACTTTTGTCTCAGTAAAATTTCAGTACAATATAGTGTCGTACTGAAAGAATTCTAGAGGGCTTTCCAGAGACTGAATAATAAATAAAATGAGTAAAAGTGATGTATTTATTGCCACTCCATGCATTTACAGATCATGGGTACCCTTTAGATTTTTTTTTTTTGTTTTTAGTTTGCCTTGTACTTGCCAAAGAACAAAACACAGCAGGTCCACCCATCTTGTCATACTAGTTTGGGGATTTTATTAATTCAGTGTATCTTGAGAGGGGAAAAAAGTTTTCCTTAGGGAATTTGAGAAAAAAAGATATTAGTAATTTTTAATTCTCAAATGTAAGAATAGAATAGATAAAAATAAAGTGAGAGAAAATTTACATCTGCAAAACAATGTTTCTGTCAAGAAACAATACTTGCATTGATTTAAAAGGAATGAGGCATATGTACTGCATTAAGGCAATATAGTCTTCTCCTTTTAAAACATAAAAGAGGATATTTTTCAGCCTTGCATGGAATTATGCTTGAGATGCTAAACTCCCAATAGTCTCTATTCTCAGCACTTGCATGTTGGTATCTTATCTAGTTTTAATAGGCTTTAACCCCAGCTTAAGCTACAAATTAATGAGGACAGCAGCTAAAAGACATAAACCACACTTACCTTGGGTATACTGTAGATGATTTTACACATAAAACTGTGCACTTTTACAGGACACTACTGAAGATGAATGCCCTCATTTAAGAAACAGTAGGATGTCACTTGTGATCAATTAGTGAAAATCCTATGTGTACAACTGGCTGCCACACCAGCCTATTTCACCGAACACTGAGCAAATTGAGCCATTTCTCTGAATTTTCAGCTCCATTTACCCTACGCATTTATTAAACAAATCTTTAAGCCCTTAACCAATTATCTGTAGAGATCTGCTTAAAAGGAAAGTATAAAATTAATTAATAACAGACAGCTCATGATGTTTCTTTTATAAATTAGGTCTTATCTGGTACTTTATCTGTAAATATTGTAGTACAGCAATTGTACCTCATTGACCTTTTCCATCTTCTCCCTGAAAGATAAGCAGAATGAGGCCACTGTAGTAGACAGGACTGCACAACCTTTTAAGCACATTGCTTTCTGCTTAGGGAAGAATTTACACCTGACTGATAACAGTTTGCTTTTTAGCCAGAAATGGCTACTTTTAGCTTAACCCAACAGGATACATTTCACTAGGAAGAAGGTCAGTCTTTCCAGTTACAAACATATGAATAAATAACAACAGAAAGCACCCTCCCCTTCTACAAAAACCGTTTAAGGGATGATTTTTAAGAGGCTCAAAATGGACTGAAGACAAACTCACTCCTAATGAATATCAATGCCAGATAAACATCTTGGAAGTGCCCTTGAAAGCCTGCATAAAGACTTTCAGTTAGCTTGGTTTTATTTTTTAATAAAACTGCTGATTTAATAAAAATGGGAAATAAGAAAACTACACAAGACAGCACTTCTGATGAGAATGACCTCTCACACCATGTTCTTGCCATCAGAAAGCCCCACAAGGGCTCACAGCACAGTAGGCTGGTGCCTGATCCTGCAGCCCTTTCTATCTCTGACTAGTTGCAACCACTGAGGAAAAACTAGTTTATAAACAAGGACAGCAAATAGCAGTGAACCTCTGATAAAAGTAAACGGGTCCCACATTTCAGTTCCTTGCTGATAGTAAATAGTGAAATTTATTACTGTGTCTAACTCGAGGATCTCCTTAGCTGCTCAAAATAGCAAAGGACAGCAACATCTGGAGCTAGAGAGACCATTCTTTATCAAATCATGCACCATATTCTGTGTTAAAAGATTTCTTGAGGGGGCACAACCTTTTTGGATTGCAAAAGTCCCATATCTAAGTGGGTACCCACACATCTGTACTGAGCAAAATATTTGAAGGGCAACTGTAATAGTCTGGTTGAGATACTCTGTTATGTGCTGGTCTTCCAGATGTTACCTAACCATGAGTTTGCTCATATACACAATGATAAGACAGCAAGACAAAAGACAACTGACAACACAGATACTGTATGTGACACTAGCCAGATCACAAAACAACTTGCTGGTGGAGGAAATCAATGGGGAATCTGGAACGTCCTCCTGCTGGGGCTACACATGGTATTCTACTCATTCTACTGCATTGTTTCACTGCAACAAACACAGTGAGCAATGGGGACCCAGAGTTGCAAAAGTTTTCATTTCATGAACTCGGTAAACTAATCATGTTTCCATAACTCAGTCTGACAGGTTGATTTCCCACCTGAAAGAAGGCAGCCCCTTTGACCTGAAACCACCTACAGAGCCAACCACAGGCTCACTGCTGCCCTTTATTCCAGAGATACTTGGATACTGATGGGGAACCAGCAGAGCACTGGAATAAAATCAGGCAATATGTCTTGAAACATGCTGCAGTGTGTTGGGATTAGAAACACATCTACAAAAAGGTAAATGTGACCAAGAAAGATTATCACAAATCTGCAGGGTAATCTTCATTCAGCACCAAAGCTACCAAAGTCCAATTTAAAAGTTTTCAAGGAAATTAAAAGGTGTTATTAGAAAGACTCATTGTAATAAGTACAAACTCACTGCGAAGCTTCTAAAAGCAAAAACAAGAACCATTTGTGGATCTTTCATTTTTGTTGTTTGTACAATGAAGCATGACCAGCTAATAAAGTAAGATTGCTACTCTTCACATAAAGATTAAAAATATTGTGAACTTAGCTGAAACTTCACAAATTTTTCAGACACTGCATTGTTTGAGTACCTGTTGTATTTAGCCAGCAAAAAATCGCGATGCTGTGAATTTCTCCAATTTGTGTTTAGATTTACCAGACGCTCAGGTTTGTAACCTTTTCCTCAACTCCAAACCATTTTTCACTGAGAAGTCACTTTCTTCCCCATTAGAAAAAGACAGACAGGAATGTCGTGCCCTGAAGTCAGATCAAAGCTTTGGAAATATGAACTGGCATGACTGGCTGTTCTTTCTATAACAGATACTATTCATACTTTAAAGAAATTCTCAATTCTCTTCTCTTTCTTGTCTGACTACTTTGTCTCCTTATTTTTCAATCTTTATTTTATGTACTCCAGGAGCTCTTGCTTTCTATAGCTCTGATTCAGGAAGTGTGTTTAAAGTATAGTCTAATTTAAGCCTGTACGTAGATCCTTATGGAGCAAGGCATATACTTAAGTGCTATTCTAGATAAATGCCTTTTTCCCTCCTCTCTGCCATTTTTATCCCCTAGAGGGTCTTTACCAGGTAAAACACAGCTCCAATTGTGTTAATCCCACTAATTTATGGTTTATTCAAAAAGGATCAAGACAATTTTAAAACCCATGCTGCTTAAAAACTTCTGTTTTTTATCATCTTGTTACTGCAAATTAGTATTAAATATAGATGAACTAAATTGGTATTCAATTTCTGGCCTTACACGGTTGGAAACAAAGGTAAACAGCACTGAACTGTTGTTATTAAAGGACTAAAGTTAAAAGGAAGCCCATTTTTATCTTAAGTCCCTACAATCTGGAAAAATAAAGATCCATATTGAAATGGAAGTGGTAAGAAATCGTAAAAAGCTGACAGCTCATTACTGTAAAACAGCCAAAAACTCTGTGTGAACTCTTACAAGGTATGAGGACATGCTTCTATAATTTAAAAATAGTTTGGAGAAGGTGATAATTTTAAATGCAACTTTTTGATAGCAATATTAACACTTCCTGAGGTGTAACCACTGTCTCAGTACCATTATCCTGACAAGTGCATTAATGCAAACACTTGCTTTGAGAAACTGTTGGCTTATATTCTTATTTCATCATCAAATCACAACCTCACTACTAAGGACAATACAAAACCCCAGAAAAATGCTTTGCTTCTCTGATGTGAGCCCGCACTTAAGATGTTCAGTTCTGTACCTTTCTAAATTAAACAAGTGTGGCTTATTTGCTCAAAAACAAGCAATAAAACTTTAAAAAGATTGATTTTTTGGTTTTGGTGTAAAAACATTTTCATAATCTTCTAGAATGAAACATAGCCCAGGATTTTAGCTCAAGAACTCATCCCTGATCTTTTCTGTCCACATTCTTCAGAGATTATTTTAATTTTGAGCCTTCCAGCCAATGACAAAAACACCTCAGCTTGAAATCCACAGCAGACCTTCCCTTTAAACACAAGGGATTCCTTTGCCCAAAAAGAGATGACCCTCAGCTGCCAAGCCTGTTGATATAAATCAAACTCCAGTCTATAAAATTCTAAAGGAAGAATTGGCACTTCATGGGACAATCAGTTAAAAATGTTATTGTCTTGAAAGTTTAGTCCTTCAATGTGATGTTCACTAAATATAAGCAGAGAGAGCACATAATGGAAAAAAAAGCTGGTGGAAAAAAAGCCAAAACATGATCTTCTGGAATTTCTGTAACAATCCATGTTCACATTTTGCAAATTAAACAGTGACTATGAAAACAAGCTTGACATAACGTATCTTAAATCAGAGTTTCCATTTCACTCGAGTGCTTGCACTGTGTTAAATGTCAGAGACAGAATGTGGCTTGTACCTGCAACAACATCACCCAGTAAAAATTTGAGCAGTAATTGCTTAAGAAATTAAATTCATTTCTCAGACAAAAAAAAAAGAAACAAAGATCTTTCAGATTGCAGAGAAGAAGAACAATGAGGTTTTTGAAATATTCATGCTGGAAGTGAAATGTGGCACTTACCAGGAAACTGTGATGTGGGGAAGCAATAGGGGGGCAGTATTAAAAAATTACAGATTAAAATTAATTGTCTTGATTGAATCTCCAGCTTAAATAAACACATTTATTTATTTAAAAACATTTGCCATATACATATATATAAAGCCATCTTTGGTTACTTTCTTTTTATAACTAGGAGTAAAATTACAGGGGGCTGGATTAGTATCACAGCTGCACTCCCTCAAAACATCAGTGACTCACAGATATGCCTTGTAATGCAGAATGTTCTCTTTAGTGTTACAGAAAAAAATATGTGATTTCCTCCATTCTGTGGAAACTTTGGCTTCCTGAGAGCACCATTTAGCTTGTTCTCATAAATCTTCCTACCAAATGCAGAGAGCTCAGTAAAATTTACTCTCTTACTTAATCAAACGTATTTTATAAGGCTTTTTTAAAGCAACATCCAAGTACTTAAATTAGCTCTCTCTACTGTTCACTGCTGCTTTCAGCTCCTAATTTGTTAATTTGTATGCCCATGTGAAACCACTGTAACGAAAATAGGAGAGCACAAGTTACCTTTCCATATGTTATTAATGAGACTTTAATCAGACACATTGTATAAAAGTTTAGGAACGTAATATTCCAAAGTAAAAGTTGTGCAATCGTTCATACTAAACAATGAAAACTTTCGCTCCATCCAAAGTTTTTGGAAAACCTCTTTGTGGAGTGATTCAAATTTGCACACGGATGCTTGCATGTAAGTACAAAATCTGCTGGTTTAAGTCCCAACGGGGCTCCCCAAGGTCTAATAGGATACTTTCACTGCTAAAACTTGGGCTATTGTAAATGGGTTATAATGCTACTTTTATTTATGTAATATATAAATGTGTATTTTATTTAATCAATTAATGGGTTAAATAAAAGTTGTATATATCTATAAATATATAAATATAATATATAAAAATAAATAAATGTTACTCTTCTCACAAGCATTTAAAAAATCTCTTCTATTCAGTCACCTTTCGCCATCCCCATAAATATGAGCTTGAGGTAGGTAAAATGATCAATAATCCATGAAGGCTGGATGTGAAGTCTCAGCAGGACACGTGGCTCTGCTCAAACTGAAGGCTCAGTTGGAACTTATTAAAGAGCCTTTCAAAAAGCACAGTATTTTCATTGCTACTGGTTAGATTGTGTCAGCATTACCATCACAAAACCCTATTGTCCATCATTTGTAATCTAGACAAAAGTGGCCAAATTGCAGAAGTGACTTTGAATTTGCTGGATTACTAAAGAAATTTATGGGACGCAATTCCCAGCACTGTTAAACAATTCAAATGTGTGCTGCAAAGCAAGAATGGAAAACCTGTGAGAGCGCCGGAAAACTTTTTCCTTTCAAGTGATTCAAATTGCTTTTGCTTAAAACAATGACGGAGTCTATTAGTCCATAGTAGCTGCCAAAATACAGCTCAGTGCTGTAAGAGATGTACAAGAACAAATTTCCAGTATTAGATTTAATCCTCTCTAAATTAGGCATGAAACAGTTTGTTGTCTTGCTGTGCTTCTCAAGTCCCTTAAATAAAGAGGTAATCTATAACTCATTATAAACAATACCCAAAACAAAGAGGAACAAAAAGAAAGAAAGAGAGATATTTCATCCTGAAGTCCGATGCTTCTCAAAGGAATTTCCATGTGACTACATGTAAGATTACAACCCATTTACAATAGCCCAAGTTTTAGCAGTGAAAGTATCCTATTAGACCTTGGAGAGCCCTGTTGGGACTTAAACCAGCAGATTTTGTACTTACATGCAAGCATCCGTGTGCAAAGGCTAAAGCTTTATAGAATAACTGTCATATTCCTAATTCACTCAGCATTAACTTAGCAATATCAAGGATTGCTCTACGAAAACTGTTGAGACGACTGGTAAAAAACCCTCTGCAATTCACTTGTTTATTACAGGAAACATTTTTTTCTTCTCACTCCACAAAGAGGTTTTCCAAAAACTTTGGATGGAGCGAAAGTTTTCATTGTTTAGTATGAACGATTGCACATTTACTTTGGAACATCATGTTCCCAAAGAAGGTTCCTTATTTATTCCATACTCCCCCTCCCCTACTGCTCCCTACACATATTTTCAGTAACAGAAAATGTGTCTATTTGGACAAAGAAAATATCAGTAAGTTACTACACAGAGATAGCCACAACTTATTCATAGGCTTTGTTGATCCTTTTGGAAAACATGATGTTAGAAGTTAGCTCCCAGAGGAACATTACTTGTTAAAATTAAAGGGGTCACCTGCAAAAGCATTAATAATAGGTGTCCTTTCTTGAATTCAAGTCTGAGAAACACCACACAGCTTTCCCCTTATCTCAGTCATTAGTAACTTAATGCTTAACATCTCAACGTTTGTACAGGGAAAAGAGAAGAAAAAGGAGCAGCAGACAGACATTCTACTAACCAGGAAGAGAACAGCTCAGACCATGCTGCAAGAGTGACCAGCAAAAGTTATGATACAAGACACAGCACTCTCGCTGAGCAGGTCTGACAGAGCTTCTTACATTTTCTACACTTGTGTGAGCCCATCATGTTATTTGGGTATCACAAGGAGAAACTAAATTGTTATTGCAATGTGCTCACCACAATAGGGAACATTATCTCCTTCATAGAGATGGAATAGTGAAGCAAAAAAAAAGTCACCAAAACCACCTGGGAAGGGGATTTGGTAGAGTTCCTCAAACCCTTGACAATAAATCACTTTTCTTCTGAAACAACAGCAGCTTGGCTATCAGCACTCCAGCACAAGCAAAAATGCATAATTCCATGCCATTCTTGGAGTGAGAGGGAGTTGGGTTTGGCAGGGTCTTCCCTGACTCAGCCTAGTTAATACCAGCAGTGGGAAGGCATTCAAGTGTTTTCCTTCCAGCAATACAGCAATTCTGCTGGCAGAAACGTTGGCATTTTTTACAAGGCTCTGGATGCAGAGAAAAGCAGGAGGAACCACTTCCTGCCTCAAAGCTGCCTCATTCCAACCTCAGGTGCATGAATTATGCATGGACACACCACACTCACTGGAAAAACTAGGAATACAGTCAGTGGGTAAATACACTCAGTCTGAGAAGCAATGGTCATCGGGGTACTATGCTAAAGGATGCTTCAACAATATATCAGAAAGGCCCCAGAACACTGAAACACATTGACTAGACAAGAAATTGGGAAGGAACATGGACAGCAACAAAGGTATGTCAGTCTTACAGAAGAATCACCCTTACTAACAGTTTATTAAAACCATTTCTTCCCTGAATCCTCTGAACAGCTTTGTAAGGATAGATGAGAGCAGAATGGTCCTTAGCCACAGTTATAGTGGATAATCAGGCAATTAGTGGCAGCTCTAATTAGCAAATGACCGCTTGTCTACAGTACAATGCAACTGTGTTTGATTCAGTATCCCATACTCTGACTCAGCTGTATCACACATGACACTCAAACACTTTCTTAGAGTAACCAGTATCTAATTTCTGTGGTCTTCCTCTAGTCTTCCATAGTATCACACCAACTCCCCAGGCCCTGAAAGCTAAAACAAAAGAAGATAAGTACCAAGGAAGAAGAGGAATGAGAGAGCCAGCAAACACACTAACTTGCAACACATGCAAATGCTGCTGTGAAAAAAGAGCTATGATCTGACCATCCATGTCCTGTAAAAGTTTTACAACCTCAGATTTTCCTCCCACTCAGCTTCATTAGAGTGGGAAAGGCTCAGCACAGATCTAATTTATCTAAAGAATATCAGACACCAAGGAAATTAAGGGAAACCAAAAAGGTTGCATCAAGTGGAAGCAGAAGGGGTTGAAACTAGAGGAAAAAGATTTAATGAGTTCTGAGAGAAAGAAATACATACGTGAGACTGACAGCTCTTAGAACACTGAATGACTTCTGGAATCAACCACTTTGGATCTATTTAAGGTAGGATCAAGGCAAGCACAAAAAAAAACCAAAACCAAAAAAACCCCAAAAAGGTACCGCAGGGAGCAATCATATATATATAATATATATATATATAATGGCCAGTCTTCAAGAGCGAAGATTTGGGAAAGGTCATTAACCCTTTGAGCCTGCGCAGTGGATTTTTTAGGTGAGACACAGCGTGCGCTGAACTGAGCCCACCCTTTAATCCTGAGGTTCATCTGCCGGGGCTGAGCAAGCTTGGACAGTGGCAGTGAGGTCCTCAGAACGTAGGTTTGTTTAGAGTGACCTTCTCTTAGATGGATTGCCTTACAGGGCTGACAAACTCCATCTGCCCGGGGGGCTGGGAATCGAACCCGGGTCGCAGCAGTGAGAGTCCTGCACCCTAACCACTAGACCACCAGAGGCCCCTGGGAGCAATCAACACTGAAAGAGAAAGACAGACCAAGTAGGTCTTATTTCATCTTTAGCTTAGACATTTCTACATTTATCATTAGAAATTTTTGCTATGCTTTTTTTTGTTTGTTTTAATTATTAGAATGACTATGTAACGATTGAAAGTGAAATTGTTAATGCCATAACCATTCTGGTTTGTTTTTGAATGGAATTCACAGCTGTATTTCATATAAAAAAAAAAACAAACAAAAAAAACCCGAAATGTCTAAATGATCTCTACTGTTTAGGTGCATATAACCAAAATAAAATCTTGACAATGCTTCTTTAGAATATTATTAGCACAGTAAAACAAATAGATCCCTTTGAAGAACATTCCTCACCTGTTTTAAGAAAGAGGAAGGCTGATATTGGAGGATCTGGACTCAACCCCAAGTAGCTGTGAGAAATAAGGGTGTGTGAAATGCTTCTGTCGAAATGCAGACCACATAATCTCTGATGTAATCAGAGATTTCTCCAACCTCATTTCTGCTTTTATTCAAGGATTTGGAACAGTTTTACAAAATATCTTGAAACTGGTGTAATCAGTGACTTCACATCAGAATTATGCCCTGCATTCATACCAATGCTTCTGCAAACCACTGAGACTGAGAAGCTCAACAGAGGTGCAGAATCAATGTGTACAAGCAGTGAAACCTGAACACTTTGATTTTTCACATTCCTGACTGATGAGGCTTTGGGCAATTCAGTTTATCTGTAAAAAGAAAACAGCTGGTGTCCAGAAAGCCTCTGAGGTTTGAATTTGAGATAAGCACAGTGCCCTGGTGAACAGGGGAGTCCCTCCTCCCTTACTCACAGGTACCACAGTCCAACAGGTAGCCCCAAGGCCCGGAGAGCAGACAGCATGTCTCCTCCTCCCTGCATCCATGAGTTCCCCGGACGGATGGAATGAGGAGGATGGCTGGGGCTCTGTGTCCCAGAGCAAGGAGACAGACAGAAGAGAGGACAGGCTGAGGCAGGAGGGGCAGAAAGGACAGGACCACAGCACAGCACCTGCTTTGCTTTCCCAGGGTGACCTATTTTAGACTGCTCTGCAATCAGAAATGGGTACAGACCCACAGCACAGGTCAGATCTAAGAAGTTTAAAAAGGTACACAGGCCCTATATAAGATCCAAAGTAACAGCAAGGCAAGTTTTGCCAAAGCTGCTAAAAGATGAAGCAGAGCCCATTAAAACAGGCAGAGCCAAAGAGAGCAGGATGTGCTTGCTGAGCACAAACATCAGTCACAAAGCAGATCTTCAGGCTGTGACACCACACTACAGGTCCAGTGTATTTTCCCATTATTCATCACGGAAACCTTTAAAAGTGTTCTGAATTTAACCAACCTTGTCTCACTGATCCCCTCCCTGAGCCTGACACATCAAGGCCTGAGCCCTGCAGTCTCTTCTATCATCCCCCTCTATGATTTCCATTGGGAATTGCAGTGTGGTTTCTCATGGAGTCTTTGCTGACTCCTCTTTTTTTTCTTTTTTTTTTTTTTTTAATGAGACTATCCCAAGGCCCCAGTAAGCCTATTTCATAGATTCACAGAAGCTGGAGATGGAAAAGACCTGGGTCATCCAGGACATTCCTGTGCTTCCCCTCCCTCCTTTGCCGTTTGTCCAGAGCATGTGATTGTTTCCTACAACGTATTTCTTTCCTGCTTGATGACCTGGTAATATCTGATTTAATAATAATAATAATGGCCAGTCTTCGCGAGCGAAGATTTGGGAAAGGTCATTAACCCTTCGAGCCTGCGCAGTGGATTTTTTAGGTGAGACACAGCGTGCGCTGAACTGAGCCCACCCTTTAATCCTGAGGTTCATCTGCCGGGGCCGAGCAAGCTTGGACAGTGGCAGTGAGGGTCTCAGGACGTAGGTTTGTTTAGAGTGACCTTCTCTTAGATGGATTGCCTCACAGGGCTAACGAGCTCCATCTGCCCGGGGGGCTGGGAATCGAACCCAGGTCGCAGTGGTGAGAGTCCTGCACCCTAACCACTAGACCACCAGAGGCCCCAATATCTGATTTATCCACTCCATAAAATAACTGCAGATAATTAATTACATGCCTTCAGTGAATATACAGCAAACTGCCTACCCAGAACTCAAGCTCCCACACTAGCACACAGCCAGCTGAATTCATTTACAAAGCAAACAACAATGTTACTCACCAGCTCCTTAAATTACTTCTGGAGGCCTTGAAATATTTGCTGTAACTTTCAGGATTTGACGTTTTGAGGTTAAGGTTACTTTTTCCCACTGATCCAGTTTGATTTCTACTAATTTTCTGCTATATGTTTTACTCAGTTTCATTTACAATTTAGTTACCACAGAAAAGGAGCAGTCTTGGGGTCTGGATTGGTTTCCTTCCCCCTCCTTCTCCTCAACTTCAACCAGCAAGCCTGGCTGTGTTGTAATAGCAAGAGAGCATGAAATGTGTTTAAGCCATGAATAATATCTGAGGACAAGGATGTAGTGAAAAGAGTTTCACTTAACAAAACTCTCATTTGGCATTTTGTTGTAAATATTTTTTAAAGGTCAACTCCTCTTGAAGGACTTTAAATGTTGAGTAGGAAGATCTCAGTATCTGAACAAAATATAATATCCATGAGGTAGTGAAGCAGTGCAACAATGTTATGGATGGGGAGTTTGACAAATTACAAGGTCAGCAATCATCATACTTCACCTCCTTCATTTTTGCACTTACTATTTGCACTCCATAATGCAAAAAGTACACAAGCTTTCTTATGCTTCTTTTGCTGCTTCACACATAGTTCTCCCCCCACCCCATATGTATATCAATCAGGAATACAAAAGCCACAGTATTTTTGTCTCACCTGTGTTTGCTCCCTTTTCATCTTTTTCCCCCACCAATCTCCTAAATCTACCTCTCAGACAGCATGAAAACAAGCAGGTACACTGAATTATATGAAAGAGTTAAAATATTTAATATACATCTCATTTACTCTCACATTCATTGCTCTTGTGGTTCATTTGCTGAGGAAATGAGAAGTAAATAACCTCTGAACAAAAGGACAGACCTGCACAGATGTTGGAGAAGCTTCCCATAGTGAAACAACCTGAGGGACTGTACAAGTAACCAGAACGCTCTTGAGAAGGCACATTTCCTTCTCTTTTCAATACTAAACAAAAATTTCTTTCATGTATGGACTCTTCCTTTAAGCCCCACAACATAAAATTTGTATGAAACAAATTTTATGGGCAAGACAACAACAACATGGGCAAGACAACAACAGTAGGCTGACTGACAGTAGGTTAATGGACCAGTTCCTGCAACGTTAGGAAAAGGCCTGGTCCTGACATTCCTCTCAGGATGCCATGTCTCTCAAAATAAGCAGCTCCATTCATGAATTGGTCAACTTGTCTACTTTTTATAAACTGTCTCTCCTGCTGTGCCCTTCATGTCTCCAAAGAAGAAACAGCTAAGAGTACATTAGGGGTGGACCAAATATTTCCCAAAAAGACTGACAGAAGAACATATACACAGTGACTGATCTATCTCTTGGTCTTATTTCTATTTTGTATTAAGAAAAACATTACGTATTTAGTTTTGCATACAGGCCAAGAGTAGGTTAAGAAAAATAAAAATCTTACTGCCAATCAGGTATACAAAATACTCTGATATCTCAAAGATATCCTCAGTGCATTTGAATCTTCCTTCACAGGCTTGTTCCACTCAAATCCCTTAAAGAACCTCGAAATCCAGCTCTGAAGTTGCCTCGCCCTAAACCTGCAAGCTGCTGTACATTAGGGTGTAAATGTACAGAATAGGAAAGCACATCTGGAGGGTTTGGTGGGCTGGCAATGATAACACAGCCACTGTCATCCTGTTTGGAGGATGGGAGGGAGAACCCATGAGCTCCTGTGATATTCACCAGTATTTTCTAATTATATTGTCAAAATACCAACATCCAGCCCTTCAAACTTACAAGTTTTTCACTTTACAATTGGAAAATCTTCAAGCCCCAAAAATCTGTGGTTTGGGACACCATCACCACATCCAGTGAGCTAGATTTCCTCTTTTTTTGTGTTTTAATGTAATCATTGGATGAAAGTCCCCATGCAGTTCAGATTATCATAAATTCAATTTTCCCAGTTGTCAAAACCAAAGAAGATACATACTCTATGTGGAGGCACTCTTTGAGGATAATCTTGCCTTTGAAACAACTGAGATGTAGTATAGGGTGGGTTTTAAGTGCTACTGAAAAGAAACAGCTGAAATTCAACTATTTCCTAAAGCTACCTACAATAACCTCATTCCCTGAACAGACAGACCAAACTTCTACGGTTTGCACTTTATGGGGCTTTTTCCTTCTGAGAATCTCCCTGCTGTCAGCAAAGGTTTTTGAAGCTCATTCAAAACCCCAAATATTTGGGGGTGCAGCCTGAGCTCTGCTAATCAAGGCAAGAGCTTATTTATAAGATCACTGCTTGGCTCAGTAATCTCCCAAAAGCCTCCCCTCTTTTCTTTATATGTGAGACCTGAAACTGGCCTTTAGTCTTTAATACACCATGAAACCAGGACCTGATCTCTCCCCATTACACAGAGGGTCGTTTCTGATACACATTCTCTTTTTGAGGAATTCAATCCATGTTACAGCTCTCAAGAGATTAACTGCTGTTACAGCACAATCATAGCAACTAAGGCTTACTCTGACTCCTAAAAAGTTTTGGGTTTTTTTCCCTCCCCTTGTTTGGATAAGGTTTGTTAATTCCTGTATTAAAAAAAAAATCGTGGGAGAAGGGAATTAGAAGTATTCAAACTATTAAGTGACAGTAATTGTTATTTCATAAGCCTGAAAATCCTCTTTTTTTCCATGGAACAAAACTCTTTCAGATCCTCTGAGCAAAAATGTACTGGATTAACTTCTATTATGCACCTCAAGAATCTCTAGGCCAGGAGAAGTGACACAGAAAAGTCTGACTAAAATAATTTATGGCTATTCACAAGGGGAAACTCTGCAAAATCTTCCAAAAATGCAAGCATGCCAGCAGCTCCTGCTGCGATCAGGAGTATCACTTGCAGCACTGCTTTAACCATTGTTTCACCTCCACACTTGTCAAGGCATAAATCTTTCATTATGGCTGAGAATAACTGAATGACACCTGGGAACAGTATTGAGGGAAGATGAAAAAACACCCTAAAACTTCCCACATTTCCTTAAACCAGATCTATCCCAAATATTATGGTCAGGTTCACCTTAAATATACTCATTTTATGTTCAGAGCATTCCTGAAGTGGAATAAGAGATAAAGTTGTCCATGCCCTACAATTAACACAGACTGAATATTTCACTAGTGACCACATATAGAGAAACCATTTTTCTCACATCAAAATATATAAGCCTATTTAAAAATAAGAAGAGATAAAATTCATTAGGTTTCAAAAAACTAGACTTCAGGTTCACCCTGGTGATTTACTAGTAACTGCTAAAGATGGGCTTGTGCTTCTGTGGAGTTTATTGGATATTTCAATAACATATTATTGAATGAAATATGTGGAGTTCAAGATATTAAACAACTCAGTAACAGTAATTATTGTATTTAAAATATCATACATTTATGTACTCAGAAATATATGATAAACCTACAGGCAAAAGGGTATCATAATACCTAAGGGTATCACAATCTAAGCGTAAGCTATCAACCATTTGGAAAGAATGGTCTGAAATAGAAACATTTATGTATTTTATGCATTTTGTTTTCAACCTGTAGTCCTTGGACCACTTCTAAGATGATCTGCAAAAGTTACCTAAGAAAAGGGAGCCCACTGTCAAGCTTAAATTCACTACATAGATATCTGCTTTTCCAAAGGAAAAATAATAATCAGGATCTGAAAATCAAAAAACAATGGTGAAAAATATTATTTCATGTTGTTGCAGGATTTCTCTGTTATGCTGGGCTGATAAAAAAATTCTATGATGCAAGATGATCAGGGAATCAATTTCTCTGTCTCCCTGTGTTTATACGGTATCTCTTAAAAGCACACTGAGTGTAAAAACATTTACAAAATTATAACTGTCATCATCATTAATAGAAAAATACTACTCTATCAAACATAAATATTTATATATCTCAAAGTAGATCAAAGACGTGAATTTACATTTAAATAATAACATACGATGACATTTCAAGTACAAATTTATCTCCATATTTGTAAGTCACTCCATTAAACCTGTGACAGAAACTCACTGGGATAAAACGATATGAGGCCTTTATGAATGTCCCCGTGTATACACTACACTAAACTGATGGCTGAGGATACATCAATTCCACTTGGATAAATTTAAATACAATATTTAAACAAACTGAGCACTAAATAGTTTTGTGTCAGTCACAAATATGCTGACAGAGAAATCCATTCACCTTTATTTTTAGCTACCTCCCACCTCACACATCAATACCTCGTTTGAGTATTTTCTGCTGATTGAACATTCAGCTCAAGTAAAATTTCAAATGTAGAGATTTATATTTGACATGCCTAATTACAGTTGAATCAGCATGTATGGTACACCATGTTAGAAAATACTTTCCACTGACATTTTAAAATGTATGGTTTACATGCAACAACTGTGGAAAAGGTAAAACATCTTTGTTCACAGTTTTGCTCCAACTAACTTATCTTCTTTCAACAGAAAGGAAATCTCACAACAGTTTCAGAGACATTTTTATATGTGCATACATATAAACATTTACATATGTACACGCACACATGCACACAAAAGATCATATTTTGGCAATAAAGGGTTGCTATATGAGAGTATTCCTCTGCTTTTCTTGCTCTGTCCAGATTCTTAAATAAATAAACCATATCTGGTCAAATGTTACAACAATAGGTCTGTTTCAAATCCAGTTATACCTTTTCGGTTGGTCAAATTAGTCTCACATTAATTCAATCCTCCTCAGACAGGTACAAACTTGAAAATTTCACTAAGTACCTAAATGAAAATACCTAGGAAAAAAAAAAGTTTGGGGCTTTTTTCTTCTTTTAAAATTGAGAATTTTAAAAAATATTCCATGGAATCACATGGCTTAACTCAGCTATTATTTCACTCAAGTTTTTTGTATCTGAAAAATATAACTATTTCTTCTTGATGCTTTTTTTCTTGAACAGAGTGGGACTGTTGAAATCTAAAGTTGCACATCATCAGAATATCAGAATCCAAGCCACCAGAGAAGTGAAAGTATGATGAACAGGAGTGGGGAAGAAAAGGATGTCGGGCTACCATAACACCTTTTTGCCTTTTTAACCTACTGTTTCAGTGGAGGTTGGAAACACTTTGTATCTCACTGTTTCAGGGTCTCATCTTGACTTGTAATACACCACAAATGTGTTGCAGAAAAAAAAAATGAGATAAGTAATGTGCTCTGATATGTTTTTCTACCAATTTCCTCTTCTCTCACAGCAAAAACAAAGAACTAGTGTATAACGTCTTTCATGTCCCCATTTGACAGGAACAGTTTCCAGAAAATGATCTCTTTACAATAAAAAAATTGCTATGAAGGTGATTTTTTTTTTACATGATGGATTCAGTCATGTCAAATTTATGACTTATTCCTCTACAAATACTTCAGGTCCCTGAGCATTTAAAGGTCCTTCTAACTGTTGACTGGACTGCTTTTGTTTTCCATGAAAGAGATTGTAGCTTGCACAGGATAGAAGTGAGCACCCCACAGCATCCACATCTCTGCCACAGCTTGTGTAAAAGACTTACCCAACCTATAAAAACATATCTTTCCTGAGAAGGCTTCTGAAGTGGCATACACAAGCCACAGTAAGGACAAAATCATTAAGTTCAAAAATCCAGTTGTTTTTTTTCAAGTGTTTCTGCCCTCCAGATCAGCACATAATCTCATATATTGCTCTAAAGTATTCAGAACAATGACACTGCCCCTCAAGCATAGAAGTGTTTCAAGAAATCTGCACAGCAGAGGCCAAGAGCAGATACCAAAGATTAACAGCAAAGCCTTTGATCATCACTGTCCTATTAACATGTTTAACAAGTTGTCACACTTTCTTCCTTAATCTGAAGCACCAGGAGTCTGGCAGGCAGGTCCCTGACCCTCTGCCCATGTTCAGATGTCAGGGCAGCTTTTCTGCACCCTAAAGATCATCTCGCCAGAGGGGGACACACAGGAGGGACCCATTACCACTTCCAGGGCTCGGGCCACTCTGCTTGGTTACAAAGTCATTGAAATTAATTAATTTTTCATTCCCACTAACCTCAGCTATTATAAATCAAGTCAACCAGACCAGGGAAATGCTCACCGAAATATGAAACTGTCTGTCAAAGAGGCGCCCGATCGCAGGTTCAACTTCAGCAATCTGTCACTTGAGAGGCAAGAACAAAGCAAATTACTTTTCATAGAAATTTTTAGAAAATATTGTTTTGATTAATTATGCTGTTTCAGAAAGGGTACAAAAGGAAAAAAAAAGTTATGTCAGTTCTGAGCTCTGTAAGTCTGGGTCTGGTATTCCAGCTTGTTGAATGGTTTAATCATCTGGAAAATCCATTTCTTATTTTTTTAACCTTTTTTTTTTTTTTTAATGAAGGAATAAAACTCATTTTACACGATAAAAATAATGAAAAATAATATAAAATATTACCACTTCTGTATCTATGAAAGTAATATCTAGGTTCTTCATAGATGTTTCTCTCATTGTCCTCAGACTTCTCTGCAATAGCTCCAGGGAAAAGGAAATAATCTTACTTTGAGATATTGACAGGTTTAATAAAGATTCATTTGATATCCTTCTTCCTGCCTTCTGGTGCTATGTTAGCATAAAAGTTATTTATCAAATACAGCTCTACAATAGAAGCATGTTTCAGTTCCATCAAAATTAAGTCTCATGCAAAATACCACCACCTCCTCTCATAAAAAAAAAAAGAGGGATAGAAGGGAAACCCCTAGGACTGTTTCTTGCTTTCTAGTTTTTGAAGTTCAGATCTACTGTGTTGGAAGTATGAATCCAAACCTTGGTTAGATCCCACTGGAGTAAATGACTACTTATGTGTTACTCTTATGGAAGAGTAACTACTTCCATAAACTTATACCATAAACCTGAGTTGGTTCAATATTACCTTTTTAATATTCATATATTGAGCACCACTAAGTGATAGCATAAAAACATGGCACAGAATATGATGTAAAATATCAGTTAATTTTAGACAGACAAAATGGGACTGAACCTCAAGACCTCCTGTGCTACTCCTTTCTCTCTCTACTCAATGTGCATTTTGCATTTACATCCACTTATTTTGAATATCACTTTGCCACAAAGTTGTTTTGCTCCTTAAGGGTAAAATTTCATAGCCAATACTTCTGCAAATGTAAGAACTACTGCAGCAAGCATTCTGTAAAATAAGACCAGACATCCACAGACACTTCTATTGCTACTGGAGGCCACATCTCTAACTGCCTCGGCCTAACGAGAGTGTAACAACAAGACAAATGCTCCCTCAGAATATTTTTCTAGACTCCAGATATTTGTCGGAAAGGGATTTCCTGAGCCAGAGAAGGTGCCTTTGCATTTAATAACCTTTGATTGATTTTTCTCCCATAATTTTTATACGGTGACTTTTTGAATCCACGCACATTTTTAGCATCCACAGTGTCTCCTGGCTAGCAGTTCTACCACTTAAAGTGCAATAAAACAAGGATAAAACAGGTTAAAGTAAGGAAATTACTACAGATGTCCTCTAGAAATGTGAGGATAAAACCACTATCTCACACCCTGACGTTTATGTACCATTTATACTAGTTCGTAGTGTAGGAAGTTGAGGGAGTGTAAAACGTATACATTTATTATGTTCTTTTTCCATATCATGTCACCTGAAAAACTAAGAGTGTTTATTAGTGAATAATCTAATTGCCTGAGCTTGAAACCATCAAAATGATAAAACTTCTAAAAATCAATGTCACTATATGGCTGTCTAGCACTTTTAGCATGTATTCTTGGAAAGGACAGGACTTTATAAATATATATATATGTGTGTGTGTAATATATATATCTATATGTATGTAACAGGTATACATTAATATATATATATGTGATATGTATACGTTAATGTGGATATATATATGTAAGAGAGAGAGAGAGAGAGAGAGATGTAAAAAATATATGGCAGTTTTACCATCCTAGCATAGAAACAGAAACAGAAAGGTGGGAATTTTCTCTTTCCCAGGAGATAAAACTCTTACACCAAACTTTGTTGGCATGAGTATTTAATTTAAAATTTAAAAATCAATGTTACTTTTACTAACGGTACCAATGATGCCAACCTAAAACTATGATCTCTTTAAGGACAGGGAAATTATCTCTGAATGAATGTGGCTCCCATTCCTCTTTGGACCGAGATGGTTTCAGTAGGATTCAGTATTTGAAGCAGGACACGTATTTCTTTTCCAAAACCAGAACGACTTCAAAGCTACTCAGACATATAAGATTAGAGCTGATTGGAAAATCCCTCACCAAACAATTTTCTGCTCAAAAATACTGTTCCATCAAGATTGAACTCCCTTCTCAGAACTGACAAGATGTGTGCTTGTGCATACATATCTGGGTGACTGAGAAAGTAAATGAACAGCCTGTGCTTGAGCATACAAATCCAGGAATGTCATCCTAAAAAATTGGGTTATTGGAAGCTTACCAGCTGGTATTTTGAAAATAATTTTTTTTTTTTAGTTTGTTTAAATCTCAGATTCTAACCTGTTTCACAGTCTGCACATACAGTAGCCCTACACTATCAGCTGGAAAAAAACTTGGAGCTGTTCTGACAGTGCATACCTGAGGCACGATCTCTTCTGGGTAGGAAAGGAGATAGCTGAAAGACCAGACCATTCATTTTATTGAATACAGTATTTCAGTAAAATCATTGTGCTCTGCCACCATTATAAACATGTACATACATACAAGCAAATTCAGACACTCTAAGAACCTTCACTGCTGCCAACAAGCTCCTGGAAGGAGCAGAATTACAAAACACCAGTGAGCTGGGACTCATTTAAGCACCATAACCCACCACTCCACACATAAATTTAGCTACTTACCAATTCATCAGCAAATTCATTAAAAAAATTAAAAAGAAAAATAAAAAAAAATAATATTAAAAACAACCCCAAAGCCTAGAGATAAGAAAGAACTTTTTTCAATATCATCTTTGGAAGTACCTTGTGTTACATGGCCTAAGCTTTTAGTTTCAAATTTATTTTATTTTATTCCATTTTCTCTTGAATGGCTGATTTTTCTCTGTACAAAATGCCTAAAGATAAACATAGAATGGTTAAAGACAAAGCTGATAGAAATGAAAGACAGATTATATTGCCAAGGGAGAACACAGATATGTAAACACTTCCAAGCAGCTACGAACCTGCCATTAGGAGGTGAGGAAGAGATAATTTCATCTCAGAGAATAATGTCCACTTGAGTGATGGAGGAGGTGAGATGAAAATAATTATTCTTAAATTCTGTATTATCAAAATACACTTTCCTGGTATGGGCTAGGGGTTTTATGTGGTTGTTTTTTAAAACAATATTTTATTTTTCATCTCTATATATTTACAGTGTAATGGCTTGGAGAACACAGTAACTGAATTAATTAGAGCATCATAGAATCATTCAGGTTGGAAAAGATCTTTAATAAATAATACCTTTGATTTGAAGCTTAACCTTCAAAACCAAAGGACAATTCAAGTGAGACCCTTCATTAAACTTTTATCTTAAGGATAATCATAAGGAATAGCACCCATTACATTCATAAATAATTTGCTGAGCAAATAAAAGCAATGCCTCTTCTGTAAGTCACCAAGCAGATGAACTGTGGAAGTTAAACTCTTTAACTGACCTCAAGAAAAGCCATTTTAGGAACATCTAAAGTCACCTCACTTCTGTTGCATCCATAATGATACTACATTTATTCTCTTTCATTCTAAAGGAAAAAATAAATAAGTAAATCTCACATCTGATTTGTTTCATGCTAGCTATTTTCCTCCCCTGAGAAGGTTTATATACACATTATGAGTTTGGTCTAGTAATTATTCAAAGCAAAATTCTGACTCAAGCCCACAAGAGCTTTGTCTGCATAAGGACCACAGGCTTGGCCTCTTGTGAATACTTTCACTTAATACTGAAAGACTGCTTTGTTTACTGTATTACCAGAACATGCATATGGGTATAAATGGGAGGCATTTATCATTCTCAAACAGTGATGAGGTGGCCACGGTTCATGAAGCAAGCAGAGAGATGAGACTCAAGAAATCTGGGTTCTGTTTCTCACTGGGTAACAGATTTATTTATTTATGACCAAGCAACTGAATCTTTTCCTATTTTAGTGCTCTATTTGTAAACTGTAGATGATGTTTTATTATGCTGCAGAGTGCTTTTAGATTAATGAATTAAATTCCCTGACTGATCATTAAACAAAGAGGCTTCTTTGCAAATATAATCATCAGTACAATGAAATATGAATGAGACGCTATTCAGTGGGATGCAGGGGAAGCAGAAAATCTCTCATTTAACAAAGCTAAAGTATCTCTGTAACATTATGTCATGATTCAGTCCATCTTCACTGAAAATAAATTTTCTACAACCATCAGATTTTGTGGGCCTTATATAGAGGGCAAAATTTGCAAAACAGAAACAAAAGAAAAGATGTACATAGATAACTTGAGCTCTTCCAGGAATTTAACCTTCCACAAGCCTTTTGGGGCGCACTATGCCCAGTCCTCTTTGAGTAGCCATGTACCCCCAAGCCCTCTGAGCTTACAGGTGGTTTTGCTTTAGCAGCACCTGTACAGTGGGATTCCTGCCTGCTCTGTCCTGCAGGTCACACTGGTGGCCACCACAGTCCTCAACCCTCTGTGCCTGGCGCTGAGGCAAACTCAGCACAGGATAGCACAGGAGGGCAGCACATCAAAAAAGAGCTTCCAGAACTGGGAAGTGACTTCTCTAGTGTGCAGCTGCTCTCAGGTCTGAACAACAGCAGACTGGCTGATTCTGTACCAGGAAGGTCCTCTCTCTGCACACTACAGTGCTCTACACTGTGCACTACAGTGCACTACAGTGCTCTTTTCAACATATTTTAGGCAAGAATAGGACACGGCGAAGGAGGTCAGAAAGTAATAATCATTACTATTCTCAGAGAGTCATCTTCCCCTATAAAAGCCCCTGCAGTATATTTATCAGAAATGCTAAAAGCAATGATTTTCCTGAGTGAAGAGGATGAGCTGCACCCAGCCAGTTCTGAGCATCATTTGAATCCAGGTGATAAGAAAAGGGTGTATCAAGAGTCAAGGAAAATTATGCAATGTGGGTGTAATTACTGGACACTGAAGAAAGAAAGAAGGGAATTGGAGAGGGAAGGGAGATGGGTATAAACACACCTAATAAGGCATAATGCAAATATAAAGTAGGTTGTGAAAGCAAATCACAGAGGAGCTTACAGGAGAGCCCAGACGATCCACGCTGAGGTGAATTTGGGAATTCCCTGGGCTGTAAGGAGCCATTGCCTTCAGCTGCACAGTGACCCACAGCACCTATATGCATACAAGGGGTTACAAAGACCATTTCCCACCTCTCCAGAGGATGGTGGGGCAGGTTTGTGACTGTTGCCACCTCAAAAGTGCCCCAGCTCTGCAGAGGACAAAAATGCACGGTGAGCACCTCAGCTTAACAAATCTGCCAGGAACTGGCATGAGAAGAATCACCTGTATTTCAGAACTGAAGAGACTGAGCAAAAGACTGTCACTGAAAAACATAACATTTCAGTTCTCGTAAAAAATGCATAACATTTATGCACAAAGCTGCGAAGACATAAAGTATTAACAAAGAATCATTCAGATCATGATTCACTGCATTATTTGAATAATTATTTTTAAGCGGTGCTCTATAATGAATTACGATCTTTACTCAGGGCAAACCAGAATAAAAAAGCCATTAAAACTTAAGTAATCCAATCACAGTTCAGTGTAAGCAAATAAATATTTTTTGGCTACAGACGTTAGAGCTGCTGGTGGGTTAAATAACACTAATACTTAATTTCCACACACAAGTTTTGATTCTTTTCACTGCACAGGTAGCTAGGTCTTTAAAACAGAGTTTTAAAACAGATCTCCCACATTTAACAGCATCAATTATTATTTATGCCAACAAATCAATTCATCAAACTTCATCAATTCAATTAAATTAATGTAAATGCAATTTCTTTTTGTATCAGTACCACTTTTTTTAGATTAAACACTTATTCACTGCTTTTTAACATACCTTGCATTAGGTAAAATTCCTCTGTTGCAGGTTTTGTTAGTTGGCATTATCAACAGGGCCACATATGTATATTTTTTATATATATATATATATATATAAATATATATGATTATATATATACATATATATATATATATATATAGTGTATATATATATATTCTGTGGCAGCAGTGGCCTAAGAACCAAATACTTTCCCTGGTCACTAAGCTTAGTTCATGCACTTTTCCAGCCCCAGTATGGGGTCATCCAGCCTTATCCAACAGCTCCTGTTCAGGTTAAGATGGAGCATCCCATGCTGGGACAAGTAGCCTCTCCAGGCTTTACCCCTATGGTTTCCATATGTTTTCATATAAATCTCCCTGCGTTGTATTTTACAAATTACTCTCCTAAGACATGCAAAGCAGTAAAGAAAAGAGTTTCAGTTCTTCTCTTTGTGGGATATATCTACGTATTTATGTATATATATATATATATGTACAGAGATATAGGTCTTGGTAACACAGAAAGAAAAATATATATCAAGACAAAGAGAGGCAGAGGATAGGTTTTCTTTTAAGGCATTGTTTGGACTTATTTGGAGCAAAAGAGCAGACCCAAAGCCTTCAGGCACGCAGTCCTATGAATGTAATAATTTATGCAAACTTCTAAATTACAGGGAAGGAGCAAACGGTTGCAAACCATTTCAATATACTGCTAATTGAAGCATTTTTTCATGCATTTAGCTGTAACGAAACTGATCATGAGGACTCTGTAAAATACCAAACCAAAAGCAATAAAATCAAAGCCTTCACACTGTCATAATTCTTCTGTAACAAAACATTTGTGTGCCACTGGTGATATTTTTTGTAACTGACAAAAAATATTTATTTTTTTCTCAAGTCTTGATGCACAAACATTCCACTATGTTTCTTAATGGCGGAACTGAACCCTGAAAAATGAGAGCTGTAAAAACACCAGTGTGTTCACAGCTATTTACATTCCTACCTAAGTCTCAGCTGGACAAAATGACATTTAAAGATACAAAATTATTGAAAATACTTGTGCTGATGAAGCTCAGGTGCTGGCTTTTTTATTTTTCTGTAGGATACTAGTTTTATATTAAATACTTACTAAAGTTTATTAAATTGGTAATTTGAAAGTTGAGCTCCACCTATTAGTAAAATCACACAGCCAATTGCTTTTTTTGCAACTGGATAACATGCACTTGAATTAGCATCACAGAAATGTTACATACTTCATTGAAATGTTTAGAATTTCATGATGATGTTAGTTATAGAGGCTAGCCAACTGTTATCTAAAAGAATCCCACTTGATTAATATTATTAGCACACCAACTGTCTTGTACTTTAAATTACAATATAAAGAAGTGATTTTGAATGACTGACAGAGCTAAACATCTTCTCTGAGTAAATTAACAATTAATTAATTCACTTTTGCAGATTTCATGATCTCATTTGTGTTGTGATTTTGTATTTCATAGATACAAAAATAAATTTATTCACTGATTTACTGCACTGCTTTCCTAACTGTAGAGTAGTGTGTTGTTTAAGAGGAACAGTATCTTATCAAAAGTCACACGTTCTTATATGTCCAAGAGCTTATTGTTTTGAAATGCTTGGCTTCTTCCCATCAAATCCATGGGAACTCCACAACTGTTCTCAGAGATG
The DNA here is from genome assembly GCF_001604755.1 of Lepidothrix coronata. NCBI lineage: Eukaryota > Metazoa > Chordata > Aves > Passeriformes > Pipridae > Lepidothrix > Lepidothrix coronata. The sequence goes on along the minus strand of NW_016690273.1, from coordinate 3,144,148 downwards.
GCACAAGCAATACATATGGTTAGAGACGTTGCATCTAAAATGTAAAGACAAAAGAAAAAATGCAGTCCACCAGGCTACCATTCCCTTATGTCCCACCTTCACAGAAGGCAACATCAAGTTTGCTGATGAGGAAAGCATTCCTCCTCATTCAGGCCCTGTGATTTTCTGCTGACAGAGTCCAGCATGCCATCATCTGTCTCTGTCACAGGTTCCAGGGGCTCCCACTGCGAGCCAGCAAGGAGCATCAATCCTCAGCCAAGCAGCTTGCCAGCTACTGGAGATGGGAAAGCTGACTTTCTCTAACCACCCGCTCCCTTTCTTACCAAAACAGGAACAGAGCAGACAAGCATAAAAAAGTAGCCTCTGCAAAGGTCTTCAGGTCCATCACAGCATGAGAAGGTGAAGTAAAAAGTTATGTCAACAACAACAACAAGGAAAAAAAATGAATGCTTTGATGTTACGAATAGCTGCTGATGCAGAAGGTGAACATGCTGCTTGCACTGTAACCCCTCCTGCCTTCTCCATACTCCTCAGGAACAAGTAGTCACAAAGCCATTGGTCATTTTTACTGCTTTCTCTGCAATTGAACTCCTCCAGAATGAACAGGCCTTTATTTGTTAGGAAACATTTTATTAGAAGTTACAGAAGCCTTGCAATTATGCTCTTGGGTGAATCTCCAGTGGGACTTTAAAAAATGTTTTATACCTCTATCAGTAGTTGTCTTCATAAACATCCCTTTTTAGTCTTTATAACAAAATTGCAGATATCACACCTCTTCATGTTTTTGACTTGACAAAAAGGAAACTCCTAATGGGACCTTGTTTTAATGACTCTGCTACATCCAGGAGTCTGCCATACCTAACAGTCAAGTTCATCTCACTCTAAACATCTTCATAATTACTACAGGAAGGAAAAAATTATATTTCTTTTTTCCCCTCCACTAGAAACTGCCTCAGATTACTGCAGGACCCAGTTGTTATCAAAAAACAGTAAGTGTTTCTAAATTGTTTGTAGAGAGAATATGCAACACTGTTTATTCTTTGGTTTGTTTTTAAATAAATGTTTGGATATAGACAGATCTTCAAGTCATGGAAATAGTCCAAAAAAAGTCAACAAACACATCATCAAACACCACAAAGCAGATTTGCTATGCCCCAAATCAGATTTACAGCCTGTAATGAAAGACCAAAAGCCTCAACTGTATCAAAGTTGACACCTCTAAGATGTCAAGAGCATTTCCAAAGTCCCAGCTCAGAGCAACAGTAAAGAATTTTTTCCAGTCTCCTGGTGATCCCACAAAATCAGTTGGATCCCAAAGTACAATGAATATATGTGCCTGTTTTCACAACTGTTTGGGCAGGGGGGTTGGGAATTTGATAAACTTGACCAAACTAATCCAGGGTAAAACCCCCTTCCTGCTCTCAAACCTAAAATCTATCAAAAAGATTAATGTAGAAGACAGGAGCACAACATGGCATACAATGTGCCTAAGAAAAATAACTTGAAGAAGCATAGAATCATGGAAGCATTACGGTTGGAAAAGACCTCCAACATCAACCATAGCACTGAGTGCCATGTCCAGTCGTTTCTTGGACACCTCCAGGGATAGGGACTCTACCACCTCTCTGGGCAGCCCCTTCCAATGCCTGACCCTTTCAGTGGAAAAACTCTTCCTGATGTCGGAAAAAATGAAAGATGCCACAACTCAAAAGTTAAATTACATTATTACAGTGAAAAAAGGCCCTTTCAAATAGTGGAAATTCTAAAGCATGGTATGAAAATAATACAGATTAAAAAGAGACGATAATTTATGAAAAATCATTAGACCAGTATGCATTTTATTCTACTATCTCAGAAAATTATAACTGGGGCTTTTTTTCCTCAAGTAGAGAGAAACTGCTTACACCACTACATATAAAGTCATGAATGCAATGTAATTTATTGCATATATTATATTGCATTTGCAAATAATACATCAGAGTATTTCCTGTCATTCAAAAACAAGAAAACACCTGTAGGTTGAATGATTGTTTCAGCCTGGTGGATGTGTAATGTGTGGATGCACATCTGGGGATCTGATGCTAACAGGCAAGCAGGAGGTAACAGCTTGGCTGCCATGACTGCAACATAGACAAGGAAGATTCCCAACAGATGGATAACTGACAAGCTATAAAATAATCCCTAATTATAAGAGAATTTGGGATAGAGGGCATGCAGTAATTTAAACACGCTGGCTCTGGAAAGTAATTATTGCACTGAAAAACAACACACTCAATTCCAAAGAAGCCCTTAATCCATGTTTAAATAAGCTCTATACTAAACAGACTTGTGCCTGAACACCTGCTTTTACCACAGGATTTGAGGGCAGCTTGTGTGCTTTTCAATTGAAGACTAATATTTAACTTTTGGGGGGAAGCAGAGTCTAGTTTTTCAGGGAAGAGATTAAAAATTAAAAGGTTAGGCTGTTATCACACTGCAGATTTGAATCAGAAGCCAAACTAGAAATCTGACTGAGAGAAAACTCAAGTGATCTGGATATAATCACATTTCAGATTTGCTGGGGATTAGGATGGATCAGCAGCAGGGCTGCAGCATGAGGGCAAACAAGGATTAACTTGTACTCAGCTCAGAAAACCTCTGCTACCCTCTCCCTCCAAACCTCTGAGAGATTCACCACCTGATACCCTGCTCTCACCTTCTGTAAGCAGGTGGCTGGAGGAAGCAGAGACCAGGAGAACTGAGGAGCTCCCCTGTGCTCCACACACACCTCCTCCCAGGCCACAGCAGCTGTTTGCCTATGTCCATGTCATCAAGTAGCTGTTCCCAAAGGATGTGGATGATAAACTGAACCTCTCCATCATACCTACCCAGGGAAACTCTACATGTACACATGACCACTGGCAAGTGCTTTATTTCATGTCCCTCTGCTAAGTGGCTAAATCCACTAGACAAAGGCTTTTCCAATTGCTGCACCAAAAAAACCAGCCCACTGAGTTCAGGACAAGATGAAGTCTTTTGACTTTAAAGTTCACAGAACGACAGAATTGTTAGGGTTGGAAGGGACCTCTGGAGATCATCTAGTCCAACCTCCTAAGTCTTTTTCATAATTTCTGAGGCACTGGTAGGTAAATACTCTTGAAAATTCAGTGATGTAAAGAAACATCAGTCTTAAAATGCTGGCCAGGAGAGATTCAGAGAGACCATTCCTACCTTCCTGCGAGAGGAAGGCTCTCGAGAAAACAACAGATCTTTTCTAGTCTGCAACTTCATTTAGACAAGGCTCACTGAAACACAGGAGATGTGTCCAGCTTTAAATCTCTCAGTGAAAGACACTCATTATTACAATTCTAACACTATTATTTGCAGACCAATTCCATGTGAGACCTACCACATACCCAATCATGGACTTGAAATAGCCACAACACTTTTTCCCCTGAATATCTTTTCAGCAGTTAAGCACAGAGCAAACTTGTACAGAGATACCTTCCTTTGAAGACACCATTGACTCACACTCCTGTCTGAACTAAAACCAGTATCCTTTTTTTTCTCACGACAGTCCCTTACTTATAACTTCTCTCTCTTTTTCCTTTTTTTTAAGAATACTAATAGCAGCATTTAGGTTTTAGTGAAACAGTAGAAACAACATAAAATAAGTATATATTATTTACTATGGTGACTTTTTTCCTCCCCCTCCATTCTTCTCTCTCCTCTCATTCTCTTTCCTGTTCTGACTCTTCTAAAAAAATGTTGTAGCTTTCTTTCTTCCACTGCCTGCTGTGGTTAGTGTGGGTAGAGAAAAGATACAGAAGCTGATTCCCCTTTCACTATTCATTTCACTGGGAGTTCATCCCCTCACACTGTGTGAGAAACAAGATTCATTGCCTATTAAACATCCACCACAAGAAGAAATTTTAGTTTAGTTTAATTTAATTTAATTTAATTATTTCTAATTCCATTCTCTTTATTTACAAGTACTTATTCCTAAGATCTCAAAGTGAAAGTTCTGGACACCCCATCTTCACAGTCAAAAATCTCAGAGACATTACACACTGTAAAAATGACAGTTTAATGAATGGTCTATTAATTGAAGAAACAGAATGTTCAGTAGCTGTGATTACCTGAGAATTCAAAACTACTTCTTCAGCTAAAATGCCCTGTTTCCCACCCAACTGCTTCCCCCTGCCCAGTATGAACACCAGTTTTACAGCTGGAACAGTGATCTCGTGTTCATGGTTCATACACCTTGACTTCACTTCAAGTTACAGTCCCTCAGCCCTGCTTTAGTTTCCCGTATTATTCTTTTGGGAGCAAAACCTGAAAATTCCTAGAACAGAACAGAAGTGTAGCTTCTTAAAATAAACTGCCCATAGCTGTCAGCTCAGTGTTAGGATCACATTACCAAAATCAGAAAATAATCCTGTTGAGCCTTCAGGGAATTCAAGTTGTTCTGGCATCTAAAGAGGCAAGTTACAGCAGATGGAGATGCCCCTGCTAAACTGCAACTACAGAATATTGAATAATTTGTTCGTATTTCTTCTTATAATAATAATGACTACATTATGTCATTCATTATGAAAAAAAAAAGGAATTCTTACTTACTGAATTCTACAACATCCTACTATTAATGTGGCATAAAAAAATGCTGCAGAACACATTTATAAATAAAAACTTTCTATACGTGCATACCTAAAACTTAGAATTACCTCTTACAGCGATTAAGGGGCTGTTCAGGTTAGGTCAAATTCTGCATGAGCGAACTCTGTATAAGGTTGCGAAACATCAAAGAACATGCTGAATATTTGACTTTCTTATGTTTGTCAAACTTCCTGGCTTTTCTTAGTTCAGCTGGGTAGCAGATGACTGTTTCAACATATTTTACTGCTTTACTGTAATCACCTTAGAGATTTTCCCTCTTTTTTTTTTTTCCTAGGAGAATGAAAGAATTTTTTTCTTCCTTAAGGAACAGTTTTGTGTCCCATCCTTATTAAGGGTGGGGAGACAGGGGGATGAGACACACCAAAAAAATGATGCATTCCTAGGGGCAAGTGCACTACTGGTTGAAGGTTTTTGGTCAATTTTTTAGTGGCATTTCTTAGAGGTAAGAGCTAGGCACCTCTAAGTTATTTATTCTATTATTCCCCTTACCTTAAAAATCTCTGCCACATCAAAGAGAAAAGAGTCTAAGGGTTTTTTTTACCTAGAACTAATTCTTGTGACAAATGATTCCCCTCCTCCAAACTGGAGGACAAATGAATTCTTCATAAGATTTTGAACTCCCGAAGACCACCTCACTCCTACATGTAAACTGACCACTTCTGTTCAGGCTGAGCACAAGAAATCACTATTTCCGTTAGGTTTCATGCTATGTCACATGCTCAATTTAGTAGAATTTAAGTATGTGTATAAAGGCAGTGTCATTTAAGTAAATTCTTAAATACCCTGCTAAAAACATATGAATCCAAGTGTGAGTGTGAGAGAGACACCCCCTCTAATAATCATGTTATTTTGCTTGAAAATTTTGAAGCAATCATTCTATGAAACTTTATTATGTTTTTACAGCACAAACAGCAGCCTGGACAGGGCTATAAACAAACTGTGCATTTTTAAAGCCCAACATCCTTTTCTGTCAATTAATCATCGTTAATAAAAAGTATTATTTTAAAATAGCTATAAAAGAAGCATTCCTGGGTGGTTTAAGGAAATGATTCAAGAAAGCATTCCAAGACTGGAAATACCAATGGCAAGTAAAAATGCATTACTTCAACCATATTGTTGAAGAGAACTGTCCTGTATCACTCCTGCAGTTCCTCAGGCCTGTCACAGTGTCAGCTTTTACCATATGGCTCTTCCTTCCCTTGTTGAAAGTGAATCTTTCTGTCAAAGAGCAGCTGTTCTAAATTATCACATCAAATTTTAACCTTACAGTAGACAACCACTGAACCCACAGATTCATGACAGTGAAATAGTTTCACCTCCTTGACCTGTGAAGGATTGTTTTAGGTCTCTCTCTGCCTAGCAGAGATAGCTACACTAATTGCCAGGGTATCTGATGCAGGCAGGCACTTAAAGCTGAAGCCACAAACAAATTTTATGCCTTCAACTTTGCATCTTCTCTCCCTAAACACACTGTGTGAAGTCCATGTTATTATTTTCCTGGTGCGCTACTGAGAATAAAACTGCGATTTCAAATGCAAGAAGGATGAGACATTCCAAATGCAACCCTCATTATCCAGTTTGTAATCCAAAGAAACAGTAAATTCTGATACTTTTCCTGCAGTCTAAGTGTCTCAATAAAGTCTGATATCAATTGCTGGTTATTTAGACGTCTGCCAACAGCCTGTTTTGACAACATCTTGTGCTTCATGCTGAGAAGCAGCAGACACATAGAAGACTCCTGTCGTCTTGTGCTCATCTTTCAAGATGGTTCTTACTTTAAGAGCATTTTCACTGAATGTTATCAAAACTCTCAGCTCTCCCTACAATTGCTCTCTCTGTTTAAAGCCTAGTACCAGCTGTCAGCTGTAATGCAAAGCCCTGTTAGCCTTTATAAGTTCCACTCTGGAACTAATAAGGGATTGTCAAATAGCTCCTTACACAGACTGCCAGTGGCAGAGAAACGCAGGGAAAAAGAGTGTGTTCCACGAATTCCCATTGACAATACAACCTTTGTGCAGCCCTGAGCTTAAGCCCATACTGAAAATCACCCAAAGACACTACAAGGAGAAACATGCTTAGGATGATACTATTAATTTAGTTTTTAATCTTTTGAAAGCCTCCAAAGAAGCAAACCCATTAAAATGAAAAGGTTAAGGAAATGCCAGCAAGATCCCCCAGGATCCTCTGTGACAGACAGCCCTGAGATATTTGCAGGAAAATCCTGCACAAAAAATTCAACAGTAGGGATATTGAACATATAAGTATCAGAGAATTAAGGCAAAAATTTTTATGCTAAAAAAAGAAAGGAAATGTTTCACAGACTTGTTAAATTGCAAAGAATCTGGGCAGCAGGGTGTGGTGTGGTGACTTTTTTGTCAGAGTTGGGAGAGGGTTGGTCTTTTTGCTGCTTGAAAAGCTGGTAAGGGCAAATAAGGAAGAAATTGCCAAAATATACACAATGTGGCAGAGCAAGTAGTTCTAAAGTGGTAACATATCTGGATCAAGTAAACATACAGTGCAAGTGTATTAAGTTGCATTTTGTGAGTCATCAAGACTTTTGCAAATATTTCCATTTTCTGGGTAAATCCATTTCCCAGCTAGTTTCAAGCACAAAAAAATCAATGCTAAATTCTCTAATCATGTCATATATTGACACTGTACCACTGAACAACTACTAAATTTTCTAAGGAAACTTAATGGTAGGCTCCCAATCATTGAACATCAAAAACTGAATAGAAATATGTATGATCATGTTTTTAAACACCTCTCTCCCAATCTCCAAGAAATTTAGTAAAGATTCCTCTCAAGTAACTGCAAAGGACTGAAAGAACACTTTCTAACATGAGAATGTGCATAGTGTTGTATCAAAAAAATCTCTTTCCTAGTAATTTCAGAATGCTCCTTTTTAATTTTTTGTTCTTCAGGATGTGTGACAAATACACTCACAAATCATAAGATTAAGCCAAATAAATTTTGCCTTAAAAACCCACATTTAAAATCTGCTGCTTATGATGTACAAATTGGAGAATATTTTCCAAGTTGGTTACAGTCAGAGAATGTTATGTAAAAAGTTGGCTGGGACCTTTAGGAAGCATTCAGTGCAACTTCATTCTTCTTCCATAAAAATCATCTGGATATCTTCGACACAACTTACATAAAAGTTAAATAAAGTCTAAGCAGGAAAGTAAATCCTTGGCTGTGTGCTCTGTTTATGTACTTATAGAACATAAAGTAGATAAAAACAATGAATATTTTACAAATGAAGTGATTCATAATTTATAGCTGCTGTCATTTTAGTTTACTAGCTTGAAAGACTAAGAGTCCTTCTAAAAAGCTTCTCTCTTGCTTTTTTAAAAATCAAAGCTATACTTCAAATCAAAGGAATAAAAACACACCTCAAACCTCCACTTTAAAAAATGTGAATCACTTTTTCAGATTTCATGTAAAAGGAAACTTTCTTGATAGTTCCATTATTATATGGTATGATCTTCATATAATCAGTTCCTACATTTTATTAAATATAATTTCTTCTATACAGAGTCTAAGAGTTAAAACTACACTTTTTTTAGTGTGAGCAATACATCTGAGCCACTCAGCTATTTCCAAGGAAAAATGTCTTTGCAGTTGCAGCATGTGTGCCTTCCATCTGTTTTCACTTGCACAAAGTTGAGTAGTTCCACACAGTATCTTTTTCTCTTTACATGTAAAGTTATCTCTTTTTTTTTTTTACTGATCTAAGAAAGTAAAAATTAGATTCACTGATGCAGAGACAAAACGGTTCTTTAAAGCATGGAAAAAAAGAAATCTGGAGAGATGTTTTTCTTCCTTTGTATTAATGATGCTTTACATATTTTAATCTCAAGTACAGCATTCATTCCACTGAAAGCATTAAGCAGTGTATGTGATGGTTCAGATTTAGCAGCCAGAGATGGCAGTCCTCTCATATCCCAAAAAACTTAGAGAACTATGATTTAAGATATGCTCACTATACAACCTGAAGCTGAAAAATTTAGTGTTAAGGGAAACCTTGTGAAGTCCTTTTTGCAATAACCAGACACAGTGGGTGAACTTAACCTCTCTCTCCTTTACCCCTTACTCCCTTTTCTCCCATCCAATCCACCTGATTAATAGCTAAAAATTAAATACATAAGGAAGAGCTGTTGCTCTACATTTTTTTTCTTCCAGCTTTGTTATAGAAAATGTATCAGTCACTTGTGGTTAAAACTTACAGCTTTATTACATAGTATTACATAGAAAATGTACAGTTCAGACTTACTCAATTTCAGCAACTACAATTTAGAACTATACCTTCAAACAATAGCATGCAGAAAATGTTATTCTGTGCTTTTTGAATCATTCTGTTCAGGCTCACTGATTTAATTTCCATTTGATAAGTGGAGCCACAAAGCTTGGTTTTGGTCTAAAGGGTCACCTGTTGGAAGCATTCAAAAGAACATTCAAGCTCACTCATACTCCCACGTTCATAAACAATTGTCCACTGCATGTTTGCTAACTAAGTAGATCATACTGAAAAATAACATACTCCATGTCCAGCTAGTCTTTCTGAAGTGCAGGAAATAAACCAACAACAGAATAGACACATTCAGGATGGAAAAGATTTATTAGTCCAAGCCTGCCAGTGCAGGATTTCCTTTATCATCTGGTTACTGCTTTTTTTAAAAAACAGCTCCTTAAACAAGGCTTCCATTATTTCTCCGAAGAGACTTCTAGATCATTAAAAAACTACAGACTTTTTTTTTCTACCATTTATCCTACATTTTCCCATTTATTTTGATGTTGTTACCCCACTAATCGACCTTCAGATCGTGAAATCTATTTCCTCTCTCTAGCATTCAAAACAAAACTGAGTCTGCTTCACTCACTGGACAGGTGATGTGAATGCTCCTTTTCTCTTCTTGATCTTAGGGCTGTTCCAAACACTTTGCCATTGCATAATCTCCTGCTGTACTTGCAACTTCAATAGTGCAACCCAAGCCTCATTTCCCTTTTCCTAAGAATCACATTGTTTACTTTGAGTACAGAGGCAGCCAAAAAGGATGAGTTGAGGTATAGAGCAATTTGTCCTTTAAAAAGGAAGGCACCAGTAGAGAGGAAGAGTTGGGAAAAGAGGTATTAGAGATGAGATATCCGACACAAAAGAGACCTTGAAAATTGTAAATATAGAAGCTGAAAAGACAGCAGTTATTTTCTCACTATACAAGGGCACAAAAAACCCTATCCCACTGACTCTAAACCAGAAGACTTAAACACAGAAGGAAGTTATGTCTTCCACACAAGACAAGATATGGCATTCATTGCCATAAAAACTTAGAGATTAAAAATATAAATGAGCCAAAAATAGGCACATTAACAAGTCACAGGTCACTAGTTTCTGTCATATATAGCCTTTCTTACAACACCTATCTTAAAAGTCAACAGTAGACTGGAAGAAGTTAAAAGGTATGCTCCGTAAAGCAGTATTTTATATAGCTTTATATATATATATTTTCCTTGGTTTTCCTTAGGAATTTGCCATTAGTGACTGCAGAGAAAGAATACGAAGGCGGACAAACCTCTGACCTGATCTACTCTGGCTGCTTGATGGGGAACAAAGAGAAAAGATAAGTTTTCCTTCTTGAGGGAGGAATAGGATGGAGAATATCAGAAATAACAGAAAGCATTTAGTGGGTAGTTCCAGACAGTTGTGACTTTTTTCTCACTAATTAAATCACACTAATCTAAGAGGGAAGATGCTATAAAGATGTAGGCCAACACATCTATTATTTAAGGGGGAAAACAGGTATGAAAGAGTGGGTTTTCCAACTTGCTCCCTGTCACATCTTACTGTATTTCAGGCAAAACCAATCCCTCCAAAATACTGAGCAGGTGCAGAAGTCTTTGCTAGAGAAGGTGCTACATCTTAAGCTGTTAAGCTAAAGTATATCACAAATACCAGAATTCCTCAAAGTCAGGTACACAATTCACTTTTGAGAAATCATTTCTACACACACATGCACACACATGCACAGGATGGACACAGTAAAGAGGACAAGGATGGTCACAGTAAAATTCTTTTCCTGACTGACAGGTAGGTATTTTCCTGCTTATTAGGATCCAGAACAGGACAATATTCTACCCAACATGAACCAATAAGCTGAGTAAAGCTAGTAGTCCAATCTTGGCTTTTCAGATCTTACATAAAGATGTGTTATAAAAAGTTGCATGTTTTTATATCTACACATATACCAATAAGAAGAAATTGTCTGAGCCTTATGTCAGCTTTTCCTCGTTGTGCAGGGAAAAAGCAGTCATGGAAATTGGTGCCATTTGTGTTATTTGGGGGCATGACTGCTCCCTAATCATTTTCCAGGTACAAAAAAAACAACCCCATCTGTTCTTAATGAAATTTAAATAGGCTGATCTTTTACCATTAAACTCCTTCATTTTAATCATCAGTGATAACCTCCTGCTAAAGCAAAATGACATTGCTTTTGAAAACAGCATTATGGAAACAAACAAAATCAGAAGCAGTCTGGATGAAGAATCAAGTGGTGACAGACGCTGAGCTGTAAAATGTCTTCCCAACTACTGGGAAGACAATAATTTCTGTTACTAATTACTCCTTCAAACTTCAACTGAAACATATTTTTTTCAGCCCATGCTCGTAACACCATTTTGGATCTTTGTCAAACACTACAATACTGATTCTATTACCCTTTTGTTAACAAAAAAAACCCCCAAAACTAAAACCCAAACAAACACAAAAATCCTTAAACCCTAAAAGACAGAGCAAGAGAAAGAGTGAAGGAAAAGAAAGAAAAAGATGCAGCAGCTTTGAGCCCTAGGTCAAAACTGAACTGTTTTTCCAAGCTTTCCAGCTCCTGTTGAGTTACCGATGCTGACAAATGGGAGGATTTGAATTACTGACTGCTTTTAGAGTGCCCCTTCAATCACACCACACTGGAAATATTTGATAAATATGACTTTCAATAAAAGTTAGTAGGACATAATATGTTAAATCAGAATAAACCAGAAGGACCTGTTGCTGTTGTTAATGGCTTCCTCATATATCACTCCCTTGACCAACAGTGGGTGAGGAAGAAAAAAAAAAAAAGACAAAGAGGTGGGAGAAAGAAAAAAAAGAAAATTAGAAAAAGATAATTGTCCCACGGTCTGATTTTCTGCCTTCCAAATCATGTATGATATACCAAATTATGTATGATATACTCACATATGCATGTCAACTTACTCCTAATCTCTGCAAAACTCAGTAGGAGCTGCCTTGCCTACACCAAGCATTTGAAAACCTGTTTTTAATAAAAGTTTAGTTTATTTTATTTTGCTTAGCTCAAATTTGGCTCAGTTGTAGTCTGTTGCTTTCTGGAGTGCTTGTCTTTTTCTGCTCATGTGTAACCGAAATTCTAAACCAACAGGTTTCAAACATTTACAAGGCCATGGGCTCTGTAATAAGCAAGACTATAAACACTGGATAAAAGAATATCTGTGATGTTATAGCATTTCTAAGTGTAGCTATAGGAGGTCCTAGATAAAGCGTTTCTGAATAACAAAATATTCTCCCCTGAATTCAGCAACAGAAGAATTTAAATTTTTTTTCTTAATATCAGTATTAAGCATACTCAGACTTGGATACCCAATTTATTCATTGATGGCAAAAATGATTTAAAATCTACTTAAAAGCAAAATCAAACAAAATACACCCGTAACCCCTTTCCTCCCAGATCTCCCTGGCATTTTCTGAGAAAAGGTCATGTCAGTTAGAGTAACAGTTTTCCCAACTACCTGTCTATGGTTTGGTAGCTCCAGAGGAATAATTTTCTGACACAAAGTTGCTGTAGGACTCATTAAAAAGGAGTAGGTGCTCTCTCAACCAGGTTCATAATACTTTAAATTTGTCTTGTAGATACACGGATTTGCACATGTACACATACACACAGCCCCCACTAAACATCTCAGCTACTGCTCCTTCCATCCATGGTATTTCTAGATAATTAACTTTCAGTTATATATTTAATGGAAAACTCTTTGCCACAGCGAGCACCCCTTAAGGCACTCTGTGAAAAGAGGTTTAAGGTTCAACTAGCACAAAACTTCAACATGTAATTTTATAAAAAGCATAAAAATGTAAGCCACCATCATTTTGATATCAAAATTAGTAAATGCAACATGCATTTCTCTAACATTTAAAAGACCATTTCTGTAAAAACTCCTGATCACTAGCGTATTCTTGCTCTTGGGAGCATTCACATAACCATAGTTTGCAGAAACAAAAAGTTTGGAGAAAATTATTTTGAGTTAAATACATGAGCATTTATGAAAATGCAATTTTAAAGTTCAACTATTAATTTTCCAAATGTACCTGCATTTAGTAATTATGCTACCAGAACAACGCTACATGTTTTTTTCTGACCAATCCCAACTAATCAACACAGCTCAATAGCAAAAGTCATACATGGAACCACAAAGTATATAAAAAAAAAATCACATATTTTGACACAAACAAAGCATTTAAGTAAACTATAATATACTGAAAGGAAGTCCAAGAGTGGTAAGAGAGGCTAGATTTGCTACACAGCGTGTTTACTAAAAATCAACTGTGGACTCTCATCAAATACTTTTAGTAAATTACATTATTTACACAGTTTAAATAAATGGCAATTTAAATAAAATGCAATTTTAGAAGCTAATGTATTTCTGTCAGGAATTTGGAGCAAATGAACACACCCCAGTACACAGAGCAGGGGTAGAGGGTGAAGCCCCTGTCAACAGCAGAACTACGAACACGGAAGGCATTGTTACCTTGGCACGCAAAGCCTCTTTCTTCATAGCCAGCATTACACAAGCACTTCCCTATGGGCACTAGCCATTCTCCTTCTGTACTGCAATACATCTTGGGTGGCTCTTCCTCCTTGGAATGGTTGACACAAGATCCCCGTACCTCCACCAGCGACTGGGAGTCCATGGGCACTGTGTCGGGGAACATGGCGAGGTTCTTGACGGTGAAAGGGCACTTTTTGAAGTACACTCGCACCGAGACTAAGGCAACACAAGCACCCACATCTTGGAAAGCCAAGTAAAAGCCTTTCCTGCTGATGGGTCCCACCTCACGGACTTCTGTGTTCAACTTGAGGATTCTGTCCCCGAGGTCCATCTGGGTGAAGCTCTCGTCAGCCGCGATGGTGTCGATCTTTGTAAACTGGTGCTCCTTGAACTTGACCGAGTGGTCATCATCAGATTCCATATAGTACAGATTGAAGGTCTCCTTGCAAGTGCCCAGGACTAGAGGGATGCTATTGCAGTCCCTCAAGGTGAACTTGAGCTCCACATAGATCTTCTGAGCTGAGTTGCGTGGAATCCAGTTTGTTCGCAGCCAATTGTTCTGACTGTGATCCATAACATTGCACACTTGGTAAGTTCTGATCGGGGTATAATGCTCATCAACACCACTAATCTCTTCCCACTGCAGAAAAAAAAAAAAGAAAAAAGACAATATTTTAAAATTAATGATTATACCAATCAAAAATAACACCTACATGAAAAAGCAAAAATAACTTTGCTTGGATGCCACTATAAAATAGACAATGAAGTCTGATTGAATTTGCATGCATTTTTTCCTTTTAAAACATATAAACATCTTAAATGGACACAGAATTCACCATTAATTAGTCAGTTTTTACTAAGTTATTTCAGGGTGGCATGAAAGAGATGCTATAGCTGTTTGATATTATTAAAAACCTGTGATTTCTTAAACTATGCCCATGATTCCAGCATGTCCTTCAACTACACTCACCTGAAATGGAAGAGATTCACAAGGGCACCACCACATTTTAATTGTTAGAATCAATTGTATTTCAAAGATTAAACAAGATTTGAAATCTTACAAACAAGAGCCAATGGCTCCAACTGAAATTCCATACAGTCATTAAAAAGCCTTACAGTTTTCCTTTTATTCAAAGCATGACAATTGATTTTGCCTGGGTTATATGTACTCTGGACAAACAGTCAAGCTCAGCTCAGTTTTCAGAGTAATTAAGAATTACTTCCAACTTACCATTCCTTGGCTAGTTAATTCTTCTGTGGACTATATATTCTAGGACACTAAAATGTTTTTTGAAGAACACACAGCCATCATTTGTTTTTACAGATGCCATCAGCTGACAAACTTACTTGAGCCACTGAAGGAATAGGTTTTCTATTTTTTAATTACTCACCAGTCCTACCTGATTTCTAAAGTCACACTTACCAGAGGAATATTTAGCAATCACAGGAAAAAAGAAATCCTATGGGGGTACTTATAGTAAATATTTACTGTTAAGTCTTTTACCATACACAACTAAGTAACTTTAAGATGTATCTTTCTTTGTTTTCTCCCATTCAGGGAGAAAAACTGAAGATGCAGAGCATATAGAATTAAAGATGTTGTCAGCAGCCATTCTTGCAGGAGGGAGACACTATCACACAAACATCTTCCCTCAAAAATCATTACCTCAATGTTATATTTAAGATCTCAATCTAATTACTTGTTTTACATCAACACCTTTTGCTGCAGGACCTTAGTGTACTGCAGAGCAGACAATAGGAGAGGAAAGTATTATTCCCAGTAGGAAAGTAAAGTGCAGAAGTGTTTACAGTTTCTTGGTTTTACAATACAACCATATCTCACACATACACAAAGAAATTAAAAAAAAAGTGGCCACATCAGAGTAGCATCTGAGAGTTCTCAGTCCCAACCCACTTATTTAAGAAAGTTTTAACATGACTAAGAGCTGGTCTGCACAATGAAATTGTCCACACACCACTGAAGATGTGATTTTAAATCATGTTATTAAACCAGCAGACAAAAGCAGTATAAATACTCTTCCTTTAATTGAAACAAAGTTTATTGTAGTTCACTTTACAGATCGGACTGTACACAAGTTTTATCTCTTCCTGACTAGTTCAACAGAGTTTAAAACACAATCTTGGATGTGTCTACAGCAGCTGAAATGCTGCAGCAAGCCATAACGTGCTACTTTGCCAAAAAAGCTTGCAGGACAGGGTCTTGCTGAGTCAAAATCCCTAGAGCTCATGGCCACTTGAGAGCTTGGCACCATGTGGTAGCTCATCATACAAGCACGAGCTCCCGCCTGCAGCTGGACTCTGGCTCCCAGCCTCTGCCAGCTTCCCAAAATTGAGTGAAGAGCTCTCCTCTGACAGATGTCCCTGTAAAAGTACAGGCCTTGAGCCAACAATCTAACCCTATTGCAAAGAGCCGTTCAGATGCCACAACTGCCTCCAAAGAAGCTGGATGTCCCAGTTTATCTGGAGGTCTTAGCTGGACAAATAAAACTCCACTTACAACAACCAGATGAAACTAGACAAGATTACGTAACGAAACCAAATTTTATGAGCATTTTAAGCAACTCGCATTGATTCCTAAGTTATCCAGTGACTACCTTTTCCATACAATTTCTAATCAGTTCATCATATTTTAAATGTCCACTGGGAAATAAAACAAAACCAGGAACCTGTAGAGTTTAAAATATCTTCACAATTCAATAATTATGATCAAAGTAAAAAGCAAGCAGTACATTTGCAATGCTCATACATTGCAGCTTTTCCCAGTAAGCCTTCTTATTGCCATCTCCAGGTGATATTAAAAGATGGTAAGCAGCTTATCAAGAACATTGAGACAATTTTCCTTCTGTGACCCATGAGTTTTTTCTATTAAGTGAGGTTTCTCAAACACCTATATTTGTACTCATTTTAATTTTTATTTCTGTACTTGTAACTCATGTATTCAACTTGCTCCGTAAGGTTACAATAGTTAATAGTCACTTATTCAGTATTACAGTATTCAACGCAGTTTTAATTTGTACATCTATCATTCTAACCTATATTCTCAAACAGTTAGCTGAAAGAAAAGGACAAGAAGGTAGGAGTTAAAAAGTAAAGGAAGAAATATATAAACAGGAATAATTATGGGGAAAAGTTGATTTTCAAATCTTAGAGAAAAGCAGAGTGTAAAAAAATTAAGATATTCCTTATAATAGAAGACATAGATCTTCCTTACATCAAAAGCTATGGAAAAAAATGTCCTTACTGAAGGTAACAAAAGATACATAGAGATGAGAAAAATAATTAGAAACAAAAAGTATCTAAGGTATTTTTAAACACATGAGGAAAATTCTATTCTGCCAGAAGGTGAGGGGTAAATCAGCTAAAAGAAGAGTTCAGAATTACTATGCTGTAATATTTGTATCTTAGGATACAGAAAGAAAAGAACAGCATTCTGAGTATGCAGGAACCTGGGCTTGAACAGGTCAAAATAGAAATGAGACAATGAAACGCAAAGCAAAGGCTTCAATAGAGATGTGGGACGCATTGAAAAAACCTCCAGAAGTAAAACAGATGGGGACATGTTTCTTTTCACCTCATGCATTGAGTACAGTCTCCTGCAGTCTCAGCTTCCTCTTCTCCCACCAGAACTATTCCCATCCCATGAAGTACCAGCATGGGATAGGGGGGTAATTTCTATTAAATCAACTCTTCTAAACAGTATGTCTTGCAACCACTACTGTTTCTGCAGGATCAAGAATGCACTGCAGGGACAAGAAACCATCCAGCAAGAAAGTATGGCCACCCAAATTTAGTCACCACAGAAACCCACCCGGAACTTGAAACAAAACAACAACAAAAAGAGAAGTATTTCTGATGATACTGCATTTTCCTATGCAAAATTTTAACTTGTTGAGGCTTGGCTAAAAAAAATAAGAACAGTTTGCATTTTTGTTCTTCAGATAGGTGGAAAAAATAAAGCAGAAGGTGCCAGAGTCAGCTACCCAAGTAAGGAAGGAGTTGGCACTGTGTAATAGTGAGGAGGAAGGGTGTTCGTGGGAGTCAGGTTGAGAATTTAAAGGAAGTCTGTTGAAATGCTGGCAGAATGACTGTATGAAAGATCTGTACTTAAATCATGTAAATAAGACACTGGCAGGACTCAAACCTAATTTTCACCTCAATTATTTGGGTAACTCTAGTCCATGGGGTATTACACTTCAGAGGTGTCCCAACTGGCATTTCTTTCTTCCAATACAGGGCAGCTACAAAACTGATGGATGTTTATCAGTCCTGGCTATGGTTAGACTGGAAATTAATAGCCAAGTCCTAAAGACTGGACTGATGAAATGACAGGACTGTCCTCTGAGCAGTCCAATAGGAACGATAAATTCAAAATATTTTAGAAAGATATTTCTAAAAATGTGTCAGGGATTCTACAACAGCATGATGTGGGACACACCATTTCTGAATTTATATTATTACACAGTACTTATATCATATTGATGCTTTCAGGCACATTCAATGCTTTTGAAACATGTCCAGGAGAAGTGCCATAGCACCACTCCTTTCTCAGCATGTGATTTGGCTTTTGGAAAATGTTCTTTTGTTTGCTTTTCATTTTTAAAATCTTCTTTGGATACTGTTAATGACAGGAAACAAGAGATTGCTTTCAGTGGTATAGAAAAGTCTCAAGATCCCCAGTGAGAGGGTCTAACTCATGTGCCCTTGTCATACTGATTGACAAAGCTAGGCCAAAATGGATTTTGTTTGCCAGAACAGAGCCAGCAGAGTGTGCTGGACTTATGGCTTTAGTTTATTTCTTCGAATCTCTTTACAAAAGAAAAGTATAGAAGTGAATGTAGGACGTTTCCTAGGATGTCATGAGCAGTCTCAGTAAAAAATTCCCTCTCAATGTGGGAATCTGGGACATGAGTGATCTCCTCAATTCTTTCATCCTGCCTGTGACATCAGTTTTTGTGTCGTCTTATCTATCATATTAAAAAAACCCAAAATCTTCAGTTTACAACAGGAAATTGAAGGACATTTTGGGATTTACAATATAGGTATGCAACTGCATGATCCCCAAAAACCTACACTTCATCTTTCAGCATCACATTGCTATAAAACCCCTAAACTACAAAGCATAAAACTCCAACAAAAATGGAGTTTTGTAATTGTTCAAGGAACCTATGGAACCCAGGTAGCTAAATCCCTGACATTCCACTGACAATCTCAGGCAACAGCATAGCAACATTTACTTGCAATTTTATTTTGCATTAAAAAAATTGATATGATGTTTTAATTGGTATGAGAACCATTTAGGTAAAGCCCAACTGTCCTCTAACATAAATATGGCTTTGAAACTTCACAAAAACATCTTCATGTGCTGGGATGTCCCACCCTTGCTAAGTGGAGCACTTAAATCTTTGCTTATTTCTAAACTAATTGTTAAAAACTGTTTTTTTTTTTCAGTATAATTGCTTTTCACTATTTATGAGATGTTCACAGAAGTCTCTACAGAATCACCATTCAAATTTTACCTGAAAAAACACATTTTGCTCTAATACTGAACACTAACCCTCTCATCTACTGACTCTTAATATTCAGCACAGTTTTCAAGCAGGAGAAAAAAAAATCACCTTTATTATGCCTTGCTGAGCAATGACAGGAAAGTCTGCATTCCCATGCATACCCACTTTCTGCTATTTAGTCAACTAATTCCCTTCCAAATCAAAAAGATGATGATGATTGGAATCTCACATTTCAGATACTCAATGCATGCAACTTTTCAACAGTTCACTGACAGAATACCAACTAGCTCATAATATTTTCCTCTTTTTTTTTCCTCTTCCTTGGTTGCCAGGCAATCACAATAAAAAGAGGTAAACAAACAAGTCATGCCATAAGCAACAGAATTAACTAAGTTAATTCCGGTTTCCCACCAATCTCTGTCTTATGGACTCAGATGTCTAATAAAAGATGAGTGCAAAAAAGTCTCTTCCTCATTGTGACCATTAATACCATTTCTGTGTCTCTTCCTCTCTTCCTATCACTTTTTCATAAGTCTTGTAGGGATAAAAGCCCTTGGAAGCCTCTGCTCCTCTGTGAAATTGTTAAAATTCACCTCTGATTTCAAAAACTACTAAGCAAGATCTTCCTTTCCCTTCCATATACACACATTTAAGTGCATATATATCTGTTTATTTCCCATTTTCTCTGGAGATTATGCCAAAAAGAAGGCAATGGTTTCACATACAAGCCAAGTACAGTTTTTAAAACTAAGACTAGTGTAGGCATGATAAATTTCTATTAAGATTTTAATAGAAAAAATAAAAATATAGTATATTTCCCAAAAAAACCCCAAAATGTTCTATTATTCTATTGCTTAAAGTTAGGCCAATGAGGGTTTCATGAAGCTCCTAGAAAAAGCTGAAATATTCCAAAGCTGCATAATACATGTTCAATTCCTATAAATACTGAGGCGACTAATGAGCAGGCATTTGAGCTATTACTCTATATTCTGCTAACACACTTTGAATTAGTGTTTTCCTCAGTGACTCATTTTATAGGAAATTAACAATTTTTTTCTTAACAGAAGGAAAAAAGTTTCAGCTTCAGTAAAAGTCCTCAGTAAGAGCATAAGGTGGATATTCCTGGTGAAAAGTTCATTCCATTGGAAATAAGAGATAGACATTGTGCTAAGTAAGACTTAAGGAAAGGACTAGAAAAATCAAGAAATAGTATTGAACAGAGGGAAACCACAACAGAAAAGACAAACCATCACAGGCATTTATATCTTTATAAAAGAACCCAAAACATCTACAAGTCATTTTCTGACAAGTTTATGCTCATGACATTAATTACCTGAAAATATAACTCAAGTTAAGTATAAAACATATTTTATATCACAGAAATATAACAGATTAAGATTGAAAGCCTCAGGCATGAGAATATTCCTCACTTATATAAATAACATTTGTATTATTTAGTTTAGGGTCTCACTTAAATGACTTTGCATAAGGGGACTTGACCTAAAATCTTGCAGTATAATAGCGAATTATATCATAATCCAACAAAATATATTAAGTTTAAAACTTTCTTTCTCTGTTGCATGCTGTCCAATAGTTCAAACACATTTGGGAAACAGGTTGAAGGATTTAAGATAAAATTAACATTTTTTATGCCTCCTTTGTTTTAGCACTTAGATCTTCTGTGAACTTTTTATTGTAATATTAAATATGTCTAAATTCAGATCAGTAAGTGAATCAAGATTTTTCATATGCTGAACATACTTCTGATATATACTACTGAACTTCAAACCAACATACAGAGAGAAAGACCTTTTCCAGTTATTTGAAAGTAAAAGTGTATAAAAGGAGAGTTTTATGTAGACAACAGCTAAAATTCTGGTGAGAAGTGAGGAAATCACATCAACACCAAAAATTAACACATATTTTAGGACAGCTTGAGATTAGCAATCAAATAATTCAAGTCTAAATGAAAAATGGAACCTTCCAACATACTATATAAAAGCTTAACAAAATAGTAGCAGGATGCCAGAGGTCTTAAATCTTGCTATTATCAAAAACCCTGTAATGACCATATATCCTAGAAGAATGCATTCCAGGCCAGCTCATCAATATGAAAACACTTTCTTCATAACATCACCAAAGATGCTGATTCAAGACCCATTATTACCAACCAGCTGAGATCAGAGGACAGGAAATTATCTGCTTTGGGAGCTTAAGAAACTTAAAAAGTACCATGGGATTTTTTTTTTTCCACATTTGGCATTCAAAAAAAATCAATGAAATTACCTCCTGGCACTGGCTCTAGCCCAGTTTTTATTTTCAGCTTTTTTTTCTAAGTTGCAAATGAAAGAAGAAGAAGTTGCATTGCAAGAGTTTTTTGATTAAGTTACACAGACACTGAAATTATCATTACCATTGCATAAACCCTCTTAAGACAGTTTTTGGGACAGTTTCCCCTAAAGCTGTTTTACCAGCCTATGTTTTTACATTACCCAGTCAGGACTGTTAAATGAGAAAGCTCTACTGTGACAGAAAATAAGCATGTTAGAGAGAACATAAGGTTCAAAGAAGTTTATATATTATTATAAATTACATACAACAATATTCAGTCTAAGATTCACGTGTTCTTACCACCATGTTCTCCCTCTCTGTTCAGTTCCCCACTGAAGTCTTTACATTTGTGGGAGCAGACAAAGTACCCCTGACAGCACATCATCGTATTCAGGAGATTTTGTTCACGGCTTTAACTTAAAAGTTGGGGTTTCTTCATAACTTAGCAAAACATTTCAGAATGACAAGACACAATATTAATATCTGTTGAGAGCTCAGGTGAGATAAGAAACTCATTAAGAAGATCCAGATACTAAACTTCCCCAACAAAACTGAGATCTGGCATCTTACCACACAACTAGCTTGAAATTTATCCCAAATTATCCAAAACAATCAGATCTAATGGAAATTCAAACTCAAGGGAAAAAAATAATTTTTTCTTTTATTTTTTTTCTCCCCCAA
The DNA here is from genome assembly GCF_001604755.1 of Lepidothrix coronata. NCBI lineage: Eukaryota > Metazoa > Chordata > Aves > Passeriformes > Pipridae > Lepidothrix > Lepidothrix coronata. The sequence goes on along the minus strand of NW_016690273.1, from coordinate 3,122,114 downwards.
AGGAAAACTCTTTTTTCTCCTCCAGAGGAAAACTACCCTTTTTTAAAGAAAACCTTATCCTCCTCACAAGAACATGTGTTTTCTGGCACATGACCTGACAGGCAATCGGAGAGGAACCATGTCCCACGTGCTACCTCTAGCACAATATATATTACCACAGTGATCTGAGTTTCTTTCCAAGTAAACAAACCTCATTTCACCAAGGCATAAAAACTATATTCATAATTTAACATAAATCTTGACCCTCTGTCTCAAAACAAAACCACCAGAAGCATTGGATGCACTAATGTCTCTTAGTTTTTAAAGAGCTGGGAAGCAAAATAAAATAAATATTGCAATAAATGATGTTAACAAAAACAAGTGCAACTGTCTTATAGATGCTAAGCACAAATAAATACACACAATATTGTGAAAGCAAGAGTACATACCTTATCATGGGAATACTAGGCTAATAATTAAACCAAACTGCAGAAAGATAAGTAAAGCCATCTTTTTTCCCCCCATCTCTAGCTGCCAGACAGATGAGCACTTCATCATCAAACTTGTAAGGACAGCTGATTCTCACCCTTCTGCAAGCAAAATCCTCTTAATCATAGTGAGGTAAAAAGGTCACCACAATGAGGAAAACATCTGACTTTCTAAAACATGTGAATCCAGCATTCAAACACCCATTCAGAGCCTGGACAAGTAAAGCATTTATAGGGGTTTTTTTCTAGGCTGCATGTCTCCTGGAGAAACAGATTTCAATCTCATTTCTCTCACAGGTTAAGCAGATTTTCTGGGAAGTTCTCAACACAACAGTCCCCACGGTGGAAATCTGCACTGAACAATCACTCACATAAAAGCACCTTTCTCCACGAGCACTGCACAAACCAGGTAAGATTCAGCCTTTAAGTGTAGCTGGTTTCAGAGATAGAAATGAGTGGCTGTTTGGTACAATGAGAGTTCAGCAAAGAGAAATTTATCCAAGGTGGAACTCACCCCACGCTGTAGATGTGGCAATCTGGCGAGAAAAATGTGTCCTTAAGTAATTATAATTAGAAATGATTTCACACAGTGTTACACATAATACTTTCAGGCAATTGGCTCATAACAATAGGCTTTTATTTTTTAAAATTTATTCATAGTTAATAATAACACAGATAAAAATAATCAGGTCCTCCATCACTATCACCTTTTTCACCTAAAGCACTAATATTGGATGTAACCACACAAGTACTGATGGCAAACCTTTCCAAAGAAATGATCATGGCATAGTCAGTCAAGAATGGAAAGAATCTACTTCCCCAAACTATTTGCTGGTTAGGAAATATGAGGATATCGCTTGTCCACATTTATGCCTCCATTTTCTAATACATAGATTAGGAACGAATTAATAGTGGGGCAATATTTTTGTTATTGTTTTAGTTATTACTTGGACTCTAACAAAGAGTCAGTCATGCCTTCATAAAAAAACCCCAAACCATTAGCAAATGCTTTCAGAAGCATCAGCAAGCAGGAATTTTGAGGCATGAAACCATTACTTAAATGGGAAAACACCACTGCAATAGAGAAAGTGAAAAACATCTGTGGCACAGGAACACTTAAAATTTCACATTTGAAAAGCCTCTGCAGTTTGTTGCTTTGTATTTGGCAGCAAAACACAGATAAAAAAATATTTACATCAAAATGCACAAAACAGGTGGATAATATAGCATTTCCTTGCTAGTTTGGCTTTCAAAGCAAGGTATTTTTACACATTTCCTACAGAAATCCCAAACCACCCCATGTTCTCCTATTGTCATTAACACAACACTCAATGTACAGTGAAATTCAGTAGTGTTATGCTGGATGTAACTGCAAAAAACACCAGCTGCTGTATTAGGAATGGCATCCTTCCAGGTCTCAAATGTCTTATTTATATACAATGGAATCCTTCCAGCTGTTTAATATTTAGGGCTAATAAATATAATTGGCAGTACTACTGCACAAGGGCAAGTAACACAAATACATATAAAACTACTTCCCGACAGAAAACCTGATTTGTTCTTAGATGATTAAACCAAAGATGGATACAGAGTGCTGAGCACATTTTACATAGCTGCCTTTTTTTTTCTTTAATCCAAACAATATTTGCTTGTTTTCCAAGTGCAAAACTGAACAGAAAAAAAATACCAGGCACTGTTACACCAGGTGCTCTGAGACCAACTTTGCCTTCAACCAGTGTCTTCCACAGACCATGAATAAACTGGCCAGGTAGAAAGACAAGACACAGCACAAGTTTCCAGGGCAGGTGGTAGTTTATTATTGATTCCTTGGAAAGTGATGGATCACTCCAGAAAACAGTCACACCATAGCAGCCAGTCCAGAAGTGATACTTACTCTCATAAGCAATCCTTCTATGCATGTGCAGGACAACCGGACCTCTCACAAGCAGATGAACTCTATATGGAGTGAGAGGTGAGTACAATGAGGCTGAGAATGCAAACACAATAGAGGACATGCTCTAAGATTTGTGCCCCTATTTCCAGCTCTCTGGCAGACTTGATGTTGGCAAGTAATTAATGCTGAATGTAGCAGTCTTTCCTCCAACTCAATTTGATCGTCAAGTCCAAAGAGCTGGGGGTCTTTACGGGCAGTTTCCCAGACTCTGAGAAAAGCTTCAGGATCTGTGGCCTCCAACATGATAACCCCCTTTAAGATCACAACACTGAATGTAATCCTGCACAGCAGACAGCAAAAGGCAAGCACTGTGACTCTGTCCCTTCTGTAAGGCCTTGATTCCACTGAAACCTTCCTCAACTCCCTGGCACAACCCAGATGGAAAACTAATCTACAAATGGAAATGTTTAATTTGCATGAGTGAGACACAGCTAATGCTTCCTAACTTCATATGGGAGAACAATTTAATTTGAAATCTTAAACAACTTCCATGACAGCTGGAGCCCAAATCAATTCCATAAAAGCCTGCTCAGTGTAATTACCATAATTCAGAGGTATCTGGGTAGTTTGGTTTTTACTTAGATCATATCTCATTGCTCTTTTTTGATATTCTTCACCTAAGCCATTACACACTCACAGATCATCTCCATGCTTCCATCTTTAGCACCATTTTTTAATAAAAACTTTCTCTTTCAACCTCTTTATTCGGGTAGTTCAGAACAGCATCCTTACCCACACGGAATGTCCTTCCAGTTAGGTACACAAAAGGTCTCACAGAAGGACTAACATGGCCCTCACCTCCCTAAATCAGCTCAGAATCAACTAATTGAACCTAAAACAACAGGTTCTTAAAAATCAATCAGGAGCTCTGCTGTTAACAAAATACGTGAAGTACTTAATTAATACTATGATCTTCTTCTAAGTCATCAATAAAACATGGCATTTTTCCTCCCAAAGTTGCCTCTTTATTCCTGTTGAAGGAAGCATACCTACTCTTTCCCTAAAGAAAACAACATCTGAAAAACTGTCTCAGCCATCACACCTTCCCTTCAATGAGTACAAGACAAAAATAGGTATGACATATACCTGAAAAGCATAATGTTGTTTCCTCCAATCCCTTGCTTGAGAAGTACCGGAAAAAATGGCAATAAATAAAAATAGTACATGTATTACTTTTTAAATCTAGCTATCATATAGGGTCTTCAAAACTAAGCACATGTTGAAATCAGAGAATAGTCATTATGCTTAAAAGGCTAAGTTAAAAATACCTCCAAAAAGGTTATTATTCTTTAGTCAACTGCTGAGTCAAAAAAGAAATTATAATTATATTTTTACTGTAATTCTATGGAAATTAATTTCTTAACCATTCAATTAGGAAAAGTTAGTTCTATGCACATATTTCCAGTTATTTTAATTGAAAAATATGTTTAATACAGGAACTCGTGGGTTGACATTTCATGTTTTCTAAAGATAAATTCATTTCAGTTCAACAAGAAGAAAGTAATTAGACTGGGAATTCTGGAGGTAGTCCCCAGTTCTCAACCTCTGGCTAAGATGCTCTTGATTTCTCAAGGCTCTAAAACATTATTAAACAATTACTTTTCTTACGTCAAGCTAAGGATGAAAGAGGAACTCATGCCTAATTTAATACGAGATAAATAAACAGAAGTAACTCAACCAGGACTTTAACCAAAGACTCTTGAGGAGCAATGGCATTAGCTAATTTTCACAGGTCTATACTGCAGCAGTACATTGGAGATACACCATTTTCTGAAAACACTCTGTTCATTATTTGACAAACTGTACACATTTAGAACTGAAAAAAGTAAGCATGTCACAGAAATACACAGTTTTACATGCAGAAACAAATTAAAAAAAAGAAAAATGAAGGAAACAAAAAAACCTCCAGTTGATCACAATCTTATAGCCATTGGGCAGCATTCAGGTTCAAACAATTTCAGTTTTGAGTGAACAGAAGCTCATGACACAAAACAGCTCACAAACACACGAAGTAAAACTTGAAAAAAATCTGCTGTTCACACCACATTACCTGTGTCTTGCACAGCATTTTTGCTGCAGACCCCTCAGTCACAGGTCACTGTAAGCCCAAGGAGGAGTCAAGTATCTCCTAGAATAGGAGACATTCAATCCTAAAAATATTGTCATATTTTAGAGAAGCCTCACAAAGAATCTCAAATTCAAATCTCATTTAATAGCTATATTTGTATATTTAATATGTGGGAGGTTGAGAGACATTAGCAGGAACACAAACTCCTGACCTATAACCCCACTAGCCAAATTCCTCCATAAGATTCTATATGTAAACATAAGGCTTGTATTTCATTTTCTGGCTTACTATGCTACAGTGGAACACAATGTGCTTCAAGAAATACACTACACTAATTATTATCATTGGTATCAATATTTTACTGCAGAGATTAAATAAGGTTCAGAGAATTATTGGAAATCTAAACATTGCTCATTAGCTCTAATGCTGAAAATATTTTTATAGATTACCTTTATTTACTTAAGCTTCATTTCTTTATCATAACTACCTTGAATGTAAACACACTGAGTAAAACAGCACTGCAGTTTTGTATTCAAACATTCAAAATTGCCTCATCTTTGAGTCCTGTGGTCAAAAAAAAATTAATCTCGCACTGCTCTCAGTGAGACACTGATTACATGCTGTGAAAAGCTCAAAATGAAAACAACTGCACAAGAAGGATTTTTTTACCACAAAACACAGGGCTAAATATAAATGAAAGCCATCTGGGAATGTGTATCAATAATATGTGAGTGTGTTTGACTCAGTTCTCTGCACTTGGGACTGCGGGGGGGGGGGATCAGACAAGGATTTTACTGTTTTGTTTATTTTGCTGAATTGTGGCTCCAAAGGTTGAAGTTTACACAGCACTAGAACACAATGAGACCCTCTATTTGCCAGCCCTTGCAGCAGTGACCACATGGTCCTCCAAAATGTCCTGACAGTGACCTCAAAAGTAATGAGTGAATCACAGCTCAGAGGATGAGAGACAAACTAACGTTCACGCTGCCTCATCCTCCTGGTCTTTTCCTGCCCCAAGGTCAGGAACTGTGTCAAATTATTTATGTTTCTGATAAAGACTCGACTTCGAGACTCTGAGATAAGACCATCACAGACTTCCTATGTGAGTTGAGACTTTGAAGTCCCGTAAACCAGAGATAAAAATTACATTTTAATATACTTAGTTAGGAAAGCTGCCATATATAGGCAACTGTCTTTCAGATCTTCACTTGCTTCCCAGGGTCCAACTGAACATGTTGTGAGCATGAAATTCAAAGTCCACAGAGAACCTGAGCTGTCAAGAATATTTGCCATGGCTGGAATCAGAACTCTCTCCTACAAGATGGATGGGACCTAGTGAGAAACCCATGGCATGAAAACACTTGGAATGTGCTTCAAGCCACAGGAAACAGGAAAAATTGAGTATCACTGCTGATTTATAACCCATGAAATACAGCTAGTAATGCAGATTTACTGATATGCAACAAAGTTCAGAAGTGCATTTCATAGCTGTTCCATATTCACATGTCCCAGAGCCAACATCCCAATTGGCAATGTTTTGGGAAATGAGAGCTACAGCTTGAACTGAACCTACATGTCACTCATAGCTTACAACAGCAGAAAAAGAGATGGAGAACAAAGGAAGCTGATAATCCCAACAGAGTTCCATTTTTTAAATTTAAATTATAATGAACAAAATTATTACTGATGAAACTCAGTGCTGCTACATCCAAAACCAAAGGAGCTAGGCAAAAAAAAAAAAAAAGAAAAAGTGTTAAATAAGCACAATATCTTTAAGGCCATCAAGTCTCATATTTTATATACCAAAATTTCAAGTGGTAAGATGAACATTTCTACCATGAAAATAGCAATTTGCTCCCCAAAACAGACCAAAAAAGCAAATTTGTTTATCCGTATCATTTTGTCAGAAAAAAAAAATTAAAAGGCAGGATTTAAAATTAAAATCCCCACAACATACCTTTGAACTCATAGAACTATTTTATGCAGGTGATATTAAATACTTTTTGCCCAGAAGTTTTATAATTTATGCATTAAACATTCTGGAATATTCTGGTGTGCTAATCTTAAATGCATTATCTCTTACTAAATGAAAAACTATGTTTACTGTGATCACACTGCACCTATTTCACTCCATAAACAAGAACACCTCCTACAGGAAAATCATTCTGTTGCCATTAATGATAAGACAGCAATTATTTATTTAAATTGAATACAAAAAGTAAGTGAAAAAGTTGAAGAATCATGCTTCACCAGCCTGAATATAATTTATCCAGATTTAACACTTCTTTCACTTCTCTATATGAAGAGATTTAGGGAAGAAAATAATAAAATATTATTCACATGTCTACTTATGCTATAATCTTAGAAGACATTTCTTAGAAGTACAGCCAAATATATCTGTGTGGACAGAGAGGCCAAATAGTTAAAAATACAAGAACTTTTTTTTTATATATAATGAGGCATCATTTTTCATTATAAAGGCCATACTCTATATCCCTATATCTATATGTAGGAAAACTCAGTTTCCCATAAAAAATGCAAGACTGACAAGAAAAGACAAAAGCCTTTTGCTTTGAAAAAGGGTGAGGAGAAAGTAAAAGCACAATTTAGTTAGGATTTATGTTACCTTGCACTTATGCAGGTTCTTGAATTCAAGTATAAAACTGTAATTTTGTTACTGAGAGTGTTTAGAAGGTGGGTTTTTTTATTTTTTTATTTTCTCTCTCCACTAACAGCAGGTAGTACTTCAAAAAAGAGGCCAAAGTTAGTCTCTGTTTACTTTTGCTTTTTCAGGGTTACATGTTGGTTTTAGCAATGGTCTTGCTTTATTCCCTAGAGGTGGAGGAGCAACAGACAAGAAAAGCAGGCAAAATAGTTTCCTAGACACAAGTTTGACAACATTTTTGTAATATTAGCAAAGAAACAGAAAAATCAGCATGCAATATGTAAGATTAATCACACAAAGTCTCATCATGAGCCTCCCACAGCTGAAATTTGTTCACATGAAAAATTCAAATGATATTTATGAATAATCTCAGCTTGAATAAATTTTTTTACAGAAGAAACCCAACTGCATAGAACAAATTATAAACTGTTTGTACTGCTCTTTTTCAAAAGGCAAGGATATTTTCTTCCAAGTGGAAAGAAAACAAAAATACAGATTTTTGGGAAATATAAAGAAAAAGAAAAGTTAAAAGTATAAGAAACCTAGAAGAGAAAAAGTGGGGACAAAAGGATGTCAGGCTTACAAGAGTAGGCAACAAAGATGACATTAAGTGACAAGAAAGAGCTAACGAAGAATGCTGCTGCAAAAAGAAAAGGGAAAAGAACAATCATAAAAAAATCCAATGCAATAGTGGGTATGATTCAGAAAATATTATAGACAAAGGAGAGGAGGAAAGAAAGCTGTTATTGAATCAAAGAAAGAATGGAAGCTGGGCAGAAAGGTGGTAGTCTGTACTAGAAATATTCCCAACCACTTGGAAGTGTGGAGAAGAAGCAGACAGATATAATGGAGGCCAGAGAGTGAGATAAGCAAATTTCTGCAGCTTTCCAAAAGCTGGAAGGCAACCCCTAATTAAATCAGAGGGCTGTGACAGAATATAGAAGCAATACAATCGTGTTCTTTGCAGTCAAATTCCACATGCAAAGCATGACAATTTATATAAGACTGACGATTTTGCAACATTCGAGATGGGACATTTTGGACATGAGCTTCTGTTTTCCAAGATTGTCTAACACAGTGTTCTGAGGCATAAATTAAAATTCACTCACTATCTTTCAGAAATAACCACTCTCTGACTAATGCAACACCAAGCTGAAATTAAAACACCTCAAACAAAATACCTCATCAGAATATTCTCTCTCTGATGTCTTTTCCTTGTGAAGAGTTCAGAAATGTGCATCTGACCTCTAATCACCACATGGAAAACCGATTGAACTTGCTCGATAAATGTAATCGTGGCTTTACAATAGCTTAAGTGCTGATTCTGCTCTGTCCCACTCCTACCTTCCCTTCTGCTCCCTGCATCAGCATTAAAGTGGCAATCTAGGGAGTTGATACAGGGGAAAATCCACCTGCATGTCAACCTGGCAAAACCACACCAAAACCAGCCCCAAAACACCCCAGAAACAGCCCAAAACCACACCAAAACCAGAGCAAGGACAAAAAAAAAACCAAAACCAAAACTAAAAAAATCAGCTACCCAAACAAAAAAACCCACAAACCAAAACCAACCAACCAACCAAAACCAACAAAAAACCACCTCCAGCCCCTAATAAAGACACAGGAGTGTGATGATCAACAATCATCAAGTGCTAATGCCAGTTCCTAGGGGACTAAGGAAGACCCGAGGAACCCATCAATAATGGGTCCAGTCCTGTTCAACATGCGTTAAAGATCTGGATGGTGGGGCTGAGTGCACCCTCAGGAAGCTTGCTGATGACACGGAGCTGGGAAGAATGGTTAATATGCCAGGGAGTCATCCTGCTATTCCACGGCACCTTGACAGGCTGGAGAAATGGGCTGACAGGAACAGCATGAAGTTTAACCAGGGGAAGGACAAAGTTCTGCACCTTAGGAGGAGCAACATACTGGGAACTTTTACTTAGCAAAATTGGATTCGTCTGCCCATGAGCACATCATCAGTTCATCATGACCCAAATATAAGCCCTTTTGGTAAAAAGACATCTAGATTTACAGAATCACCTTCTAGACTCTTCCACAATGGTCTCACTCCATACACTGCAGCAAAGAGTTTAACATCCAGCACTGCTGGTTTCCTGCATAATTTACAGAGCGACCTCATTCTGAATCCCAGAAGACCATACCGTGCCTGGCACAACCCATCTGACCATGCCAGTGAAATTGTCCATCTCAGCAACAGCATCGGTCAGCACAGCACAAACATCAGGAAAACAGCACCAGCTTGCAGGGAATTTAAGGTGAAATCAGGAACTTGGTTACTACACTTTACAGCATCTCAGGTCTCAAAGTTCCTTCTTTAAATTATGATGAGAGAACTCTGATCTCAACAGAGCATGAGAAATCAGAGTCTGTGCTGAATACCTGAGCAAGGTCTTTTGTTCTTACATAAAAGCACTGCCACAGACTCTTCTATGATTCCTCAGACTCAATCAACAGCATTTGCTATTCCACAAGTCTGTACCCTGAGGGCCCCCTCTCCTTCATCAGCAGGGAAAGTATTCTCAACTCATAGTAGGAACACAATTTCTATTAACTATTTCCAGGCTCTACTTGGCAGCCCTTTATTTAAACAGTGTTAATTCAATCGTGACAGCAATTCTGGGGTGACTGCACATGTGTGATCCAAATAAGGAAGAATGAAATGAGGTTGCATTTAACAACTTCTCATGGCTCTAAAGAACAGCACAAGCAAGAATGTCCAACTGTTCTGGTTAAGACAATTTGGTCTTTAACAGATTTCTGTGGTCATCTGCATGTATAGGGTAATAGATGTCAGAAAGGGTTTTTTTTTAAAAAATCAAGTATTAAATTTTATTTATATATCTATATATCTATATATCTATATCTATATATATATATTTACAAACAGGGACATTTCTTCAGAAAACACCAGAGACAAAAAAATCCCCAAACCACTTTGGGGGTGGCCAAACCCATGTCACCAACAGTACACACGGCCACCTGATTTGATGGAGAAAAGTGTATTAAATGAAGACAGAGTACACTGTAATGACAGGAGGACATCTACTAATTTTGGGATTGTGTAGCTGAGGTCATTATTTGAAAAATACTTCAATTTTACCTTTTTTTTTTTCTTTTCTTTGCCAGTGAAAGATGATAACCATATCAGTGTGATAGAATTCCCCTTAGTAAAAACAATAAAATCTTGTGACAAGTTGAAAAGGAGTCAGAATATATGAATGATGGTCATATAACACAAGTGTGTAACACATGTCCCTTTGTCACATGCTTCTGTGGTGGGGGAAAACAGTTTTCCACCTGAAGCTATAAAATGGTAAATCCCCAGGGGGTGGTGACCCTTGAGGTTTGAGCCAATGAGCCCTTCTGCAAAATATAAACATATCACACTTAGACCGGAAAACAAAGTAGTTGTAGTTGTTGTTAAAGAAGTAGCCATGTTGTAGAGCCACGAGGAGAGAGGGCAGGAGCCCCCCTGGGGGGCTGCAGGGACTTGGAACAGTGTAAGACTGGGCTAAGTGTCTGTAGCTGAGCTGGGGGATGTTTCTCCACTGTGAGCCGCAGCAAGAGATACTGAAAAGCGGTGGCAGAACAGCAGTGGACGGAGAAAGTGGCAGACAGCCAGAAGAGATAAGACCAAGCAGCAATGACAGGCATGCAGCAACACAGAGAGAACTCCTGGAAGGAAGGGAGAAAGAGAGCCAGCAGCAGAGAGAGCAGGACTAGGCTCTACAGAGAGAGTTTTGGGGTAAGAACTGAACCAAAAGACCCCAAACCCCTCTGAGACCTCCTAGAGAGAGGAGGATGATGGACTTTTAGTCTTGGAGTGCTACAGCACTGCCGAAAGGAGCTGAAAAGCTCAGAGAAGGAATGCGGAGGGGGTGACCTTGCCCCCCCCCCCACCTTGAGACAGAGCACGGAGCTCTGCAAAGGGGACTTGAATCCCCTGAAGATACAGACTGTCACGAAGACCCCTGAGCTTCGTTGATATGACCATGGTGAGGTGACCCTGTCTGGGTGAACGCAGCCCACAGGAGATAAGACCCTCGCTTGGAGACGAGTGGTCGAGGGGCTTGGATACCCCCTCGTGTGTACTGGTAGAGATCCAGCTACAGCTGCTGCATGGAAGAGAGAGAGAGAGACTGCTACTCTGAAGAGACATTGCTGCTCTGAGAGTGGAAAGGATCTTTTCCTTCTTCCCTTCTGGACCTTTATTTGGAGAGAGAAGAGATTTGATCCATTGTAAATACTGTTATGTCATGGTAGAGATAGGTGAGATTGTATATGATGTATTATACTATTTATTTGTACAGTCATCGTAATATATAATCCCTTTCCCCCATTCTGAGTCTCGTGTGGTGTCTGGAAAACCCATCTCACACTGGGTTGAGATGTGGGAGGAGGTTTGGACTAGGGAATTGGATTTTGGGTCTCTCAAACCATGACAGCTTCATTCTAAAAACTCAGGCTGCTTTTATTGGAAGTCTTCTGGAAAAAGTAGCAGATCATGAAGAGTTTTCCCACTTTAGAAAGTATATTATTTTTAGGTATTTAAACATTTTTTTGGCAAATAACACGTGCCCTTGAGCTTTCCATTTTTTAACAGTCAGAATAACAATCACCCAAATCTCTTACAATAAGGTAAATACCATGCCAATCAAAAGTTAATTTCTAAATTTTTCAAAACAATCTTATTCTCTGCATTGATGAACTTACGTATATATTTGTATAAAAAAATCTGTCTCACAGAAAAACTTAAGATCCATGTTAGTATTTCTGTTTTATGATCATAAAATATGGCACTAACTGAAAATTGAAGATTTAGTTAGAATTAATGTTATTTAGAATGTACTAAGTGACAAAGAAACTGAGACTTACACAAAAAACAAAACAGGCAGATTGGCTGTGGAAAAAGGAAGAACTCTAAGAAATATCTACCCTACAAAGTAGGTCACCTAAAGAAAAAAAAGAAAGTTTAGTGTTCCTGAAAGTGAGATAATAGCACTTTTTTTGCAGCAGACGAGTTCAGGAAAAAGTATTTTTACTGTTACATTTATTACATGAAAAGTGGAAGTACTGAGAAGGACCAATTCCATTGTGCAAGGCATAATGAGAATATTTAAGAATGACTCATCTGTGCACATACAAAGTGTTCTGTTTGAATGGTAGATGTTATTCTATAGCATAGATTTGTGAAATCTCTGCCTCTCTACAGTGAATTATCACAGTAAAAAGAATACAACACCTCTCAAAACAGAAGTTCATGTTTTATCAGTGTCCTGGTTGACAATAACTGTGATGCCCTGGTTTAAAATAACGAGAAATCAGAAAATTCAAGTGGATATTTCTGTAACATTGGAATACAAATGACTGTACATGCAGATGGAGTGAGCCAGCTTTAATGACACCATTTTCTGAAAACGGAGACATTTTCTATACAGAAATTCCATTCTTTGACTGAAATAGTGGAGTAAAGTCGAAGTAAAGTGTCATAAGAACATTTTGTGGAAAGCATTGTTTGCTTTCATTGGCTAAAAAAGGCAAAAAAAAAAAAAAAGAAAGCTGTAATAAAAAATAATTTTAAAAAATTTGGGGTTTTTTTGTCTTACACCTGTAAAGAAAAATGTGAAATATGGCACAGTGTTAAACATTTATACAAAAAAAAACCCCTGAGATGCAGCATAGTTTAACCTGTGCTTTTTTTGGTTTTACTTTAGTCAAAAAGTTTCAAAGAATCCAAAATCTTACTCTTGTGGGAGTACAATAAATTTTTCAGCAGACACGTAAAAAATTTAAAAAATGTATTGAACTTACTGAAAGTTGATAACTTCTGAGCATAATACATTGTAACACGGCGCAGGAAATAGGTGAAAAAATATTCCCTAAGTTAACGTCATATCAGCCCACTCTTTCACTATTCCATTTGTTTTCCAGTGAAGAAGAACTGGTTTCCTTAGCAGTAACTTTTGGTATTCTGTTGATTTATCTTTGCTTCTTTTTTTCTACTGGTTTGCTCTTCCTCTTTTTAAGGAGAGAAGTGTGGGGCAAGCACAACCAAACGATATGAACCTGTTCACCCTGACAGCAAAGCACACTTTGCATAAACAGACCTCTAACAGCCTTGCAATTATCAGTAATTTTAATCAACTAAGGGTTAACTTGGAGTAAAAGAAAGCATGGCAGCTAATTAATATGCCAAAGCAGCACTCTCTCTTCTGAAGGAGTTAACGAAGCTTAGGAAGGACACATGTGTGACTTTTGCTGCCCAGGGCTGCACCAGTGACACAGAGGGGCTGAGTTCGGTCAAATAATTGCATGTTAATTATCAGGCTGTCAGCAGCACTTGGATGCCTCTTCCAGTGTCCTCTCCTTCCCAGCATCCCACCTCTGCTCTGCACTGCAAACCAGTGGGATTGATGCCTTAAGATCCCTAAGTATACAGATTTTACTGTAGCTTTTAGCATCTTATAGCAATTTTAGGATAGAGCTTTTAATGAAATACTTTTGTACCAAATTCTAAAAGATTGTTTGATGTTTCTTGTCAAGGTTTTCAATAGATAGAGATTTTTTAGCAAGCTAAAAGGCATCTAGTCTGTAGAGAGTGTACCAGAACAAGGTATTCCCAGCACATTCCTTGATATAACTTTAGTTAAAGCCATTTAGAAGGCCCAGAATCCTTGATTTTGTTCCAAGCAGGACAGAAGTCCTGAGGAAGACAAAGAATGGGAGGAAACAGTGGTTGTGGAAGACCACCCACCCAATTCGGCCTGAGGAAGGTCCTGGGAACAGACAATTATCAGGCTGGGTGTATCCCATTAGATATGATAATAGCTAGTATTATTATTTAAAAAAAAAAAGCTATCCTAAATGCTTGGGCTTATATATTTTGTGCATCTTAGAGAACTCTATAATTACAGACCTGCTCTCAACCTTACTATATTAAAATTGTCCAGCGAATTTTCTTTGCTTTTAGGCAACAGCATTAGGCAGCTGGTAACAGTTGAGGATGGGTAAGCAAAAAATGAGCTCCTGGCATGGCAATGAACAGCAGGGATACAGGATGAACCATTAGGCTTTAATGGTTAAGGTCATATAAAAACCATCACCAAAACACAAAACCCCAAATCAAACCTACTACCAAAAACCCCACCCACACATCACCATCCTCAATGTCTGTGCAGCTCTTAGCAGGCATAAAAGATGCCTAATAAACTTTGAGGCAGCTATTATCTTGGTCCACAGACTGACTGTGACACCTTCAACAGTAACAATAAATAGGTTTATCCACCACAAAGAACACCTTGTCATATCCTCCTCCTCAAAGAAACATTTTATTTACACTATGCTTCCATCTGCAAAGAACCAGATCCTGTTGCTTCAGAGAAATTATCCTTCTCACTTTGGTTTTTGGGAAATTAAGACACTGTAAAAAATAATAGAAAAAAAATTCAGTAACTTCAAATTACATGACAATTTACAACAAAGTATTTTCCCAAGCCAAAACAAAAATCACATGAAATGCTGTATATAGATGTGACTTTGGAAGACTAATTTTATAGGTAAAGAATAAAATACTCTTATTTCTATGGCCTATAAAAATCCAGTTAGTTTTAGGACCACTGAAGAGTCTTTGTAGGCTAGATTATTTAGTTATTTAAGTCTGGTAAGCTTCTCATTTTCATTGCATTGAAAATTCAATATTTTTTCTAAATGGCTAGAAAAGAGAAATAGTTATTTTCCCTCAACTCAGGGTTCAGTTCTTTTCCCAGGAAGCAAATTAGGCCTATAAAGCTCTAAGCTCTCAAATCCTTGGAGCATCACTACTTTTATGTAGAAAATAATTTTAAAAAGTAAATTAAAAAACCTTCAAGAACTAAACATCAGTTATGGTAAGTTCAAAAAACACACAAAAACCTCTGACAAACATTCTGCCTCTTCTTACTCAGCATGAGAGCACTCACTTCTTTCTCCCAGAAAACATCATTCTCCCTCATTAGTTCACATTTGATACTTTCAGCAGTCAATTCTTTTTCCACAGATCTCTGCCCTTACATTATGACACCAGGAAAGGGAACCTGCCACGTTTCTACTAACAAATACATTACTGAGGACAGCAGGCATTCCCAATACAATTTTCATGCTTTAATTACCAGCACTATCAGTTGGTCTTACTAATCATCAGCTGAGAAATCCATATTTGCATCATTTTGACCCCACCGACAAATTAAAGAGAAATATTCATATTGGATAGCAAATAAACCTGCTATAAACATGTGCACTGAGGAACTTCACTGAGAAAGACATCTACCTACAATCAAAAATCTCCTAAATATTCCTTTTTATGAGCTAGGACAAAGAACAGCAGAATTGAACTGTTACAAAGCCACAGCTAATAGGAAGAGAACAAACTGAAATTTCTCAAAAAAATCCTTTTTTGAGGGTAAAGTGCATACTTGACAAAGAGGTTCCTATGCATGTAATACTGGCAGCAGCATTTGCTTTAGAAGGTATGTACATTTGCTCATGAATATCTCTAAAAACACATTAAAAGCAAAGGCTTTCAGCCTTTTTCACAAGGTGTTTTCATGCCATCCAAATTCAGCAAAAAGATAAGGGTGTCTAGAGATAAGTGATATTTTACTAGTACAATACACTCCATGTAACTCATGATGCACATGAGCCTCATCAGGCATTTAGGGAATAAGAAGCTGGCTGCAGAAAGTAATTTTATACTTTTTTAGGGTCCAGTAAGATTTTTATGCTAATCTGACACCTTTTGGGTCCTAAACCAACAGGTAAAACTCAGATAAATTTTAGAGGATTGGGGTCTCAGGGGGCAGTGAAGGAAGATGAAAAGTGTGAAGTGAGAAAATTAGTGCATACTAGAATAATTTCTGAAACTCTGCAAAAGAAATGACAATGGACATGAGAGTGATGCCATTGCTTATGAAGGCAAGATGCCACAGGACATTTGTGGGCAATCTGTGGAACAAGCTACTGAATTTAATGGCTCAGATATAATTCAGTAACATTGGCAAAACAGCCTGAGCTTCATTACATTTTAAGCCATTTTAAGGAAATACAGCTGAGCAAAGAACAGAGCTGTCATTGGCATTTTGCAACATGTGGCAAGGCTTTCAAGAAAGTAAAAAACTTACATAAACTTTGTGATTATACGCAGCTTGAACAATTTACAAAAGCTCACAACCTATTTTTTCATTATCTTGCTCCTTCCAGTTTTAAAAAAGGCATTCTTCCAGTGATCCAATCACCATAATTTAAAAATTACTGCATTATCAGCTATCACCTTCACCTACCAAAAACACCACCCTCTCCCCATGTTCCATGGAACATGAAGTGGTACTGGTGGAAGCAGAGATAAGTCAAGATGCTGGGTTCTCCCTACAGGTCAAAAGATCCTGAGAGTGTAGAAAACAAATCAATGGTGGGCTGATTCCAGAGCTGCAAACTCTTCACCGAAAAGCTCATAACACCTACTGAAAGGAACCAGCCCCACCAGATCTTCAAAAAGACAGGATTGCAGAAAACAACATCTCTCATTTTTCACAAAGCCACTGAAATGTCAACCAACTGGATCCTCTTTGAGACATGGAAATGTAACTCTGCTCCACTGTGCACACACATTATGATACCACCTAATTAGGTGATTATGTATCTTCTTTCCCACAGGACCTCTGTGTTCCAGAAGAGTGGGAAATCCTGATAAATAGCAAGGTCTGCTCTGGTTTCAGATACTTCTGGAGAGAGACAGTTTTACAGGGCAACCAAAAGTTGTATTCCAGCTTTTGGCCACGGGTCAAGGGTCCCCTGGATTTTGTACAGTGGAATGCAGGATCTATTTAGATATATCTTAGGATGCCTGTTGAGTAAAAATGACCTTTACTAGTTAGACATTGTGCCTCTGAGTGTACAAGTTGAATGGTGCATGTGCAGTGAGTCAGCATTTAATATTTCAGCTCCCTGTCGGTTTTTAAGTTTTAAAGACTGAACATACAGTTATTCACAATATTTTCTCTCTTCTTCCTCCCCCCACATTAAGACAAAGCAGCAGATTCAGAGACCAGTGAGATTAAAGAACAAGCAAGGAAACAAAAAAACTTCCGTGATTTTAGGCAATTTGGACATGGTCATTGAAGAGGTTTACAGGAAAAATACCTGATCATGCAAACATATTATCAGAACTTCTCCTAGGAGCAGGGATTTTGCTTAGATAGGCTAAAAACTTCTCTAGATCCATATTCTGCCAAAAGCATCTTGTTACATCTCAAAACTCAGATATCACAACATTAGAGTTCAGTTGCACTACCCAAACAGCTGTAAGTTTTATGAGCAATATTAGGATTCACACTGGGAAAATCACTAGAAAAACAATTATATACAGAAGCAGATGGTTAAAGACTAACTAAAAATTGGAAGACCTACTAAACACATCCTGTTTGAGTTTAAGGACAAATGCATGTCACCAAGGAAATCCTTTAAAAGACAATGCATTCAACAAGCTCCAAAATTTAAATCCTCAATTGTAAGAATTTTACCTGAAAATCAGAGATGAAAGTGAATAAACAGCTCAGCTGTCTCAGCTTCTCAGCTCTTCCATCAAATGTATACCTTGCATTTCAGCCTGAAAAATCTTTCTTTACAGCCACATGTGTTGCAGAGAACTTTACTCCCAATGTTATAATTTCAAGGCAATAAGGAGATGGCAAATAATCTCTGCATTGAGAGCCTGCTGGTCACAGCTCAATTAATTGAGTCACTGATCTGAGGAGTGCCTTAATCAATGTTTTAATCAATTTTTTATGAACAAATTCAAAACTACTAAACACTTCTTTCACTGGTCCAACAAGATAAAGATGTGCTAACTCGGTGTAGAAGTCCAGAAGACAAGGGCATTCTAATTGAAATGAGTTGTTTCCCCTCTTCATTAAAAACTCCTAATTTAAAAAGAGCCTCATGTTCACCTGCATCTAAACCCATGTAAAGTGAATTACACAGATGAAAAACTGAGCATTCAAGCCAGAGAAAGAAACAAACACCCCTGAAGGCTTCAGAGGCATTTTTAACTGAGTTGTAATACAGGAATCCAAACAGCATCTTACTGTGTCTGCTTTTGCTTTGCCCTAAATAATGACACACAGCTGTATTTACACTGCTGTATATTTAGGTAAAATGTGTCTGCAACCTGTGTAAGGTAAGCAACGCATTTTTGCTGTTGTAACATTAACTTTTGGCTTTTTTGACCTGTGTGTTCAAAATGTTCCTTGCCTTAACACCCTCTTCATTTTCTTTGCCCTGAATAGTTGCACACACAGTGTGCAGACCTGTTTCATGTTACCAATGCTAGAATTCCAAGCTGTACTTTGATCATGGCCCAATGAGTGGTAATTTTCTATGTTGAACATGTCAGTCTGAAAAAAAAAAAAGAAGAGAAAAAAAAAGAACAAACTGTTCCCAGTCTCTGAAATTTAAAAACAAAAAATCCACAGTTCCCAAAGTTATCTGCTTCTTATCAAGATCCGTGTTTGGCACCAGATGCATTTGATTCATTCATCATTGTCAGTGCACTTACACACTAATTATTTCAAATTGTTTCCTTGGGCAGAGGTCTAGGACAAATGCAAGCAAGCCAAAAATAGCAGTTATGAATAATTATGCATAATTTACCTCAAGGCCTGGGCCAGGCTATCATTAAAACTTCTTCTTTCCACCTGTGATCCCAGCTAATTGTGGACTTTAAATTAGTTCAAGATTACTTTTTCTTTTTTTTTTTTAATATGATGCCAACATTTAACCTTCCCATTAGAAGTTTTCTGATGCTTTAAAAATTTCTAGTGAAATGTCAGCAAGGTTCCTTCTTTTTTAACCATGCCCTTGTATTTCCCAGCCTGACAACAAACTTTGCTAACAGGAAAAACTTCAGAGTCAAAGTCAGCACATGCAGCCTCACGTTAAGGCTGCCAAACAAGATTCTTAGAAAAGCACAGTTTCTCTCTCAACCTCAAAGTAAGTTCTGATGCTCCAAAACTAAAGCTGGTTTAGTCCCTTGAACTTTCCCTATTAAAGTTCTGACTCCTTCTGGAGACAAGAAGAGAACTTTCCCAACAACAACAAAACCAAAATTTATAAAACACTTGCTCCTCCAAACTCAGAAATATCTGTTTAATTCTACAGACAGCAAACTCATTAATTCCAGTGGGATCCAAAGGGGTCAGTGATGAAGGTGTAGATGATTTTGCTGAACTGGAGCCTTATTCCATTAATTGTAATGAATGTACCTCCTATGTTGTTGCGCTGCTTTAACTCCTTAAATTACAGCTTTGAAATAAAAACTGATGAAAAAAAAGGAAAACTCACCCTGAAGACTTCCAGGAGAAGAAACATATACCTCAAAAAAAAGCAAGTGTATGTACTACTGATAATTCCTAAATACTCTCCAGTTTGGGAACACAGTACAAGCTTCACTGTTGAGACAACAGAAAATATGGTAACAGTAGCCAGAGGTATTAATGCACAAATTATAAGCATTGCTTACTCAGAAAAAAAAATCTACGAATTCTTCTATTCGGTGTCTCAAACATCAGACCTCACAGGGACAAAAAATGCTTCACTGTTCAGTTAACAGTGCAAGTCATGCAGGAACCAGACCAGCTAAGTTGTGAAGCCTTGGGAGCCAAGGGTATGTTTATGTACTTTCCTTATTCAAGATAACCAAAAATATCAAAGCAGATATTTAAAAAAAAAAAGTTAGATTCAGTAACAAAATGAACAAAATGTGTATGGCCAGTCTTCGCGAGCGAAGATTTGGGAAAGGTCATTAACCCTTTGAGCCTGCGCAGTGGATTTTTTTTAGGTGAGACCCAGCGTGCGCTGAACTGAGCCCACCCTTTAATCCTGAGGTTCATCTGCCGGGGCCGAGCAAGCTTGGACAGTGGCAGTGAGGGTCTCAGGACGTAGGTTTGTTTAGAGTGACCTTCTCTTAGATGGATTGCCTCACAGGGCTAATGAGCTCCATCTGCTCGGGGGGCTGGGAATCGAACCTGGGTCGCAGCAGTGAAAGTGCTGCACCCTAACCACTAGACCACCAGGGGTCCCCAAACAAAATGTAAGACATTATTAAAAAAAAGAAAACACACACACAGGAAAAGCTGTCTTCTGGATAGTTACTTAAAGCATTAATCACAAAATAACTCTTCTACTAAATTCAGATATTCCTAAAATAATAATGAAGTTTACATGGTATGACCAGTTCTAAAGCTGACACACAATTCTGCATCATCTACAGATTTTAGACAGGAGACAACACAAACTAACGTGTTCTAAGTTGGTCCTTCTTAAGTTTCACAAACATGATAGGAAAAAAACCCAAAGATTGCAGTGCAATTCCTTTAAAAATAGAAAAAACAATGAAAATGAATTCATTAAACACTTGTTCCTCCAAACACTTGTTCCTCCAGAAGTATCTGTTTAATTCTACAGACAGCATGCTCATTAATTGGAGTGGGATCCAAAGGGGTGAGTGATGAAGGTGCAGATCATCTCGCAGAACTATGAGTGCTTTGTCATCCCCACCTGACTTACAGAGAGAGCTGCACTGGCTGTCTTTGCACCACATTATTTTGTGTTAGGGCATCTCCTGCTGAACTGCATGGGATAAACTGCTTGTATCTGTGCCTTCAGACAAAGTCAACTGAAAAAAAGTGGGAATGCTGGAGAATGGATACAGAAAAGGGAAGAATGCAAATTCATTTCCTCTATAGGAAATGGCTGCCATGTCATTCAAGTCTCTTGTGATTGTAGTTGATCCAGTTTGTTTAACACTGCAGGTCTAAAGTGATTATTATCAAAATATTTCATGTTCAGGGACTTTCTAGCCAATGTGCTCAGATCATGGAACACCTGCAATTTTACACAACAAATTCCCTGTTGTGGAGAGACCTGGCAGTCGTGTCATCTCAGTTCTGTGTCAAACTTTGTTGTGGCTGGTTTACTATTATGGATCTTATACTGCTGAATTTATTTGCCAATCTACTTGTGTTTGCTATAAGGAGCAAGGAAGCACTTTACAACTTAGAGAATACATCTCTCTAGAATAGGTATCTCCAGGTCCTTCAAGACAGAATTAATACAACCATGGGAGACTAAGTTTTGGAAATCAAATGACCTTTTCAACTTTTATTTTCCACAAGGAGAAAACAAAGGCATTAAGCTAGTCTCTATCATCACCTCACCTTCAATGTGAGGTATAGACTGCTAAATGCTCCTCAAAGCAGAAGGATTTTTATTATGAACATCTTGTCATAAACAAAGTTTTCCCAATCACTAAAACTAATAGGTAGTATAAATACCAGTGATCACGGTTCTTCTTTCCTGACAGCACACATGAAATTCTAAATTGATATATGCACACAGAAATTAGTGTCTCAGCTGTATATGCAACAGAAAAATTAATATCAGTCTTCAAAAATCATGAAATAGAATTTAGAAGCATCTGCATGCTAATCACTGAAACAATAAAAGAAATGGAAGGCGTTTAGAACAAAACAACTTTGTTTTCTATTTGTCACATTATGTTTTTTAAAGTGGCAAATGAAAAGATACAATTTTCATAAAATGGAAGTATTACAAGTTCAGTTAGACAGCAACCAGTTTATGTTGAAATCC
The DNA here is from genome assembly GCF_001604755.1 of Lepidothrix coronata. NCBI lineage: Eukaryota > Metazoa > Chordata > Aves > Passeriformes > Pipridae > Lepidothrix > Lepidothrix coronata. Next base: position 3,100,257 of record NW_016690273.1, on the reverse strand, counting down.
GTTGTTTAAATCTTGTACTGGCTTAATTTGCTTTCTTATGGAGAATCACATTTTTTAAATTGCAGGGTTAAGACTATAGTTATTACTTTAAAATATTTATGAAAAAGACTCATGAAATTTCCTGTTGTTTTTTAATTCAAATATGCTGGAGTCACAGATAATCAAGTTGTCAAGGCCCAAACTTAGAAGGGTTCTTATGTACCCAGAACAACGAGGGTTTCCTTAGATTATATCAAAATATGAAACAGCTATTTTCCCTTCAAGTCATAAACAGTGCCTGGCATTCCTGCTTACTATATAAATCAAATATTAACCAAATCAAATATAAATCCCTTTTTTACTATCTCCATATTTCTAATTTACCACATCTTAGTGTAATTTCAGCTTTGTGTACAAATTGAATCCAAGTAATTATTAAATAATTAATAAAATATTATTTTAAAAAAAGAACTATGGGTTTTTTTAAGCGCTTTGTATGATTCACTGCATTCATTCAAGCAGTCCCTTTGCAACCACTGTTAATTCACACATTCACATTCTCATAGTCATCTGATTTTGTCTTCATTGTGGATCACCACTTATTAAGGAGAAAAACTTTCTAGATTCCTTCAAATCATAACTATCAGTTCAAAATCAGGGGACTGACCAGCACCTTTGTTTTTTACTATTAGAAACACAAAGGGTTCAACACTGACAAAGAAACCAAAGAAAAAATGGAAATCAGGTAGACTGATACAAGAAATTGGAGTTAGAGAGCTACATATTTTTGCTAAACAAAGCAAAATCAAAATTATCATATGACAGCCATTTAAAGGAATACAAAAGGACTTACTTCATGTGCTTCACCAGGGTAAAATTCACAAAGCACTCATTAAAAAAAAAAATCCCATTAAGAAACAAGAGACTGATTATCAGCAAATAATTCATAAGAGCAAAGATACAAAGCTGGTCAAGAAAAGATCTCCCAAAGGACCCCCACTAGTTGGAGTTTTAAAATTAGGCTGTACAACATATAAGAACATGTACTTCAGGGATCCAACCTGTTCATCCAGGGGATAGAAAAGTGGCTTACTTTCCCACTTTATTTTGCTGTTTTGTGTGGAACCTGGTTACAAGGTCTGAAATGAGGCAGGTACTGAGAAGAAAGGCAAGCAGGAAGACCACCTGCATTCCTTGAAAGAACAGAGTGGCTTAAGTTGAAACAAATAGCTTGTTCCAGCATACTTACATATTGGTTGCTAAACCGAAGCAAAAACACCACAATCTTTTTTTCTTGCAGCTACATTCCACAAATTCCCTATGAAAAAGCTAAAAAACAACGAAATGCCACGAAGTGCACCTTCTGACCACAGTTTTAGAGATCTATTGGCTTCTTTCCAAAAATAACCCCAGTAAGATTTAAATAGCTGAGGTAAACTATTGAATATGTAGATACTAATAAGATTTCCACTAATTTCACACATTTTGCTCCAGTACCTCTATGACTAATAAGATGGAACTAGTAGAGATCAGTCCTTCAGAGAATGTATTTGACTCGTTTCCATTCTCTGCTCCTGGTGTGGGGGTCTACAGCATTGGAGTATCCATTTATGGCCTCAGTTCTTCTAACTACAGTTTTCTTTTATATATTTTATGTGTTGGGTAACAGGAGAGAGATGCAAAAATAAGTTGAAGACATATTCTATGCTGTTGCTTTCTACAGCAGTGTTGAAATACAACTTTGCTGCTTGAAGCACCAGCCACACACTCCCATTTTTAGGAACAGGGAGGTGAAATACCTTGGTGGGGATCCAAGAACATAAAATGTTCTAACCCACACACCACTTCAGCAGCACCATGGTAAGGCACAGTGTTTCCTTCTCTTTATTTACCAACCACATTCTTCATAGCTATAAAGCTATTGGGGTGGGGGGGGTAAGGAATGAGCTTTTGTACTGGTCTCTGAAAGATTTCCTC
>NW_016690273.1:3056389-3097542 GCF_001604755.1 Lepidothrix coronata | reverse complement strand
TGATCCACCTGTTCCTTTTCATCTAGAGCCATTTCTTATAGTCCTCACAGCACTCATTTTTAGTACGGGAGTTACCTACAAACATTTCACCCTTGTTTTATTACATCTAGAGATTGTTTAGAAACTAATGAAATCTTACCATAAAACAAATTAGTATAATAAACTATAATGCAAACTCCACTGTAATGTCACAGTCACCTTAAATAAATTTGTCAGTAAATTTCATCAAAATAAACATATTTGTTTTTCCAACTAGGATGGCACCAATGTTGTTGAATTATTTTTTCATCCAGATGCCTCTACTTTTTTCTCCAGACAATGCTGCTCTCAAGAAGCTTTACTTCATGTCTCTTCCACGTTACATCCTCAAATTATTTGTCACAAAACATCTGCTTTGAGTAAATCAGTATTTACAGAGGAAAAAAAAAGATAAAATCCTATTCATTGCATTTGCACAAGGAGGCTAAAAACCACAGGACAATGAAGTATCAGGTATCTATGACAAAGTGGAACAAATTCAGAGATGCTGTGAACTGTGGTGTCGATTAGACATAGAGAAACACATAATTCAGGGTGAAAAAGACTGGCTGGTGCTAAAAGAAAAAAAGGCAGATTATCCCCCCCTGCTCAGCTGTTTTATTTCATAATAGGAGAACAGACTGAAATTCACTTTTCAGGAATGCCAGGAAAAATGTATATTGCACTGCTGCCTCTGTTAACCATGGCCCAGACACAAAGGTATCCACAGGCTGCCTTAGGAGAGGACTAAGGGAGTTATCTCGGCCTTCCTGGCCACTGTGCAGGAAGCACAGAGAGAAGGAGAACACTGGGGAAAGGGACAAAGGCCCATCTATCACTCAAATGCAAAATTTGTCAGTGTTTGACCTTCAACTGTTTGGAGGTTTTTATCTGCAAGCTAATTTTCCGTTTTCATTTTTCCACATCCATGCTGCAGTTCCTGAGTACAGTAAATCTCCCTCTTTTTTTTGATATATAATCTCTTTTAATATCCTGTGCTCTCTTATCACACTACAGTCCTCCTCTGTAATATACTGTCCATAAATTTTTCAAATGATATGAACTTTAACAGTTATGGATGTGATTGAAATACAACGGTAACTATTTTGTTCCTACAAAAATATTCTATGGAGGCTCATGTTCGGCCTTTACGCTGAAGTCACATCTGAGTCATGAAAATTTAAGAATGGAAGAAAATTGAGTCTCAAACTCAAAGCCATAAAAGGTACAACACCAAAGATGATTCTTTTTCTGATTTTCTCTGATTTATGATATACATTTATTTGTCCATGAAAGGAGATGCATAAGCACTCTAAGTCAAATACACATAAGTAAAATGCTAAACCTCAAAATTGTGATGTCTCATTCTTACAGCTGATAAATGTTATCAGCCATAAACATATCAGGGGCAAGGTCTATAGATCATATAGTACAAATAGAAATTAATATTAAATATGGTTTTGTTGAGGAACCCAAAGTCTTATATTAAAAATATTTAAAAAGGGCCAACAGTCCTCAATCCTCCATGATAAAATGCTTTCTAAATGATAAAATTCTTTCTAAAATGATCCCACTCACCTGCTGAAATGTTTCATTTTTGCTGCTTTTTTCAACTTTTTGCTCAGATAATTCCACCAAACTCAAACACTGGTATTTGCTGAACTGAAACTCTCTCTTGAGTCAAATCCAGCTACACTTCCACCCACTAAAGAAATATGATGTCTTTTGAAAATTGCAACTTATTTTTCAAGTGCCATAGTATTCCACTCTATGCAAATTCCACTCTATGCAATGCAGACTAACGGTCACAATTTGTCACAAAAATTCAAATACTTGGATTTTGCTGCAAGCTACACTTTTGACAGGTCTTTGGAGGGGCCTAATGATAGAGTTTTCACAAAACTTTTCTGCAACTGTAGGTCTAATACCCTATTAAACTGAGTTAATGATTCCAGATAATCACTCCTTGAACAGTGGTTTACTAGTTAAGCAACAAAATTTCCTACCTGAAGCTCTTTACTGGCACCCCATTTCCTATTTACAAAGACCACCACAGTAAAACACTAACTTGCAGTTTAGAATGTGTCACATTAACAGGAGATTAAAGAACTTCTCAACTCAAAAATACCTTAGAGAAAACCTGAAAATCAAGTACAGGGAGCAAAGCACCAACAGTCACACACATTATTGGTCTCCAAATATGAAGACTCTATATTTTTGAGACATGCTTAATGATATGATAAAAAAAGAAAATCACAATTCAAAGTTTAAAACCTCAGATGATGTGGTAGTTTGGTCTAGGCCTTCCTTGGTAACCAGTTTGTAACCAAGGAAGGGTCCAGATTTACCCAGTATTCCCTACGATTTTTACGTAAGCCAGGCTATAAGAAGAAAGGAGGAAAGGCCTTCACTCTCTTTCCTTCCATGGCTTGGAGGTGCAGGTTCCCTGCTGTTGAGTCTGTCGTTGTTGGGGAGCGAGGCCTGGTAAGGCCTTGCCAACCTTGGGAGACGGAGGTTGCCAGCAGTCGTTCCAGAGTGACTTTTTGTTGTCCCAAGGAGAGCAGTAAGATATTCTTTTGCTAATTCTTTTAGTTGCTAGATCTTGGGCTACTGATCGTGTATATTTTATTTTGTTTGTGTTCCTTTTTTCCCTTTCCCTTCCCTTTTGAAATTGTACATATATTTCAATTGTATATAACTGTAATATAAGTGTAAATATATTTATATATATTGCTTTAGCTGTCTCTCCCTCGTTTCAGTTCTCTTGGGTTTTTTTCTTTTTCCTTGGTTCAGGAGGCTGGAGGAGTTTTTGTGGAGAGGTTTGGAGACTTGGCAGGGAGTCAGCTTCAAACCATATCACCTTTATCTGGTGATAACCCAGAGGTGATTGGGTGCCAGGGCAGTGTTCCCCGGAGGGCCAATCACCGCTTGTCTTGTTCACTGCTGCTGAAAAATCACATATACACAACCACCGGAAGTTGTTGGCAATTCTATCTGTGTCTGCTGTGTGTGCGGGTGTGAGAAGGCCAAGGGGTGCAAGGGCCTCTTTCTTTCCCCTCCAGGGGCAAGAGGGGCCCTGCGGCCCACAGCCCTGCCTAAGCCAGGGTTGGAGGCAGCATTGGAGTGAGTCTGTGTTTGCGAGGGACGCGACTCACAAGCAACTGCTAAGCGAGAGAGAGAGAGGCAGGCCTTGCAGCCAAGCCCTCTTCTCCCCCCTCCCTTTGCAGTTAGGCTGTAGAGGGGGGCTTTTTTTTTCCCTTCCACTGTGAGTGGAGGAGAGGCTCAGCATTGGAGCAGAGCCAAGTGGACGGGCTGAGTGCAGCTCGGTGCCAGGGAGAAAAAAACCCAGGTGAAATTGGAGACGGGCCAGAGAGACTTGGGGGGTGCCCCGCCAAGGTTTGACTGAGGGCATCCGAAAACTCGGAGGAGGAATCAACATTCCAGGATGTGTACATATGATAAGCTGACTGAACTACAGCAGCCTACAGAACCGAGGTATGATGAGAGAGATCACACAGCAGAAAGGGCACAGACCCAAAGAGAAAGGACTCAGAACTATCCCGGACTTCGTGAGGGAGAAAAGAACTTCAGCAAAGAGCTGGAGGTTGGTGGGGGGAGTGTTTCAGGTTCCCCAAACCTGAAACTCCCACGAGAGACTGGATACCTATCAGCCTGAAAAGGCTTTTCCTGGACTAATTGAGGAAGAAGCTTCGAAGGGACTGGAAGAAGTGTAATATATATATATATATATATATATATAGCTGCTTTTAGCTTGTATAGTATTTATTTGTGTAAATAAATGTATATTACTTCCCCTTTCCCCCTATAGAAGCCTCTGCCTGAAAGTTTTTTCTCTTTGGTGTTGAGATAAATTGTGGGAAGGGGTAGGGGAAGCCTGGAAAGTGGATTTTGGATTTCTAATGTGGCTCAAACTGCCACAGGTGAGAACTCCACACCTCAGTAACCTCACTTCTTTTACCATTTGTTTAAATTTTAACTCTTATTTTATACTCCAGCAACTGGTACAAATCATGGTCAGGAAACAGAAAATTACTTTCTCATTAAAAATTATTTTCCTATTCACTTTCTCATGCCCAAAAAAACCCCCCACAACAAACCCGTAGTGTTTTTGCCAGCCCCTGGCTGGCATTTTCTTACTCCTTTCTTTTTATTTTTTTTTTTCCCCAAAGAAAACATTGAGACATACAGCAACTATGTAATGAACAAATTTTCTCTTGTTATTTATCACTAAATAACAAAGATGACTAATTTCATTTCAGAAATAGCAATATTTAATACTTACCAACTATGCTGCTATGCCTTTAAAAAAAAGGGAAGGAAAGGGAAGATGGTTCTTAGTTGTAAGAATAATCAAACCTTGTAAAATTGGCCTAATATATATTAGTATCAAAACACCAGCAAATCTTCATTATGTTAGGATTCTAGTTGTTACTGCAATTTTACTCACTTAGATTTAGTCACTGTCTGGGAATATGTGGTAGGGGGAAAACAGTTTTCCACCTGAAGCTATAAAATGGTAAATCCCCAGGGGGTGGTGACCCTTGAGGTTTTGAGCCAATGAGCGCTTCTGCAAAATATAAACATATCACAAGCAGACTGGAAGAGAAGGTAGTTGTAGTAGTTGTTAAAGAAGTAGCCAATGTTGTAGAGCCACGAGGAGAAGCAGCAGCAGCCCCACTGGGGGCTGGGCCCCCCTAGCCCCCGGCTGGGGGGCTGCAGGGACTTTAAACAGTGTTAAACTGGACTGAGGTCTGTGACTGAGAAGCTGGAAGTTTTTTTCCTCCACCGTGAGCAGCAGAAGCGGCAGCAAAAACAACACTGGACGGACAGTGGCAGAGAGACAGAAGAGATAAGGAGCAGCAAACAGCATGCGGCCAAGGAAGACACAGAGCTGTCCGAGAGAAAGAGAGCCAGCAGCAGAGAGAGCAGAACTAAGCTCTAGGGAGACAGAGTTTTGGGGTAAGAACTGAAACCAAAACCCCCAAACTCCTTTTGTGACCTCTCCTAAGTGGAGAAGATGGACTCCTACTGACTGGAAGTCCTAAGATGCAGCATGTACTGCAGAGAGGAGCTGAAAAGCTCAGGCGTTCTGGAAAGCTAGACCGGGATGGTCAAAGGAATGCAGAGGAGGGCTTTCGCCCCCCCTGCCACCTTGAGACAGAGCAGAGCTCTGCAAAGGGGACTTGAATCCCCCGAAGATAGGAACCGTCATGAAGACCTCTGAGCTTCATTGATATGACCATGGTGAGGTGACCGTGTCTGGGTGAACGCAGCCGACAGGAGATAAGACCCTCGCTTGAAGACGAGTGGCCAAGAGGGCTTGGATACCCCTCGTGTGTACTGGCACAGATCCAGCTACAGCTGCTGCATGAGAAGAAGAGATGCCTGCTGCCTTAGAGACACTGCTGCTCTGAGAGTGGAAAGGATCTTTTCCTTCTTCCCGTCTGGACTTTTATTTGGAGGGGAGAAGAGATTTGATCCATTGTAAATACTTTTATGTCATGGTAGAGATAGCTAAGATTGTATGTAACGTATTGTAGTATTTATTTGTACAGTCATTGTAATATATTCCCTTCCCCCCATTTTGAGTCTCGTGTGGTGTCTGGAAAACCCATCTCACACTGGGTTGAGATGTGGGAGGGGGGCTTGGACTAGGGGATTGGATTTTAGGGCTCTCAAACCATGACAGAAGAAAATATAATTTCAGAAGCAATAAAATAAACATTTATTCTGCTAATATAGTGATATAACCACAGGCTATAAGAGCTGTTCCTCTGAAATCAGCATACTAATGCTATAGCAAAAAGTAGTAAAATTGAGATCAGATTTGCACCTCAAAAAATCCATAGTAATATTTAAATCAACAAAGAAAAAGAAAAAAAAAATCACTAAAGCACACACACATCCAAACTCTTCAGCCACAATGATTACAGCTGCTATTGAAATTATGCCACAGACCCAGAAAAGCTCATTGCAAATTAGCTGTCAGTCACAGGCACATTCTATTCTCATGACTTACATATCATGAATGCTTTGAACTCACAGAAAGGTCAATAAAACTAGTTCCATACACAAACCTTTAGTAAGACCAAAAACTAAATAAAAACTATTCTTTAATACACGGAATCAAATCAGACTAGAACTGTTAAGTCGATATTACATGTCACCATAATTCTTCTTTTCCCTCCAGAAATACTGAGATGCATTACTATATCTTAGTCTCAGAAATCAGGATTTGATCAGGCTTGTGATACGGAACATCACTCACTGTCTATTCAAATTAAGTTGCCAAGATCAGAAATACTGTGACTCTAAACTTGACAAAATTGGGGGATTTATCACCTAGACTTTAACTCTGCATACTTGTTATAACTTTTACACATGGAATCACTCATTAACTCTTATTTTTTATGAATAATTCAGAAGCAAGACATTTAATGAAGACTTAATTCCTTGAAGATAGATTTGGAGGAAAGTGGTACAGGTAAAATCATCCAATGCCAGTGAAACCAAATGAGTTGCTCAAAATAGGAGAGCAAGGTCAGAATGTTCAGCTCTTCATATTAATAAAAAAGTAGGAAGTAGAGTAATAAGGAATAACCTTTAGTTTTAGAGCAATAAGAAAGCATGTAAATTCTGGAAGGCAGATATCACATTGCATGTTTTCAATACATTGCAGTACAAGATCAATTACTATCAAATTCATTTCATATTCACCTTGTACCATAAATAATAAAGAACTTGATATCAACACAATGATCTGGTCTATAGCCTTCATTTGAATTAAACTGAATTCTTTTAATATTTACTGCTTTCTTTGGGAATGGCAAGTCTTCTTTGGTTTGTATTTGTTTTCTTTTTTAATTTCCAGTAAAATAAAAGTCTGATTTCCATGACTTGACAGTGTTTTCCTCAGTTGACATACATTGCATTTGGCTACTCTTATATGCTAGCATACTGCTTAGCAACAGAAGCTCTAGTTCAATAAATGTAAGTTTATTTTAGAAGATTCTCCTAAAATTAAATTTTTTTAAAAATACCAACTTGTTTGCTAAATGAAAAGACAAGATTTTTTGTCAGATTTCAATGATAAAAAAACCTTGAACTTTCAAGACCTAATTCAGCTCACAGACAACAACTATGTACTGTAAGGCTATGAAATATGTTTATACACAGAAAAGGCTAAATACAGTATTAAATGTATGTAACTTTGCAGAGTTTTTTTGTTTTTCAACTTCTTTTTCAGGCAAGAGTCAGTGTCTCCATGGCTATTAAGCCACCTGCATTTGTGTGACCGTCACAGGAAAAAAAGACCACACAGAACTTCTACTGTGTCCATAAAATTGCAGGCAAAGAACTATTAGAAATTTGCTTTATACTGTAATACCTTTATCCAAGATTCTGTATTCATGCTACCCATTTAGATATCTGATGAACTGGGGGAAAAGAGACTTAAAAAAAAAAAAAAAACAAAAGAGAAAGAAAAGGAAAAAAAAAAGAATTTGCAGCAGCAAAAAGTGTCTTGGAATAGCACAGAGTTCTCTTAGCTGTTGGTTTTTCATTTACTCTCTTCGCTGACCAACAGAGAAATAACAGACTTGAAGACACAGAGCAATGTCAACTGGTTTAAATCCACTGGTAAACTTTCAAAACAGGCAAAAAAATTCAATCCGTAAGCCAAGTGTGTTTGTTTCTTAGTTTACAGCTTATTCATACATAGTTATGGATTTTAAAGATTGTGTCTTTCATTCTTCTTTTTTCTCCTTCCTGAATTTCTTCTCTTTGGCTCTTCTCTTTAGTTCCACCTCCTTTTGCACAACATTTGCTGTAGATGCCTATTATATTGTTATCTCCTGTTTTCCCCAATATCCCTGATCCTCTCAGTGCACAAAATGCCAAATGTCACCAAAAAAAGCCAATACTAAACCATTCCCAGTGTCAGCACAGTATCGTCTTTCTTGCATTATTCTTGTTTTACACATTTTTAGAGATTTGTGGACATTGAAACAATTCTTTAACCTAATTTTGGGTTTATGCAAACTCCATTAATTAAATTATTCTGGGTTATTTCTAAGATTTTTCACTTTTTTTTTTTTTTTTCAGTTTGTCCATTCTCTCTCAGATAATAAAATATGTCTTTATAATTTATTTTGACCTTTTGGCATTCTTACTTTATTATCATTTTAATAATGCCATTAGCCATTCCATAACCTTTCCAGTTGCCTAGTATTCTCTATACATTGGTCACACCAGCCACCAGTGGTTACTAATTGCACTTCTGTATTCATTCTGTCTTCACAACAAAGGCATTTATAGCCATGTTGAACCAATGATTCCTCCTCAGACACTCACTTAACCTCTGTCCTTTTCAGCCATGACTTTCTCCCACTCAATGTCCGGCACAAAATGTGGTGCCAAAATGTAACAGTTTATATTCATTTTGGTTCATCACACTTACAAAACACTATTCACATTTAGGATGACAGAGGTAGGAAAAGAAACCTCACAATCCCCCTACATTAAGTAGCCTCTTTGTTATGTTCAGTGCAGGGGCATTACTTATATGAAGTCATCTTTTACTCTTAGTTACTTGTAAATGCAACACAATTCCTATAACTAACATGGGTTCATAGGCAGGTTAACAACTTCAACACACTCTGCACGCAAGAGTTCTGTCCAGCCTTCAGCTTGCCCAGAATTAGACTTGCTGGAATAAAAGGGATTCTGACTATGGTTAAGAATTAAGTTTAGGAAATTTATCAGTCTAAATCTTCCAGGCATCCTTTACATTATTCTTCTGTTTGTCTACGTAAACCTTTTCAACTATTGCACATTGTTAAAAGCATTCAGTAACTATGCCAGCTATGGTCTGGGTTCTAAGAGACCACCTAACATCGCCCTGTCACCTGGCATATGTAAGATAAAAGGATTTGCATCATGTATATATTAAGAAGCAGTTGGTTACTTCCCACCCTCACCTCCAATGTTTTACTCCTGGATCCCTGTCTTCAGTATCTTTAATAGATATTGCAGAAGTTGATGCTTTTGCATAATTTTCAAATACTGTTAATACTCAATGCAATTCTTTACCAGGCTGCAGAATCACATTTCAGTGGAAAACACGGCGAGTATGAGCATACCTAATGTGCTTCTTTCAAATACAGAATCACATGCTTGAGATTTTCTAAAGGACTCAAATAGCTAGAAATACAAACATCGGCTTTGAAACATAAATATATATTTCTAAGGCTTTTTTTTTCTTAATTCTATTCATGTACTAGGGCTTTATGCTGTAAAACAGAGATGTACATCCTCTGTGGGGTCATACTGACTAAGTTTGAGATTTGTGGTTGAGTCCTGGCTCCCCCCAGTTAAATGTGGCTGAAATCAGAAAGTCTGCAAAAGTTATTAGGGACGGACAAAAAACCCTCAGGATTTATATCAGGATTATTAAAACCTATTTCCCTAATGGAACAAGTTAAACATGGCAGGATTCAATTCTAATATTGTAACTGTGTAAATGGACATTTTTTCTTTAAATTATAGTAATTTTTTTCATATATCCTGCAAACTCCTCCCATACAGTTGGTAGAATCTTGCTGTAGGTAACAAGAGGAAACAACTGCACCAAAGCACTCACTGGTAAGAAACACAAACAGGAAAACCAGTCTGTTCTTCCTACAATGGTGAACAAGGGAAATTCAGCAGTAAAAGGTAAGCTGAATGGAATGCTTGCAGTTTTGTTTTTCTCTTCTCCTCCCTTTTTTTGGTTTTATAAACATATTTTTATTTAAAAAGGAGAAAAAAAAACAAAACCAGAAATTACAAGCAGATTGCTTCTTGTCCATTTCCTAGGTCTTTCCTGGATGAATACCCTTTGCTGAATTTGAACAGAAAAACAAAAGAAAAAACTTGAAAGGTTTTAATTAAAAGTCTCTGTTTTACTGCAGAATGCAAAAGAAAGATTTGAATGTGTATCTTTAAAATCAGTTTTTCTAAGCCAGGCATAGCCAGAGAAGTAAAGCAGTGGTCTAGTTACTAAATGAACCTGATTCCTAAATAAAACACATTGCAAGTGGTCACGCCAAACCCTGTTTACATTTGGTCACAGCACTGCCTTTAACTCAACTACTAAACCAGGTTAAACAAACCTATATCACATTTGATTGGTGTTTGTAAATACCTCTAACGTGCACCACTTCAAATGCATATGGTTTAAAAAAGGTCTCTTCCAAACATGTCAGAAACAATTAAATATACATTTTATATTTAACATAAAATAGGATGGCAGACATAATCCAGTACATCAGCCCCTACAAGAGTCCAAGGTCATACCTTTAGTTCAGAAACTTCCTTGCTCCACTGTTGAATTCTCTTTGCTTTTAAAAGGACATAAGCACAGATAATTATATGCTTAATGCAAATTATATACTTAATAACAGATTTGATTACTCTTTTACACCTTCTATATGGAGACCTGCCATTCTTCATGTTAAAACACAACTCTGAGTCAAGTAAAACTTTACTTTCTTTGCTCTGTCTTCAAAGTCACTGCATTTCAGCCTATTCAACACAAATTGCAGGGCATTCACTTTGTGTCTCTATTAATAGCAGTTTAACCTAGTAAATTAGCTCTATGAGCTTAATGCTGCCCTCCACCTTCTAAATCAAGACATTGCACTAGTGCAGTCATATGCAACAACTGAATTTTCAAAATGCAGCATGCCAGATGTTACTTCCCTAAAATCCTAAGAACAATATTTACTATTTGCAAAATGTTCTCTATTCTCTCAGTTTCAGCTCGCATTTTCTTTATCAACATTTTAAAATAAACACCCAAATTTTTTCAGGAAGTCAGAAGTGGGGGAGCCCAAAATTCACCCTCTGCTACAGCACAAGACAGACAATGCATGGCTTTCTCTTAAAATACTACGGAAATTAAACATTTGGCCGTGCTGATGTTCAGTAAAGGGTTTGTTCCCAGACTGGTAACATCCCATCCTCTGTGCTCCAAAACCTCTCTTTAGTCACATGTGTACTCTGCAGATGCCTCCAGTTAGTTCCAAGTCTACAAGAGCGTAGCAATTTAGGAGTCCCCTGGTTCTGGCAAATCAGTCACAAAGCAGAGGGAAAGTTTCCACCTGGGCTGCACACTTATTTTGTGCATTACTTCACCACCCCTGCCTGTCCTTCATCCACATAGTACTTTTCTACTGCTCTGATTAACATCCACTCTCTGGATGTTTTCATTGTAAGAAGATGTTCTAATCTGAAAACCATTTACTTCTGAATACACACGGCTGAATTACAGTGCCATCAGGAGAAGTGCAGCTCAGCTTCTCCTCTAAACATTTCGTCAGGCTAAAACACTTCCTTATAAATGCTCTGCACTTCAAACATTTATTATCAGGTTCTGGAGCAAAATTAAATTACCATCATGGATACATTATGTTGATTAATAAAGTGTCACAAAAATATTAGTGAAAGTTAAACAGGTAACACAAGGATACCAGGGAACATAAACCCTCAAGTTCCAGTAGCGATGTTTGCTTTGCCAGGTTACACATCCCATAAGTTTGATGGAATGCATTGCACATTATGTATCATACTACACAGTCAGGAAGAAAATTAACTTCTGAGGCCCTGGTTGGGATTTTAATTTTGCATTAACATTAAGTGAACAGTGGAAAAGTGAGAATCCTATTTGCTTGAACTTCTAGTATTTACAGAGGTTCACGAAGACAGAGTTTTGAACAGGTGACAGCCACAAATGTCACTGAATCAGTCTTTGAATATGAATAAAGGAGTCAGTCACAGGGAAGCCATGAGTTAACCCAAGCTCTCTCCCTCTCAAAGAAGCCAAAGGGTCCTGTGTTTTCTCTGGAACATGAAAGTTGTTGTGGCATCTTTATTCCCTACTGTCACGTGGGAAAGAAGCTCCAAGTCTTTCAGATGGAAGGCAGCAGAAATAGCTTCATAAGCAATTAAAATCCAGGTTGCTTTCTGTAGATTTTCATCTTGATTGTTTACTTGCCCTCACACCTGACATCTCTCCACATAGACTTGCATGTTAAATGTCATTATACCCAGAGCTCTCACCTTCAGTTCAGCTGCTATTATTTCCTTAGCTCTCTTTTTTTGTGTCCTATTCACCCACAGGAAACATGTTTGGTTTTTTAACAAACAAAATCCACACAAACAAGCAAAAACCCCAAACAAAACCAAAAACACAAACAACTAAACAAACTCCAAAACAGTCAATTTCAAAAAGCACTCCTGTTACTGAATCTTAAACAAATAAAGTCTCTCCTCTGAGCAGAAAATACAAGCTTAAGTGTTTTTGCTATAATGGAAAAAGTTCTTAAGATTGGAAAAGGCCTTGAAAACATTTAAATTTTGGATAAATGTGTCTCCTGTTATAAGACCTTCTGGGTCACAAACTAGTATAGAACCAGACTTCTCATTTTTAGGAGAAATAAGTCATATTATGCTGTTAGCAACTCTTTTCAAGAAAACTCAACCCCTTCAGAACCCATTTAGCTTGTAGTTGTTAAATTCCTGAGTTGTAAAAGGAATGTAAAATAAATTAGTGTTGCTTGTGAACTGTTTCTAGACTGAAACAATAGATCAGTTATACAGATAAAACTTTCTTACTTCATCCCATTCTTGGATTTTTTCCTGCCATCCTAGTAGAAGTTTTCCACATTAACCTTCCTGTTAAGGAAGCCAGTATGGCATCAGACCTAATAATATTGCTCAGTACCAAGACAGTCAGAGCACAAATACATATGATGCAAAGATACAAGGTTTGCTCAGTCTTGTAAAGAGAAAAAGCTAAGGAATGATCTCACTACAGACTGCAACAACTTGAAAGCGAGTTAACACAAACCCCTCTCAGTAACAGATGGTGTAAGAAGAGAAAATAGCCACAAACTGTCTTGAGAGATTCAGGCAGAATTCTATCCACCAGGAGCCTGTGAGGCACTGAAACATGCTGCCTTGGAGGGGCTGAGGTATCTCCATGCTCAGAGGCTTCCCAGACTGTCATCCAAAACCATAGCTGTTGACCTGGCAGAACCTTAACAATGGTCCTGCCCTGAGCAGGAGGTTGGATGGAGTAGATGACCTCCTGGTAACTCTTCTAAACACCTTTTTAATATTTCTCTGATAATCTGTATCTCTGAAACTAAGATATGTTTCAGGATCAAATTTTAATAAAGATTCCAAGTGAAAAGTAGGTTCTGATGCAGCCTGGTTCATAGCCAACACTAACAATGTCACCTTCTCCCGTCAGTCATAAGTTTTGGGTGAATTAACTTGAAACAGGTTAATTCAATACAATGTTTTTGTTGAAATCAATGAAGTCTAAAGAGGCACTAATTAAAGGATTAGTGGTCAAAATCTACCTGTAACATTCCAAGATAAACAATCCATATAGGCTATTAATTCCTACCTTTGCCTAGCTTTTCTTTTCAGAAAGCACAGCATATAAACATTGACATCCAATTTAGGAACTAAGTTTCAGCTACCGTAAACAGAAACTTTCCTGTAGATTTAAAAGATTCACTTTGGGGTTAGGCTTTTATTTGGTTTAAAAACAAGACCATAGAGCGATTCCAGTTTTCTCCCTGGAGTCTAACTAAAATCAATTGTCAGGCTCTCGAGGAAGGATGGTGTTGACTGCCCCTACTTGTCTTATGCAACAAGGCACAAACCACATTGCAGCACAGCACTCATCCATTTGTACTCGTGCTAACAGACAACCAGCAATCAGTCTGCATGTCTTAATTATCCTCTGGGGCCTCTGCAAACCCAACAGCTGGAAATAACGTTCCAGCCTGAGACACACATCGAGGAATAGCAGTTAGGCAGGAAAAACTAATCCACAGATGCAAGGGCCAAATGTCACAGAGTAGAACTCGGAGATTTCATCACCATATTATGTAGAAGATAGTATCTACAGGCAGTGCAGAGAGCCCTTAACCCCAGCATATCCTTCACAGAGCTCAACCACTGATTAAAAGCAGAGCATGAACACAAGACACGCATTTCACCATAACACCTTCTGCTCCAAACCAAACCATGGACACCAAGAACAGAAATACTGGCCGCTTGCTACGGTCTGGGGTTGCACATACCCCCCAAGGGACCCACAGCAGCTGGGGAAGGTCGTGGTAAGTCTATCCGTGCGGGAGCCGGGAGGTGCGGGACACCGAAGGAACATCGCCACCTGCCGAGCTTTATCCGAAACGCTGTCCTATACACCCCACCGAGCTTATAGCCCTCCCGGCAAGCGAGGGCTCCCAGCAGGATGGGAGGGGAGCAGAGGGGTGGGTGATGCCCCCCCGGCACTCTCCTCCTCCAACGCAGCTCCCGGGCTGTGTCCGCTCCGCCCCGACGAGGCACCCGACGGGTGTTCTGGGGCGACCCCTCGGCTGGGGATGCCCCGAGCCCCCGGAGAGAGATCCCGATGAGGGAAAGGGATCCTGGAACAGTGGGAGCAAGGAAGGCGCTTTCTCTGTGCCCCCTGACACCCGCGGAGCGCAGGACGCTTCTCCCCGCTCCTCCTGCCCGTCCTGCTCCTCGCGTTCTCCGAAGCCGAACAGGAGGGCTCGCAAATCGCTCCCGAGAAGTTAAAGCGTGCGAAAATTAGCAAATTAATTAACACGGCCCTCAGGCTGTTTCACAAACAACTCAGACTGGGGGAGGGAGGAAATAAAGTGACATGTGTGTCTCCTGCCTTGGACCATGCTCCGTCTCGCTGTTTCAGCAAAAGCCATCAGTGCACTGACGCCTTTTAAAAGCACAATTTTACATCGTAGAAAATACTCTCCTGCACGGACAATCATTTCACACTGAATATATTGGATATATTTTCTTTCTTCCCCCCCCCTCCCCCCCAGATATCTAGACTGAACTACCCACCAAAACAATTTAGACCATAAATATAATACACAACCCACAGGAAAGCTATCAGGAGAAAACATTTATGAGCACTTTTTAAGCGGAGACTGTAGTTACTTTTCTTGTGGGCTTGATGTTATAAAAACAATCTTAAAATCGACTGTAGTGTGCCCCTGTGATAAATAATGTTGCATTTCATGACAGCTATTGTATTTACTTTGTTCTGTTCCGATTTATTCAAAAAAATTCAGCACAAAAGAATAAAAATATGAAGTAAGCGTTTCTTTACAGAAGGAAAAATACCTCATGGCAATGAGACCATTTGAGAGAACTTCTCACAAATGGCCTGTCTTTATGCTGACAGAAATAAAATTCTGCCCATGAGGAGAATGATGTCGTTTCTAAGCTTTGAAAGTTAAAAAGGAAAATTGGAAGCTGAAGTATCTGCACTTCCAACTTTAAATAAGATCTTTATTTAACTCTTGGAATAGAAGCCAAAACTTGCTCTCTCTTTTTCTCTTTTTTTTTTTAATTTTTTTTTTTGAAACCACAGCAAATTGATATCAAACCTTCAGCAACCCTATTACCAGTAAATAAAACGACTGATGAGGCTAATAAAATATGGGGAGGCTGTCTGCATTTTTCATTATAAAATATGGTACAAGGGCATTGCCCTTATTGTACTCTTTTTTTTGTTTGTTTTTCCAATTATTTTTTAATAGAAATCTCATAATTGGAAGTAACAGTAAAAAGGGAAGGGGGGAAAGGCTTTCTCCCTCCCTTCAAAATCACCACTGAATAGAAACTAACACAGTATTTACTTTAGATCAAGTTAAAAGTTGTTTTAAAAATGTATCAAAACAGTACTGTTATGATCACATTGATTTTTTAACTGAATGCAATACAGACTACAATTATCAAAAGAACACATCTTAAGAATATGACATTTTAAAAAGACATTTCTTTCTGGTAATAATTCCTCACAAGACCAGGCATACATAAAATTCTGAAGTAATATGCGTAACCTTTTTATCTCATAGCTTGAAGTAATGCTTATCAGAAAGAGGGGGGAAAAGTACAGTACAAATAAATTTTTTTGTTCAGATTTTGTATAAAAGCGGCACCCACTGATTGAAGAAACCACCACTGCATTCTGATTCAAGGCTCTGAGTGTGAATGAAGAAATTTTAGTTCAAAAATTAGGCAGATTTTTAAATGTCTCTCTCCAAAGCAAAATCATTCACTTTACAGTAATACATTCAAATAGTTTCATTATTGTAGGAAGAAAACAAAAAGTCGAAACAATGAGAAACAGCACGTGCTTGATTACAGAAAACTGAAGGTGAAGGGGAAAAACTTAGGAAAGCTTTAGTAAAAGTGCTCTTTTTTCAACATCATCTCTTTCATTATTTTGAAAAAAAGGAGAATAAAGTGAAACAAAAATACTTTTTGTGTGCCTCAAAAGCATATACTGCAGTGAATAAAAAAGAATATATTAACAAAAAAATTTACTTTCCCAATCAGCCACTCAGTATAAGATGAAACAAAGTCTATGATTCACAAAACCAGAATCCCAAGTGGTTCGTTTGACTTTCCATTGTCAAAATAGTCTGTGCTTGCATTTCAGACTTGATACACAAGTTGTGAAAGGCGGGGCGACAGTAGAAAACACATGAAGTTAAGGAGACCAGAGCTCAGGCAAAACATAGATAAATCTTGATTTAAACAGAACACATTGTTTTAAGAAGTACTAAGAAAATTCCACTACTAATGAATAGGAAAAAGAAAGTATATAATAGCACAACGTGCTTGTTTTCATTTTTAAAGCAAGGGCTTAATTTTATTTTACAAAGATACCTTTCAGTTTCATTCTTTTGGCTCGTGCCAATCGTTTGATATCATTTGCTTTACTTTGAAACTCATTTTCACAACCACACTGATTTCAGTAACACTGCCCTCTTTCAATACAGCACCGCTTAGAAGCTGACAAGTTTGGTGTCAGCCAAAAAATGAACACAGACTGAGATGTCAGTCAGCATCAAAAGAAAACTAAATATAGGTGTTACAAAAATTTTTGTATTTGTTGGCCAGTTCTACATTTTTTTGACAGCTCAGCTGTCCTAAGATCCTGCAGTGGTGTGAAAATATGAGGCACGTGCAGGCAAGAAAACCTTTGTGTGTGCCCAGAGGGCAAGACTGAAGCAGGACAGTAGGAAACCCATTGGCATTGACCTACCGAAAAAAATACGAAACCTTCCATCACAGGATGCAATTAACAGCAAGACACAAAGGTGCAGGAAAACAAACCTCATTATTTCCACCACTCATGGAAATACTTATTTAATCTTCAAAATGTCTTCTATTCAAACAGAGAAACTTTCCATTCACAGTGGCCCGAGTGACTGATTCTTGAATGTCATTTATTTGAGGGCACCTTAATCAGAGCCAGGATACAACACTGCACAAGTTTTCCTCTACCTTCATTTAGTCACAAGGGATATCCAAAAGCTTATTTAAGTCAGACACTTCTGCAGTCACTGTGTCCGTGACATCCCACAAAAAAAGACCCAAAAATTTCTACAGTGCCACACATTATCCAACTACTGAAACCAGAACAAATGAAGCCAAGGAGACTGCCAGTATCCTGGGTAGGCAGTAACAGAGTCTAATGTAACAAACTACTTTCAGGCTTTTGAAATATAAGAAAGGAGGCATTTTTCTCACTTTCACTTGAATTTTTTTGATTCTAACCCAATTTTGGTTGATGGAAAAACTCTCATTAATCTCAGTCATGGAGGGTTCTAGCCTTCCTAGCACTGCACAAACTATTACAGGAGCAGGGAATCTTATCCTTCTCTCCTCTAATCCTTATGAATCAGTTTCCATTACCAAAATCATCATCATAATCATCATTATCAGGGGGACCACTGAGATAAAACAAAGTTATTCACACCAGATTTCAAAGTACTTCAGTGTACAGTCAGCAGCTCAAGTACACATCCAAAAGTTTAAGGTACTGAGTATGTCCAGCTCTCAAAGAAATCTGATGTTTCTGAAGAAATTTAGAGATAAAAAACTGTTGAGATCAAAGACAGTATCTTTATTTCCCAATCAGTGTCTTAAATTTCGCCTGCAGTTTACTAACTTTGGTCATGTACTGAACACGTTGTGGTTGCGTATTTTTGTGTTAGGGTTGGTATTGTTTTGGTTAGGGGTTTTTTTTACTGGTTTGGTTTCTTTTTTAACAATTATCTATTACATGACAGTAAAAAAATGCCAGAGCATTCTCTTCTCTAGCTACAAACAAAACAAGATAAGCATAATTTCTCTTTTACTTTTCTATTGACTACGTAAAAAAAAGTGCCACAAAATTTCAAGTCCATAAATTTGACTAATAAACATGTAAAGACTGGGTCACAAGTTGGGTGACTGCAGAACGACAGACTGCGATTATTTGTCACAAATGTACTTTTTAATGTTACATACTTTATATTATATATTACATTACATCACAAATGCTTTGGGTTTTCTTTCACTTCCCAAAGAATGTGGAGAAGGAGTCAGACACATCTTTCCTACTAAAAAACAGTACTGAAACCAATACACCTCCTCACATAAATATGCAGAGCAGGATTTAGACTGTACTCTTTCTGCCCTGTATGAATTATCCATCACGTTTCCATTGTACATTATTAAAGTGACTTGCTTTATCCTCCCAACCCCCCCATCTGTGCTGTAATTTATGGGAATTACGGTTAATGATCATTTGCGTTATGCTTAATCAGCATATCAATAATATGCTCGGCACACACTAAGTAGTTCTTTCTTCCCCCTTTAATGAAACCTATAGAAATGGAGCTGGTATTTGACTGATTGGCATTACAAAAAGGTTGCCTAGGCAGGTGCTGGGGATGGTAGGACAGGATAGAGGCCTTGTGGCTGCTGCCAGTCAACAAAACCTACTATTATATTTTTTAATTCTGTTGCCTTGTTATCTAGAGGAGCTGATGCTTTGTACTGAGGGGTTTGAATGAGCTTGACCAGATCAGTGTTACTGAGGCCAAGGCTGTGGCTGTGTGGGATGGTTCAAGGAGAGATCACATTCTTACAGGGTGATACTACTAACCACAGTCTAAAACACAGGGTTCTTATGTGGGATACAGAAACTTATGTGGGATACAGAAACTTTTGAATACAAATGAGCTACAAATCTTAACATGAATATTCAGGAATTTCTGGAAAGCTGTTATTATATATGCCCATGTTGAGGCTGACTTAAAAGAATAAAGAAGAACCCTTGAATGCTGAAAATGACAACCAATCAATTTGAGTCATTTTGCCAGAAATAAATTAATAGCATGTATTGATAGGATAAAATTATTAACCTAGTAAGAGGTTTAATAAACACTTCAGCTAAATTATTTTTTTAAAATTCTGTCACTCACCAGCCTTGCTATACAGACATTTATGAGAACACTGCTGCATGTTTGAGAGGAACTGGCACAACACCAATATTCTCATTTGTGAGTCACAGCCTCAAGTGCAGCTCTATTAGCTTTACCTTGTAAATCACCACCATGCTATTAGCAATCTTTCAATATCATGTGACATCTTTATTATAATGTTTTTCCACTGAAGTTTAAGTTCATATTTTAGTTAGCTCTGAGACAGACACAGCCATATTTACCAGGTTTAATTAATTGACTATAAATAAAGGGCTGTAGAAAGAAGGCGTCCCTTTCACACAATGTTCAAGTTGTCACCATTTCAGAGCAAAATGCCAATTTGGACAGGATAAACATTACTATTTCTATGCTTTACATTTATATTTCAATATGTAAGCTTAAAATTTCACAGTATTTTGAAGACTACAGTTTAGAGACTCAGTTCTTTTACAAAAACAGTGACAGCATATGACCTATATTAATTTACTACTAGGCATTTTTTAACTAAGAATTTCCTTAACTTGTAAGAAGATCAGTACAATTCCATGATTTACTCTGGCTTCAATATCCATGGATATTGCAGTAAACAGGAACAACATGTACAGCTACACACAAACAACTTGTGCTGGATTTACCTGACAAAAGACTTGCAGGAGCTAAAAAAAAATTGCTTTGACAGATCTGGGGGCCCTTTTTGGTGGGGTAATGCAGCACATCTGTTTTTCTTATAGCCCCCAAGATATCCTGCATCATTCCCTACCAACTGCTTTAGGCATTCAAGGCAAGAGAGACACAGCTGCAGGGAGGGGAGCAGCAGATCTGCACAGCTGCAAGGAGCTGAGCAGAGCAGAAGAGTAAAGCAGAGGAGGGGGCATGGCAGCTGGGAGAGAAAAGGGGGGGGGAAGGCTTTGCAAGAAATAAAAAAAAAAAGGAAACAAGAAAAAATAGAAGTGAAGACAAAACAAAACAAAAAAACCCTGATGAGCCAGAAATTGCTGGAGAGTTCCTTCTTGGACATCCTGTTTAGAGAGGTTTCTTATTGGGAAAAGTCGGCAGGAAAAGCCCCTGGAAAGAAACATGAACCCTCTTCCCACTTCTTCCCCACGAGAATGGAACAATTTTATTGAGAGACACAGAAAGAGGTCCATGTGTAAACTCAAAAAATAAACCAAACCTTCATCTTAAACACTGCTAAACACCTGCATAATACATAATATCAAGAAGGCACAACCTCAGTATTAACCACTGAATCCCACAAGGCAGAGATGCAAAGGTACTGTTAACATCAATCTCTGTAAAAGCAAAAAGGTGAATTAAGAGATGACCAAAGCAAAAAAAAGCCCAAAATCTGCATGTTCTTAACCCTGCAGACAAACCAATGAGCAAATACCTACCAACGCCAACATGGTTGGCTTGTAAAAAGGACAGTTGTTGGATTCTTGACTAGTGACAGTTTTCCCCAAGGATTTAGAAGAGGCGGTACTCTCTAAGAGAGGTTTACTCATTGGGTGGAAGACACAGGCAGACAGAGATGCATGAAAACTTAGAGGAGTTGTCATCCTAAAGGTGGAAAACTAAAATAAGGCTGCCATAGAGGACTTTAAGGGTGGGCACAAGTGACAAAACAGGGGAGAATGTAGAATGAAAGTAAAGTAGAATGTAGGAAGAGAATAATGGCTTGTTCCTACACACAAATACACACACAGATTCCACAGAGACTTGAAGTTATGGAGTGGCCAGATATCAGCACCACGAGAGAGATAAGCACGATATTAAGTTATAAGGTTTTTTTTAAAAGAGACTGCTGGCAAAAGTTTTGTACAAATGATGGAGTTAGTTCAAACGCACAAATGTTCTAAGACTCTATATCTTCAAAGAGAATGTCCAGTTTCACGAGCTCTAGATACAAGGTAAACAAAAAAAAGCCCCAAACCAACCCTCTAGAACATTATTTAGACGTTTCTTTGATAATATCTTAAGTCATAAGTAAAAGTACTTGAACAATTTAGCAACAATTCAGCACAAAAGTTACCAAATAAGTACTTACATCACCCACTTATGTCCACACATTTTTCACCTTCTGCTACTTCCATCTGAATAAATTAGCAAATAATACAATGAAGCAGACCCATTATACCTTTTAGGAATACATTTTACAGTAGAGGAAGCAATAGTACCTAAAGAGAGCTTTTTGTTGTTTTTGTTGTTTCAAGGCACCTCTTGCTTTCATTTTGCTCCACCAAGAGTGAGCTTTTCCTGGAGTTTACACTGAGTGTGATGTATGTTGTAAAGAGAAGGCACCATGGCTATGTGAGCTCTCTACTGCAAGTTTAGAGACTATTTTTGAAACTCTAAAGAACCAGCGTTACTGCACAGTGTCCTCTGAAGAGGAAACAATGGTTAAACAGCATATTGGTTTGTAGCAGCACTTTTCCATTTCACAGTCTGGTGAACTCACCCCATGTGATGGGTAGGAGATCCAGCCCAGCTCCCCTTGAATTGTTTTTGAATCCAGAAGATTAACTACAAAAGAAGACAAAATGAAGAGCAATGAGTTTCCTTTGCCTCTGTCCAGTTAACCTCAGTTACCCAAACCAAGAGACGTGTTTATTTGAGGACCTTGTGAGCATTGATTTGTTCAGGTGGCCTGGCTACAGAGAAGAAAAAGACAGACAAATGAAAAAGATTGTCTTGTTTATCTTAAAACACAGTATGAACAGCAGATGGGGAACTTCTGAAAACAAAAAAAGTGACAAAAAACAAACAATGGATTGCTGGCTAAATTAATTACAGCAGGGGGTGGGAACTGAACTCTTCTATCAGCTGCACAAACTACAGCCTTTTCCCCTTGGATGCCTGAAATTTGGGTCAATGCATCTAAACTACATTGGTGAGACCTGAATATTTTAATCATTATTTGATTAAAAGCCTGTATTTGACATATACAATTTTTCTGAGAACACAGGACTAAATAATAAATGCTGATTAAAGTCTTTCCTGCAGTTCTTTCTTACTTCTGGTCTAATTTGTTCTCGAATTGTCTTGCAGTAGTGTTTTCTAAATGTCATGTGTAACACATTAGATATAAAAGTAATTATTTACAACGATACAAGTTCAGACAAACCTACTTTTAAAGAGGGCCATCAATTAATTGCTAATCTTGCTGTTATCGCTTCTTTTTTTTTTTTTTTTTGAGGTCTGGAACAATTTTCAGGATAAGAAAGATCTTATTTGTAAACAGTCTGACAGACATTTTCCAGTCAATCAAATCACAGTGAGTTTACATCCATTTTAAAATAAATACATACATCCAAATTAAAGGATATTCTTCTTTGTCATTTACTTATTTGTTTTTTACAAGCAAAAACGTCAATTCTGTTCCTTATCTTGGCCATATAGTCTCCAAGTGCTTAATCACACAGTTCTTTAACCAACCTTTTCTTTATTAAAATGAAGTAGAACAGGTGAATTGATACAAAGCACTATACAGAAAAAATAACCTCTATATAAATACAAACCAATCAAATACTAGTACACAACATGAAAATGCTGTTTGCAGCTGCACCAGTCTGTGCTCCTTCAATATTTATTATCTCTGATCTGGACTTACTTTTGTTGGGTGTGTTCACTCTCCTCCACATCCCCCTTTAATTTTTTTTTCCTTCAATATGGAAATTAGTGATAATGAGAAATGAAATAAATCTCATCTTATGCTAGGGAATTTTAACACCTGAGAACAATGGATCTGTTAGAGGTGGCCACTGTAGCAGTCTGAGCAGCTTCAGCTTCTATTTGTTAGCCTGAAGGGTTGTCACTGCTCCCAGAACCAGATGGCCTGGGCATTGATACTCCAAGAAAATAGAAGAATAGGATAAAAAAAAAAAAAAAGGGAAATTATCTATGAATCTGCTAAGTTAAGCTATTTGTATTATTTCATTATTATCCTTTTAACTGCTGTTTAATTTTGGACAGCATTTAAAAAAAAAAAGCTATGAAAGCATTATTTTTACTGTTAATTAGGATGTACAGGAGGAGACAGTAAGGAAAACAGGTGTACAGTATTAGAAATAACACCATGTTACAAACAACCATAAATATACATATTTTCTATTTTTGTGTGCACACTTTTTAGTCGTCTACATGTGTATATGCAGTGCTATAATATATGAATGAGCTCCTCTGCCATCTATGTGGGAAATGTTTCCCCCTGCAATTATACACCCCTTTAAAAAAAACCAACAGTACTGCGAATTTTTACCTACATCAATATACAAAATAACTTTACTATTCCTACAGAAAGAACACAGTCCAGTAGTATATATTTCTTAGCTCTGAATTTATCAATAAGTCAGTTCTCAATCACCTACATAAAGAAAAATCAGTCAGTCCTTTATTGAGTGCAAAGGGCCCTAGGCAGACTATTCTGGAACAAGGTTTGCATCTCCAAAAAGGAAACACTAACAAAAATTCAAAAGGAAAATTGCACTTCTCAGGTTTGTGAGTACAAATTCCCACAGATTACGGATCTCCTGGAATAAGACAGATACGTTTGTTGTGCCTCTGCAATACAGGGTGGTGAAGCAAGCATGACTTCTGAGGTAAATTACTTGGCAATAAGCTGCTAAGGCAAATCACTCAGGAGTAAACTTAAGTAATATATTTATTCCTTAAGAATGAGCTTCTTGAAAACATGATTGCAGCCACTCTGAAGCGGATGAATTCAGTCCAAATTCATCGGTCACATCTGGAAAAAATAAACAGGCAACAGGCTCACAACCTGGTGGTAGTTTCCCCCTCTAGACTTGCCAAGCAGCTCCAGCTCACCCTTGAGGTGGAGATGATCAGCATTCAGCATCTCTCTCTCTCTGTGCCACCTCCATAATGGTCAGCTCCCTTCTATCTCTCAGAGCAGACTTACCAGGTGAGCAGGAATTCCTGCAAAAAGCACTCAGAGGAATTAGAAAACTTGGAACCACAAGGCAAGCTACTTTTCCACGCTCAAAAACGTTTCACTACATTTTAGAAATCCTTAGAAGGCAAGTTTTCACACTGACTTACAGTAGCTTCTAGTTCAGATGTGTGTACTGTTCTTTACTAGTATCTAAAATGTAAAACACATTTCCTTTCAGGTAGTAGCCTGATGAAAAAAGGTCTTCCTTTCTCTGAAAAAAGCTGTGACGCTCATTTTCCTTTGACTTCAAGGAAGAGTTGCACACCTTGATAGAGAGCAAACAATTAATGCAGAACTTACAAGCTGCAATAATGCTGGTCCCTAGCCAAAAATGATAGGGAGAGGCAACATACATTGATTTTGTCATTGTATGTCCTAACATTGCATATTAATATGAAAATTGAAGGGGAAAACAGAAGAAGGAGAAACATTGAAGGAACAGAATAGGAGGGTTTGCATACTATGTCCCAAAAACAAAGCTAATAACTTGTCTTTCTATTAGTGCTTCCCAAAAGGGAGTGAAGAGGCAGCTTTACAAGTCAGGCCAGGTGTTGCCATGGAATTCTGGTGCTGAAAAAATCTCCAGAGCAGTTAATTAGGGGTGAGATAAGAAAGGGTTTATTTTGCCAAAGCTGTTACAAGACGCGCGCGCCTGTGCCCGAGAGGTTACATTTACATTTTTATAATACCCTCCATCCAATCCCAGATGTGTCCACCCTGTGGCCTTTACTCTGGTCCGCCCCGGGTCCACCCCCTGAGAATTGAGTCGGGGGGCTTTCGGGACCACCTGTTCATCCCATCTTCATCTCCCTCAGAGCACAAAGGGTACATAGTTACCTCATTCTTGACCGTATTCTGTGGTTTAGGCCCTGATATGCTGTTCTGCCAACAATCTAGGTCTTGCCTTGACAAAAGACTAAACATTTCTACTGGTTTCAGGAGTAGGATTCATATAGGGAGCATAGAATGGGGTAAGAGGGTTAAGGAATGTGTAAACAAGGGTGCTAGAGAGAAAGGGACAAGGGGACAAAGGAGGGAGGGTTGCTGCCTTCAAAATCCACTTATAAAACTTATAAGGCTTACCAGTATTAGAAAAATAAAAAACCATTAGGGGCTTAAGGCATCACATGAAAGGGAATCAAGATTTCCAGGCTCTTTCTGAGGTTTATGAATTTCTCACACAACTCATTTGCTCTCCTCTTCTACCTCCTTCTTCTGCAAAACTGTGTATCTCAGCTCCTACAGAAATCCCTGTGGTTTACCAGCTGGTTACTAAGGGTAACTCTTAAACCAGCTGAACAGTTTTATTGCTACTGATGATACTTTCTGAGAGAATGCCTTGAAAAGGGTTACTGGTTATGCTAAGGAGACACAGAGGAGCTCTCTTTTAAATAAATAAATAAAGTGCTGTCTAACAATCTCAGTGTCCTGCATTGGTTCCCATCTTGTAATTAACTCACTTTAAAACTAGTGGTAATTCTGAGGGAAAATTTACTGGTATTAAAATACTTCAGTGCTATTAAATTTGAGCAATCATGACTTCTTACTCTGAAAATCAGTGCCTTGGTCCTCCTGTACAACAGTCTTGCTCACCCTACTGTACAATGCAGCTATTTCTGCCAAGTTGCAGCACACAGGCAAAGTGCCAGTTCAGTTAAGAACATTTCTTCTTAAAAACAAATTTGTTCTCTAAAAAGAGAATATTTGTTCTCTTTTTAGAAACTCTCTCCTGCTTGATTCTTCTGGCCATGTGCAATTGCAAGAGAAAGCATTATCAGTTCTCTCAAGGTGGATTTCTGCCTAGGGAGGGTAAAAACGACTCTCTTTCCAACAAGTGGAGGAGGGATGTGGATGCAAAATGCAAAGCTCTCTCATTCTCCTTCTCATGGTATCAAGCAGAAGATGAATGAGTGCTTGGGTGGAATTTGACACACAGGCCCACTCATGCTACCTGAAACTGCTTCCAGACTGAAAACTGAGGCTCACTAACAGCAGGTTTCATAGGAGTAATGTCAGTGACAGAAAAAGAACAGTAACACAAGATTCCTGAATAGAGTTTGAAAGCAGTAGCATTTCCAGAAATACTTGGAGTAACAACTGCTACAATGAACTGAACTCAGTACAAACACCTTCCTCAAGAAACAAAAATAAACAAACGAATGTTGTGCCAGGTAGAACCATGCCCCAAAATCCCTTTCACTGTCTAAGAAATGAGGAGGAAAGCCTGCTAGGAGACATTATCTTGCAACTTGCAATATCTAAAGTACTGTCTACAAACAACTTCACCAAAGCATTTCCAAATCACATTCTATACCAAGAAACTACAGAGCAACAAACAATGACATAAGATACACAAAATATTTTTTCTTCAACTAATTAACATTTCCCATTAGAAGTTAAAAAAACCCCCGAGACGCAAGAAACCGCCATCATTTCATCTTTTCCTGTTTGGCATCAAACTGTCAGTTTAGAAATGCACTAGTCAGTTATTAAGAAAATGCCAACAAATGGGAAAAAATAAATTTGCTGTGCAACCTAAAAAATAAATTTTAAAAAATGGTGAGTGTCCATAATTGAAACATGCCATAATCCTGAGCAGCAGAGAAAATACTCTGTGGCAGGAAGTCCACTAAAGCTTGGTTTTGGGGTGGGACAGAGTGGAGTCAGTGCAAACCCTGATGTACATTTTTGGAATGGTGAATCCTTCCCAGCAAGGGGGACTTAGACCTGGATTTTCATCTACCTCTGAGTACAGATCGGAGTCTTCTCAAATTCCCATTCCCCCAGCAGTGGCAGATCACCTTTGTGTCTTTGGATTATTCTGAGGCTGGAAGAAACACCTACAGACAGACAGGAGGGGCTCAGGTGAGGCCAAAGTTGCACCTTGGTGCAACTCTAATTGCCAAAGAGGATCAGCCCTCACACTGATGTGGCTGAAATCATGCTGAAATTTGCTAAGGCTGACCAAGCAATCTTTAGGAACAGACAACAAATAAAAAGGGTGACCAACAGTGAAGCCTGGTTTTAAGTAGCTTCAATTTGCTGCTTGTCCAATAACAGAAGTCAAGTCTCCTGTGATTTTGTGGTCCTGCATTTCCACTCAAATGTTTTAGTGAAGATGTTATCACTGCTCAGAAGGAAATGACCTTGGAACACCAGAGATGATCCAGGTCCCCATTTATTAACACTGCTTTGTCTCCCTCAAGCCTAGGACACCCTAGGAAGCAAAGACTCCTAAAGTCTCCTAAAAACAGCCACTAGAAATTTGTCGCAAGTACCCAGTCCAGATGCCAACAGTTTGGCCCATTTACCACACAACCCTTTTCCAAATGTGAGATTTCTGCTACAGCTCAAAGCCAGACTACAGTTCTTCAGAGAGGCACAACACTGTGGGGTCTGCACTTTCAACCCTTCTTGCCTGGGCCATTTTACTGTACAATACAAATATGATTTTGTGCAGAACATTTCAAATTTGGCAACTGTCATGTGTAATCTGGGGTTAAATTGCTGACTGAAGAACTCCACGAGGGTAGGAGCAAGAGATGAGCAAACAAGGGAAAACCAAAACTAATTAAAAACCAGTTGCTCCAATACTTAACACAGGAGTGTTCAGAAAAGCCTGGACAGTCCAAGTCTCCATTATTTTCATTTAGATGTTCATTAAATAACTGTTTCCAAAGTTAGGAGATTTTTCTACAAATATTATATGAAAAGACAAATGATTAGCAATATATGTCAAGTTACTCTACAGAATATTGCTTCTATAGAACATACAAGCTTACAACATCAATTCTGGCAAATTCTAATTTTATGGTAGTTTCCCCCAGCTTTTGAAGGGGAAGAATTTAATTTTCCTCACAGACTTTACTCTTCTCAAACACACTCCCCAAGAGTGTCTGAGGCCAGATTTAGTTACCTCAGCTTTTCCTGCAGCTGAAAAACAAAGCAGCCAAAGAAAGAACCTCACTACAAGTTCCTCTCAAAAGGCTGCCACGAAGGAGGGAATGCAGGACAGCAACAAGCAACGCAGGAATGCCAATAAATAAAAGCATGGATTATAAACTGGAAAACCAGAGCCATTCCAGAGGCTCTATGGCTGCATAGCAGCCCCTTTCCCTGTTCACAGCACGGATTTTGGTGCTGCTGGGGATGGGTGGCACTCCCCTGCCACCTTCACAGGCATCAGGCCACACCAGCTGGCAGCCTCATCTCTCTGTGAACCTCAGCCCTGCCACCTTGGCCCTCATCACCTGCACTCAGTGCCAAGGGGAAACTCTGCCATGGTCTGCCTCCTAAGTACAAAGCCTGAGCATGGAGAAGGGACACCACCATCCCAGGTCTCCCAAACAGACAGAACAAGGACAGTCAGGCCCAAAAATAAAAGCCTGAGATGAGAGGTTGCAAAGAGAAAATATGCAGAACTGCACTGTCCCTTGGCAGAGAACAGAAAACAAACATCGCTAGAAACATCCAGAGCGTTCATGGAACACCAAAAGTTGTTTCCCTCACCTGACTGTGGCACCTTGCAGGAGCTGTTCTTGTTACTGTAAAGAGAAGACAAAGACAAGCCATTTCTGCTCCAGTGACGACATATGAACCAGCAGGTCTTTCTGCAGGAGGACACTCTGCAGCTCTTTTTGCACCTTTACATTGCTTTTTCTCAGGATACCTGTCTGTGTTATGTTGACAACCATCCATCCATCCTCATGGATGAACACAGGCAAAACAGATTTTATTTCTTTTTTATTAGTTTGAAACATGAGAGTTCTCCTGATATTGTTCAAGTGGCACAAAGCTCAATTTCCAAGTATGCAAAAACATATGACTGGTAGTGGGCTGGAATGCAATGTTTATCAAAGGGGCCTAATAAGGTTTTGGTTTTATTAGGCTATTTCCTGTAAGTTGATATGTGCCAGTTCTTTTCATTAAGACAAGGATATAAAAATTAAAAATGGATTAACTTAATGGGTTCCAAATTACTGTGATGCTTTTGCTTCTTTGCATTTTTTTTAAACAGTTCCAACTGGTCCTTTTCCAGTACTTCCTACAAAAGGTAAGAGGCATAAAGCCTTTAGATACCTGAATTAGTTTAGCTAAACTCCCATTCAAAACCAAATCCTACTAATCTCATTCTACTCCACCACTCTGGCATTAAATCTGATATCAGTGAGGCATTGTGTTAATCATGGAAATGCAAGATTGGAGCTACTGTGTTGAAGGGAGTTTAAGCTCCAAAACCCAAGTTTAACTTTCTCAGGGGAAAAAAAAATAGCAGAAACTATGGATGAGATTCTGTTACCTAAACCCAGAATAGAAGTGGGTCTCTTCCAGGATGTGTCATATTTGTCAGTCTTGTTGGGTGCCCAAACTCTGAGTCACATAAATGGCACCACATGTGCTGTCTAGCCAAAACTCAACAGCAAACGTTACTCAGATAATTTTAATAAGTTCTAAAGCACTTCTCAAGCACATCTAACACTTTTTACTTCTTTGCTCCTACTCCCCTGGGGAAAAAATAATTTTCAGTATTCACTAGTTTTACAGAATTGAGCTCTCTGAAGGTCTGATAGATCTGGGGTCTACCAGAGCGTGGCAAAGATCTCCCTTGGGGAGGTTTCCAGCAACTCAGAAGGGAAAATAAATATTGCATCATAATGTCCCAAGTTCACTTAAGGTAAACTGAGAATTCCATGCCTAGTATGGCATGCTCTAGACACCAAAAGTGTCCCAGAAAAGACTCTTGGGCAGCCACAACACCCATGACTGAAAGTTCCTAAGTTCCCACAAGTTTTACTGCAGTTCAAACGTATTCAAGGACCTGAAATCAACAAAAATCACAGCAAATTATCAATACCCCTTCGAGGACAGACATTTTTGAGACGAGGACCAGAGCACAAGTCCAGGAAATGACTATTCATTTGTTAAAAAGGCTGTGATATCCCCCAAGTGAATCAGCTGGCAGCAAGCCACAACCCATAAAAAAATTTGCTTTTAAGAAACTCTTTGCATGGGGCACAAAAAACAAATTCTTGCAAGGGAAGAGAGTTGGGTTTGGTTTTGTGAGTTTGAAACACAGAAATTAAGACTTGTAAAAAAAAAAATCAGAGAATCATGAAGTACTACATTTGGAAAGCCACATACTCAGGTGTGCCCTGATAGTTTTGTCAAGCTTTTCTTCTCTACTCCCATGAATCAAGAGCTCCAGCTGGAATGGACTAGGAAATGCTTGGGTCCTTACATGGCTACTCCACAGATAAAATAAACCCACAAACCCCCCCATGGTGCAAACTGGGGGAGTAAAATGCCAATAGCATAAGAAATCTCCTCAAATGTCATGCTGAGAAAATCAAGATGCTAAAACCACTTTTATTTTCCAATACAGTGATGTCACCAACATGTTTCCATTGTTTGCCAGGTTAACAGAATTTATGGAGGTAATTAATGCAGAACATGTGTGCTGAGCTATCCATATGAAAAATGGAATTGCCCTGACTTCATTTGCTGCCTTTGCAACCAAAACCCTGGTAACATCTTTTTTCACTATTTCCATATGTGAGAAATACAAATATTTATAACAAAGGTAAATGACTAAATGACTGCTCTATTCCCATCCACCCACAAGCCACTTTTTCTTCTGCTTCCATTACCTTCCCACAAAGGGCTCAGGTTTCCATTATGTGCCACAAACTAAGCATGTTCCTCATGCTTTTTCTCCAGAATTTCTNTGCTTATTCTTCTGCTTCCATTACCTTCCCACAAAGGGCTCAGGTTTCCATTATGTGCCACAAACTAAGCATGTTCCTCATGCTTTTTCTCCAGAATTTCTTTCCTTAGTTAGCACAGACAACTTCTGTTTCAGTTTCTTGAATGGAAAGAATTCCAGCTTTGACCCAGCTTCCAGGACCAAGGCAACCAACTAACTATGGAAAAGCAATGCCATTAAACATGTAATTCTTTCCTTTGTCTTTTCTTCTGGACATCTACAGGATCAAACTATCCCCCTTCTGGTAAATAGTATTTAGTAATGGCTGAATGTTGTTTTGCAGGGCAAGGCTATTGGCATCTCAGAACCTGTTTCTATATAAAGGCCTTAAGTCAGTGTTCTCCATAACTGGTCATGAACATGAAGGTTGGACAGACATAACTTGGTTTGCCTTTTTTTTTTTTTGCTTCTTTTGTTTTCTATTTTCTTTTTTCCCCTTCTTTTCTTTTTTTTTCTTTTTTTTTTTCTTTTTTTTCCTGTTTTAAAGAAAGCACACCTAGAGAAAGACTAAATAGAATGGTAAAAATGCACCCTGTCTTAACTGCAGCCTCTGTGTAAATTCAGCACTGGTAAATCATAGTCCTGAAGCTTACTAATGTAAACAGAACTAAGACTTTCAGGGAGGCAAGGAATTTCTTAATTTGTGTTTTGCTCAGTCTTCAAATCACTGTCAGCATTGAATGCTGAGTTTCTAACACTGTCATTAATCGGAAAACATTTGGATTTTAGTCTGATTTTTCTAAGATTCAGATCCGACTTTCATTTCATCTCTGCCTATTTATTCTCTTACTTTAATCCTTCTCTCTCCTTCCAAAAGAGATCTCTCAAAAAATCCAGCACAGCAAACCCCCTCTAGCTGCCTTTTAATTATCACAAACTAAATCAAGAAACCCCTTGTCCCTCATTGCTATTTGTTACTGCACAAAGCTTGTGGGAAGCTCACCACGGACCAAAACATACTTTTTGTGCTTTAATTACAGTTTATTTAAATAGTAACTCGCCACTCGTAGATTTTCTACAAAGCCCTCCAATCCTAGGCACCAATTTAAGAGTTTTAGTTTTTAAATACTGTCCTATACTTTAGCATTTATTTATTGCTAAAAAAAAAAAAAGACACCAATGCAATGCAAATCTTTCTATCCAAACATGGATATAAAACAGTAAGAGAAACCAGCTGGAAACAAAAAAAAGTGCCATTCCCACACCTTATTACACTAAACTGCCCTGACTGAACCTTAACATTCAACCTATTGTTCACTTAATTGCTAGCAAGTTTCAAGGACTGTTCGTTTGGTCTGCTATTCTTCTTTCATCAATATTTTTCCAGTAGATTAATGGGATTTTCTTCCATATTTTGCCTGAAACAGCAGGACACAGTAGTTTAATGCAAAAAAAAAAAGGAGAGTGGCACAACCGTTTCTGCTTGCAGTGTGTCTCATTTAATAATGTCTCTGTAAATTTAAGCCTCTACGTGCTGGTGTTTCATTCAGGCTCCCCGTCACTCTGGCAGGCTGGAACTTTTCTGTCACCATCTCAAGGTTGCTTTCAGGCAAGATTATCTTTACTTCTATATCTTTATTTCTTTCATTCATTCACTGTAGAAATTTGAAAGGAACTTTCAGTCTGAGAGACTGAATTTTAATCTCACATCCGTTTCATGCTGAAAAAAATGAGCACTTACACTGCAAAATAAGGACTTGCACTCGGATTTATCAAGCCCTAAGAAACCAAGAAGCACAAGACTGCTGCTGGGGAATACAATCCTAACCCCACAAATTGCCACCACGCTCTGTTTCCAAAATTACACCACTGGGAGTTCATATCTTATCTTCTGAATTAACCTATTTTCTTTTAAAAGTTTTGATTCTTGTTTAAAACAGTTTGAATATTATTTAAAAAAAAAAAGCTACTGCTCTAAAGTGTTTATGGAAATAAGGGTTATATCGATGCAGTGAATTTTTAGCAAAATGGATCAATCACTTAACAGTAGTCATATGCATTTGTAAACAAAAAATTCTTCCATTTCACTGTATCATTTCTTATGGCAAGGCTTTTCCTTGTCATAAGTATATTTTCAACAATGCTTCAACAAATACAACAATACATTCGCAAAAGAAAGGAAACATTTTATTCCAGAAAAAAACAACTCTTTGCAGGCTGGAATTATCTTTTAGAAAGGCAGGGAGCTATTGAAAGCCCTCTGAAGTTTTATCTAACACATCTGGACAAGTCCAGCTAATTTTGCACTTTAGGGTATCAAAGTGACTTTCTGTGTTTCAGTATCAGCTCCTCTGAGTTGAGCTTTGAACTTCACCAAAAGTAAGGATATGATTATTGCTCCAGGGTTTTTTGTTTGGTTGTGGGGTTTTTGTTGTTGTTGTTTTATTTCTTTATTTTTTTTTCTACAGAAAAATCAAACAGCAGCTCCAAAGCAGTGGTACTGACATGAATTACAGGTATCTCATGGAACTAACTCAGGCTCTGCATAAAAATCTACACAGTGCTGTTGTATCTGGTAACAGCTCTGTAGTGACCCTCACTGGTGATAAAATCCAGAGCTCTGCAAATAAGAAAATGAACACCTGCATCCGTATTTCTAAACTTTCATCAAGTGGGGATTACAAGAACAAGAGCAATTACATAAACTCCTAGAGGAAAACTTACTTTTGATTCTGTTTGAAAACTTGTAAGTATACTAATAGCAATTTCCCTAACACCAGCAGACAATAATTTAAAGAAAAAATAAATTAAAGCTAATTTGTATATCCCCCCAGATGGGAATGAAAAAATTAGGTTCAATCTCAATGCACTCCTGATGTGCAAAGATTTTATGTAAATAACTGTTAAACTTAGTTGAGCCTATTATCTGTTTCATGCTCTCCCTTCTGGTGGTGCCTCTGAAGCCTCATTTCCTGAGGCTGAGAGGACAGAAGAGTTCGAACCCGTTCCTGTGCCCTGACTGCTTTGCTGGGTAGCAAATACATTGCATCCAAATTAACTGCAATAAGAATTAATTGCTGTGTCCAATTTGCACATCTTTTTGTGTTTCAAACATCTGCTTTAAGTCTGGTATAGCATATGTAGTGATTTATTTTTTTTATACACTATATTGAAATCCGCAGTAAGACTTTCAAGAGAAAGTCCAGTGACAAACAGAAAAGGAAATAAATGATTCTGTGTGTTGCAGCCTACTATCAAAAATGTTGACAGAAAATGATGAATTTACTCAGCTTCTCCTGTTGCGCAGGGTTTTAAAACCATCATGGTGTGAATTTAAAAATGTGTATTATTTGTCTAATCATACAGTTTAGGATTAAGCACAGAAGCTTTGAATACGATATAGCTGTATGAAAAACAGTCCTTTAGCCCCCCATGACTTTGAGTTTTGTGAAACTAAATTTTAAAAGGTATCACACTAAGACTTTTATCCCTACTTTTAACTTCTTTTGCAGATAAAAACTCAAGCCAGAGGCACCAGCAGGAATTGTGTCATGAGAAATGAAGACTTACCCTGACCTAATGATACCTGACACACAGCAAAGCAAGATTTGTAAAAAGCATTTCCCTGTGCAACCCCTTTTGATTCCATTGAAAAGTTCCCAGCATTGACAGCCTTTCCCAAAATTACACGCAAGATTTAGTCAGGCATTTTGCTCCATGTGCAAGCATCACATTTTTCAAAACCACACCAAGAGCTGACATTATTACAAAGGCACAGTAAACTGTCTTTTGCAACTTTAAGTGTTAACAGAGACCAGCTCAGATAAAATGCTGTATTTAATTGCATAGTTATGCAAAGTTCTGAGATGGCAATCAATGAAAAAAGGATGAAACTGCATCTGCAAATCCAGTACAGACTGAAAAGAGAGGCTGATTGGAACCTTTTTACTGTAAACCAAAACTATTTGAAACCAAGTACTGTAAGCAGATTTACGTATTGATCTTTTGGTAGCTGTGTTCAGAAGAAATTAATTTTATGCTAGATTGAGAGGTTACAAGAAGTTTCCTGTCTGCACAGTCAAAATATTGTTGAAGCAATTCAGGTTGTCAGTAAAAGCTTAAACAAATTTGCTGATAATCCTGTTAATGACCTAGGTCAAGTGTTAACTGTTGTGGGTTATAAAACAGTGAAATTAAGGTTGCTGGTACCCTCAGGCAGGCAATATAGTTACAGAAGAGACCGAGGAAAAATTATTAAATTAAAGAACAATAAAATTAATTTGATCTCTTGATACTGTAGGAATTATTCAGAAAAAAATTGCATCCTTCTAAGGAAAAAACCACAACCCTCACTAAGCGGAAAATGGAAGAGGAAAACGTGCTTTCTGTGCACCTAGGTGGTTCAGTTTCCAACTTCAAACTGAAAAAAAGTTGGATGTCAAATCTTCCTGACATTTTCCTGCCTCCTGTGCACCTTCCCAGTGCACACAGATAAATCTGAACTTCACAGAACCCTCCTGAGCTCCTGTGACTGTGCAGGTAAAATTCACGCAGCTTTTTGAGGAGCATGGCAGAGAGTTTGAAAAATAAATTCAGTGCAAAATGTTACATTCCGTCAAGAAAAAAACTCTAAATAAAACTTGTCTGGGATGAAGTAAATTAACAAAAACTCAAGCACTCCAAGAAAAAGAGAAAAAAGGACTGCACTGAACACCACAAAATGAAAGAAGCCAACAACTTGCCTTCAGTCCCTCTTTCATTCTTTCCTCCCTTCATCCCATCCACTCCCATTGCAGTATTAGGACTAACTCAGACAGTCATCAGTTTTAATAATCAATTGCAAAAGTAAACTAAATTTATATTTAAAAAAGAGAATTATTTCTTTCAAATAAAATAAATTTAGGAAATATTTCTGATAGCTCTG
The DNA here is from genome assembly GCF_001604755.1 of Lepidothrix coronata. Taxonomy (NCBI): domain Eukaryota; kingdom Metazoa; phylum Chordata; class Aves; order Passeriformes; family Pipridae; genus Lepidothrix; species Lepidothrix coronata. The sequence continues at coordinate 3,061,576 of NW_016690273.1, read as the reverse complement.
AACACGCTCTTGTAATGTGCCTACTGCAACATTTACATCCCCTAGAAGTTAGACAAAGCTACATAAACACACCAAAAGATTAGTTCCATCTTTTTTAAAAACAATCTATGAGGAGAATTTCAACAATAGCTTTAATATAAAATATAGGGAAAATAGGTATACATTTTTATCTAAACACCTTTATTAACAGTCTCTGTCCAAAATATACCTTTTTTCATTCTCAATGGTGAAGAAAGGAAACTTTTCTAAATACCCCAGAGAAATGCAGAAACATCTATCTCTAGTTTTGAGAGGAAATTTCTGGTAAGAACAGCAGGAAAGTAACTGTAGTGATTAGAAAAAAATTATTTAATACAGAGAAACATCATCTTCTGACATGATTTAGAGCTGCATGCTAGCACTTGTTCATCAAATTAGTGGGTCAGCAAATCATAATAATTCAGATTTCTAAATTCACATGATCAGCCTAAATACACTGTAAATAGATAAAAGAATTACTGAGCTTTCCTAAACAGGGGTAAAAAAAAAATTAAAAGAAAAAAAAAAGAAAAAAAAAAAGAAAAAAAGAAAAAAAAAAAAGAAAAGAAAGCCCTTTAAAAGTTGATTTCTTTTTTAAAAGAAACTGTCAGTATTCCCGGTTTTGAGAGGCACAGCAAAACAGATGCTTCAAAAAAAGTAACCATGCAAAAGCAGGTTACTCTTCTGGTAACTGCATTTATACTGTTGTTTTCACCATCTATTTTGAAAATATTGCTCATATTGTACAAGCTCTTGAAGCTGAAAAGAGAGAATGGAAGCAGTATTTGCTCAAAGCTGACTTGGACAAGTGTGTTTAACGTGCATTCCCTATGATACCAATTTTTTTCCCCTCCTTTCTCAATTCTCAGTGCCAGTGACTTTAAACACAGAAACAAAGTGGTTCTTTTCTTTTTTTTTTTTTTTTACAAACTCGAAGGCTCTAATATCTTTTTGGCTTAGTTAGTCTCAGTTTACAGAGTGTGCCTGACTGCCACTGCGATGGAGGCAGAGCTGCTCCACTGACTGACAGAACTACAACCATTCCCAAAAAGCTTTTAATAAGACAACAGTAACCCCTACTAACACTCTTGTTTTCATTTCTGAAAATAATTTGTAAGAGATGACAATATTTACAAAATAACATATATCCGGGGGGCTTAAAAGTGACTATTGAAAGCACACTGTTTTAAATAAGCACTGTATATAAAACAAATTTCCATAAAACACACAAACAGATGACATTGCTCTTCTACTATAATGGTACCATGATTACTTCCTACCAACGAAACCAACTGATTAAAGATTACCGAGGACTTGTAAAGTTTTCATCTTTTTATTCTATCTCTTTCCCCCCCCCCAGAAATCATTTAAAGTTGTTATCTCACCGCCTTATCCCACAAGCATCCAGAATATCAATAAGTACATCAGCATTACTTGTACAGAGAAATAATTGCTCTAACAGCTTTGATATCTGCTTCTCTGCACAAACACTACAGCTTGAGAAGGTGCAAGTTTTACATGGTTGTTGGATGCTAGAAGTTCTTTACAACCTTTGGCCTCTAGATTTTATCCCTAAAGATAATTACACTGGACATCCTGGTCAAGCCAAGTGCCCTCACTGTGCAAGTAAGCAAAAACTCAATTTATTTTTTTTTTTTATAATAGGAGAAAGTCAGTTTTAATTATTGGTTTAAGTATTTAAATAATTTTTTTCAGTGTCTAGTTGTCATTTTTTTCCCCTGAAACATAACATGCATTTTCAGCAAATGTCATCTTATAAACTAGCACAGCAAAAGAGAACAAAATCCACTCATGCTTGGTTTCTGCAAATTCACACACGACATACACGCGCACAATTTCAGCGCATTAATACGAGTTGATAAAAATCTGATACAAATAACACAAATAACACCATCTGATACAAAACCGCTATACGGGACCAAGAGGAGGTTTTACAGGGGAGCCAGCTTCGATTCTTTTTCTGTATTAATTAAAAGTTTTGAAAGGCAGGACGACTAATGCAACCACATGCGAAAGGGCTCACAGGCTTGCGGGGTGAGGGACACGGGGGCCACCCTTTAGCCTTTACAGCCGGTTCCTACCGCTGTAAGCTCTCAGCTGTTGGAGGATGGAGCAGGAGGGCACCTGCCGGGGCTGGGATGCTCCGGCTCCCCCTACGCGGTGGCACCGCGGCCGCTCCCGGCGCTGCCCCTTTCCCTCCCCGCCCTCTGCCCACCTCGCCTCCGGGCTCCTCGCTGCCCATCGCCCCCGCTGCCGGAGGAGCCGGGGGGCGCCACAGGCTGCCCTGCCCTCGCCAGCTTTCCTCGGGGGGCGGGTGGGGCGGCCGCGCACCTCCCGCACGGCGAGCCCGGCGGTCCCGGGGGCGAGGGGGGGATGCCACCCGGGACCACCTTAAGGGCGAGCGGGAACGGGGAATAACAGATCAAAAAGAATTAAAATAAATAGGAAAGGGTGGATGGAGGGACGGGAGAGCAAGAGGAAAAGGGGGAATGGAGGAAAGGGAGAGCAAGAGGACAGTGGGGATGGAGGGAGAGTGAGGAAGAAACGGGTGACCCGGTCGTGCCGCGGCTCACCTTCGTTGCCGGGGCGGGCGCTCAGACGCGCGGCAGCGCCGCGGGCAGCACGGAGCAGCAGCAGCAGCAGGAGCAGCAGGAGCAGCGGCGGCGGGCGGCGGCGGTCCATGTCCATGTCGGCAGGCAGAGCCGCATGTCTCCGCGCCGCATGCCACCGCTCCGCGCCGCCGCTGGGACCGGGAGCGGGGCCGGGAGCAGGAGCAGGGCCGGGACCATGCCCCGCGCCCGCCTTCGCGCTGCGCCCGGGAGGGGCCGCCCCCGCCCGGCCCCGCCGCCGCCACCGCCCCGGGCCCGGCGCCGCCCCCGCCCCGCTCCGCCCACCCGCGGGGGGCGATCCGGGCGGGGGGAAGGCGGCGGTGGAGCGGTGCGGGTCGCGGTGCGTGCGCGGCGCGGGGACAGGGGCGGATAGCGGATCCCGGGCTGAGTCTGCCCGCCCCCACCGTGTGCCCGCAAGGATGCCCAGGCACACGCGGCACGTAGCGGGGTCGCTGCCAGAGGCGGTGGCACGAGTCACGTAACTCGGAAGCCTCGGGTGGGTGCTTTAGCCGGCTATCATGTCCAATTACCGGCCTTTCCCTAGAATGAATGCGACTGCAAAGTAGCGGTGAAACCCTTCGGAGTTTGAGGCTGCAGCCATAGCTGGCTTGCTAGAAAAATGCAGATTCTATCGTTCATCTCTTTGCTGCCCGCGGTGACTTTACTCCTGCCTGCACTATAATTCTGGCCCCAAAGAACAGATTTACTCTGACCTCATTTAAGCAAACTGGAGCCCTCACAAGAACAAACTGGTGGCAGGGGTCTCCTCCCAAGCACTGCTCTCTGTAGGGATGTGCAGCTTTGCTCTGTAGGGTGTGCAGGTTTACTCGAGAAGTTACCATGTAAAGCGAGCGTTTTAGCGCCATTCTCTGCATGCCTGCACTCACCTCCAGTCCTCTCAGCCCAGCACAGGCCCCAGAGTACCTGTCAGAACAGTACTGCTATCCCACTGCTCCCAGGGGGAATCACTGCAGAGCAGTGCTTCCCAAGCTTCCCCTTCTGAAGATTACTTTTTTTCAGAATATGGACATCTTTCCCAAGTGACTCATCTTAGGTCTCCGGAGCCCCCCAGTGTGGTTCTGTGGAAATGGGAAAATATTTGAATAATACTGAAGTCAAATAAATATTTCACTCCAAACCCAAGTTGTGCATTCACGTAGCACAAGGTCTTGCTCTGAATGCCTGTGCTGTCTGAAAAGACAGCAAGCAACAGGCCAGGAGGAAAGCAGTTTTGGCAGCAAATGTGGAACGACATCGCTGAATTAACATCCAAAATCTTTGATACCACAGTAACTGAACCCCTATGCTTCTCAAATCATATCTGAACAACCTTCCTCTTGATTGTCCTGTGTGTCCTTAGGTCCTTGGGGTCATCAGTGCCAGCAGGACAGCTGAGAACTGCTGCCCGTGGGATAACACTGCAGCACAGCACTGCCAGCTCCCTTCAGCAGTGATGCAGCTTTCCCGCCACCCCCCTGGCAGCAGAAGAGGAGGTGCTGGACTGGTTGCAAGGCGGGACCTATGCCAAGGTCTCTCCTGCCCAGTGTTGGCATTCCCCAAACGTCTGGTTTAACTCTGCCAGGTTTACACTGCACTAAAGGAGTTGGAAGTGTGTGTGAGCCAAAGCAAAGGAGAGGGAAGGCTGTGAGAATTCAATCTCAGGTACTTATTTCAAGGCAGCACAGTGGAGGACATGAGCATTAAACATTATTAAAGAGAAATTAATTTCCTTTCCTGTTTCCAGGCTTGATTATTCAATCAACCAAATTAGGGAATCATCAAACCTAATATCATCTGTTTCATGTCTCCAACCCTTCCTTTCACTTATACTCATATTTACCATATATTTCCTCTGTGGTCAAACTTCCAAAAGGAGAAAGAGATGCCCAGGGCTCTTGAGCAGGCACCTCCAGGGGCAGAGGGAGGAACAGGGTTGTCTGGTCATACAATTAACAGTGTATGGCCTAGAGCCGGACACTCCCTGTCCTCCTTTGCCTTCCTCAAGGCTCATTTCACTAAAACATTTCAATCTTTTGACAGAGATGCTTTTCCACAGCAGAAGTCCAGAAATATACACTGATTTCCCCAAAATGTCACCCTCCCTAGTAATAAAAACTATCTTAGTTCAAAGTTGGGGTTTTTTTGCAAAATTTTACCTCAGCTTTTTTTCAATGAAAACAAATGTTTTCATTGAGTTCTCTTGTACAGCAGAGGCGAGTCTGCTTTTCAAAATACTACTAAGTTTTCAGAACTACTAGTTTTGGTCTCCATGGAGCCACATCTTTCTTTCATGACTTCAGATATTTTTTTTAAGGTGGGAAAAAAAGGTGAAAGAAAAAGGGTGAAGAATGATAGCGAATTTTGGGGCTGAGGAGGCGGTGGCGAGTGGAGAACAACAGTGACAACAACCAAACCAAAACCCAACAAATTTCTGTTTTCGGTTAGTGGAAAAAACATTTCTAAAGAAGAGAGATTTTGGTTTTCAGTTTAAAAACACAGTTTACAGTTTACACACAGTTTCAGTGTGTAAAACTGTGTT
>NW_016690273.1:3051913-3053453 GCF_001604755.1 Lepidothrix coronata | reverse complement strand
AATTTAAATTTTTTTTTAAATTTTTTTTTTTTTTGATTAAGCAATCTGCACTGGATTTGTTAGATAAGCAAATACATTTATATTCCTTTCACATATGTTTTCTGATTTCATTTTAGACCTTTTGCAAAGGAGGTAAATAGGTTTCTTGGAGACCTTAGAATATTAAGCTTATGACCTCCAAGCTTTTACAAGAGAAAAACAAAAAATTGCTTACTAAAATATTAGGAAGGGTACTCAATTTTTAAAGGATGTTATTATTTGAATTGCAGTTGTAATGGAGCTAAACCACACCTACTTAGAGAGCAGGGCCCAAACATTGCTTTTGGTTACAGCAGTTTAAATCCTTGGAGGCCTTTATTACTAGGAAAATGGAGTTAGATTTCAGTAAAATCAATTTTTAAAAGCACTAGGAATTTGCTTTTGACCTCAGTCACAGCAATCTCTGCAGCTTTGCAAAAACATCCTCTCTCTCTTAAATCTGACTGACGCCACTGATGAATTGCGCTGTAAAATTTACTGTTTCGATCCCTTAATACACAGAAGCTGTTGCTTGTGTTTCTGGAGTATGAAGTACCCTGTGAAATGGAAGACTGTTTCAGGCAAGCAAGAGGTTTTTCCAAAATAGTTGCAGAAATGCTTGCACAGAAATACGGGCATCTTGCTCTTCTGTCCCACAGCACGTCTCAACTCCTTTAGCATTAGATTAACCCATCAGAGATAGTGAAGAACAGTGGTCTTAAAGGTAGCATCAAACTGTCCCCATCTCTGTACCCTCACAAAGTATTAAGCAAGCAAAAAAAAACCAAGCTGCAAAACAAGTTGGTTCCTTCTGATGGAACCAGACACTACATGACTAACTTGCTGAGCAATATTGTTTATTTTTATACACAGCTGTCAAGTCTGTACCTGTTATTTCTCTTGCTTTCTATGTAGTGGTTTAATGCTTTGGAGTTTTAATTGTGAGGGGATTATTATTATTATTACTGCATAATGGAATCTTTGGCCATATAGCATCTAGAATACTGCAGCAATTCAAGAAAGAACTATTTTGTGCCTTCAAACTTTCCTTATTCTGAAGCTTCAGAAGCTTCTGGACTTTTCACCTGATAGAGTCTGAAATACATCTGTGATTCATGGCTTTCTAATGAGGTAGTTTTATTTCCATTTGCTGTTTTTTTGTTTCTCCATGAAGGATTGTCCTTGGCGGCACATCATTCACCTCATACCACAAGAGATACTTAAATATACATAAACAATACTTAAATATATTACCCAATAAGATGACCCATCAATAATGCATATCCAAATTTTATAAAGTAATTTTATTTTTTACCATCAAATCATCATGTGCACTCTGACCCTGCATGCTCAACACGTTTTAACAGATAGAAGGAACAGAACCATCAGTTCTCCCTGGCACCATCTGGGGTTCTTTTACAGTTACTGTTTTCCTTGCTGCCTAAACCTCAATTCAGTCTTTTTTTTTTCTTTTTTTTTAATCCCCATTTTTTCTTTTTTTTTTTTTTTTTTTTTTTTTTTT